>NW_022589733.1:22223555-22285861 GCF_004348235.1 Phoca vitulina | reverse complement strand
GGGATCATGACCTGAGCCGAAGGCAGCCGCCTAACTGACTGAGCCACTCAGGCATCCCAAAAATCCTTCCTCTTGCTAAAAATTGGGTTTAAGAAATGGTTTCCAAGTGTGCTAGAAAAATGAACAATTTTTCTCAAAGTCCAAATATAGCAGACTCTAGGTTGGGTCAGAAATATCTGTTTCTTCCTTAAACATATGTCCCTTTCTAAAATGTTTTTTTTTTATTTATTTATTCATGGGAGTCAGAGAGAGAGAGAGAGAGAGAGAGAGAGAGGTAGAGGCAGAGGGAGAAGGAGGCTCCCCGCCTAGCAGGGAGCCCAATGCGGGACTCGATCCCAGGACCCTGGGATCATGACCTGAGCTGAAGGCAGACGCTTAACCATCTGAGCCACCCAGGCGCCCCATGCTATTGCCTTCATCTTAAAGGTAAGGAAAATGATGCTCAGAGTAGTTAAATGGCATGGGGCAAAGGCTATTAAGAACAGAAGTTAGGATTGATAATCAAGCCTCTGTTAACCTTTGCTGCATTGCTTGTCTACAGAGTCCTCTTTACACTTCAAGCCTAGTGCACATCCCTTCTCTTCTTGGAAGCTTCCCAGAGCTCCATGGCAGAATGGATGCTCTCCTCCATAGCTCTCCCCTTGCGCTGGCCCTCGATGGAAGAGCATCTGAGTTAGGAGGGTTATCAAGACCATGTTTACATTTTTAATCACAGTTGTAATATTTTTGCTAAGTGGTCACCCTGTGTGGGTAATGTTGCATTTGGGCTTTGAACCCAGATCCTGCCACTCATCTGTGGTGAGACAGATGAGCTGATGGATATGAAGGCCAGGACCTGGCACGCAGTGAGATTTCTCCTCTGTGCTCCTTTTCTTGCATTAGCTCTTCATCATAGGCCTTGCACACAGTGTGCGTGTACTTTCTTTTTAATGTTTGTTTATTTGTCAAAGGAGATGGTCATAAATTACTGGACAATTGTAAGCACTTTTTTGGTGCTCAGTAATGCACCATACTTATTTTTCTTTGTAGTTTTTGACATTCTCTGCCACCCACCTCTGGCAACCACCAGTCTGTTCTCTGTATCTATGAGCGTGTGGGTGGTTGTTTTTTTTTTTCCAGATTCCACATATATTCCACTTACGATAAGGTGATCTTTGTTATTGTTTTCTGATGAGTTAATACTTTGTTTTTCTAAGGAGGCAATGAATTTATATTATTATTATTTTTTTTTTTTTAAAGATTTTATTTTATTTATTTGACAGAGAGAGACACAGTGAGAGAGGGAACACAAGCAGGGGGGGAGTGAGAGAGGGAGAAGCAGGCTTCCCGCCGAGCAGGGAGCCCGATGTGGGGCTCGATCCCAGGACCCTGGGATCATGACCTGAGCCGAAGGCAGACGCTTAACGACTGAGCCACCCAGGCGCCCCTATTATTTGTCTTTTAATAGAAATTCTAAGTTCTGTGCTTTCTGAGGTGGGTTTGATTTTTAATATTAGCTCTCCTGTTAGTCTTAACTCATTGGGTTTGGAAAGAGTTTACGTACAGTAATAATTAAATCTTTTTTCTTTTTAGTCCAGCCTTTGTTTATATGTATATTTGCTTTTTTAAACTCAGAATTTGGGGTCATACTTCATATATGTAGTCCTGCCTTTTCAACTAATATCATTGATATATTTTCACATCAGTAAATACTTTTTAAATATTTAATGGCTACATAAAATTCCATCACAAATATACTATAGTTTAATAAGCAATATTAATTCATTATTCTAATTTTTTGGTCTTAAAATGTGCTGATAAATATTTTTATATAAAAGTCTGAATGAAGCTCTGTTTCTTTAGGCTAAGTTCCTAGGAGTAGAATTAATAGGTCAAAATGTGTATGTTTTTAAGCCTTTTGAAAATATTTATAATACTGAAGTTTAGTTCTCATATATATTGATGCATCACAAAATCAATGCTTATAGATTAGTTAAGAACCACAGAGAAATCATGACATTTTTCTGTCATACCTTGTGACTCTACAATAACCCCTGATTTTGTTATCTTTTATCTTCGAAACAGTATCCAAGCAAATGGCCAAAGAGGTTAACCCCTTATAATAAACTCCAGAGCAGCACTTATTTACTTGTTATTTTATAGTTACTGAGGTGATAGTTTTCTCTAACTAGACTGTGAACTCCATGAGGGCAATAACCATGTCTGTTTTTCAGTGCCAGTGTGTCTAGCTCCTGTCACAGTATTGTGGACAATCAATGAATATTTGTTGAAAGGGATTGAAAAATATATAGTATAATTTTTTGTGCTGAAATGCTATAGGAGCATATGATTAAGATTGTTTACTTGGGTTTTGAGTTTAGATGCACTTAGATTTTATTCTTCATTCTGCCACTTAGTTGCTGGTTGATCCTGGGCCAGTGCCTGGTACAGCAAGTGATAGTACTAATTACTGTTTTTCTGGTTGTCCCATCCATCTCTGGTTATGAAGGCCCTGAAAACAAGGATATTGTCTGGATCTAGTTAGCACCAGAACCTACCACAGCACCTGTTCTCTTATAAATAATTGTCAAATTGAAGTTTTGAATTTATGATTGTGAGAGATGTTATGGCATAAACTGTAGTTAATGCCATTCTTCACCTGTACTGAACTTGAAAGTTTCTTGTTCTCTCTGGTACCTGGAGTTTAGATACAGCACTTCCTCTGCCTGGGGTAGTCACATCCTCTTTTTACCTTATACTTAATTTGTTTGTCCTTTAGGACCCAACTTAGACTTTCCTTCTCCTGGAAAGTATTCTGTAATGTCTCTAAGATTGGGTGTCTTTTCTCTAGAATTAGGTTTTTTAATCTTGGCACTACTGACATTTGGGCTGGATAATTTTTTTGTTGTGGGGGAGTGTCCTGTTGATTGTAGAATGTTTAGCAGCAGTATTCCTGGCATCTACCCACCAGATGCCAGTAGCATCCCTTCCAATCGTGACAACCCAGCATGTCTCCAGTCATTGCCAAATGTCCCATATGGGACAAAGTCTCTTTCAGTTGAGAACCACTCTAAAATTACACTTT
The DNA here is from genome assembly GCF_004348235.1 of Phoca vitulina. Taxonomy (NCBI): domain Eukaryota; kingdom Metazoa; phylum Chordata; class Mammalia; order Carnivora; family Phocidae; genus Phoca; species Phoca vitulina. The sequence continues at coordinate 22,282,797 of NW_022589733.1, read as the reverse complement.
TTACCAAATAGTATTATAGTTGCCAGATTTTCGTAAGCTGTTTTTTTCCAGTAGAATATAAGTTCCTTTGAGGGCAAGGACTGTACTTTTTTTTTTGTAAATCTTCAGCATTTAGCTATTGTCTGATGTAGAAATATTCGGTATTTGTTGAGTGGGTTGAATATAATTCAGTGTAATGGTTCCCAGATATTTCATGACATACAAGCCCCGTTGTAAACTGAGACTTAGGTTAATTATTAAATATATAAAGGCTTCTGGAGGTTATTAGTGGTTTATGCACAAGCGGACAAATATCCCTAGTGTTTTTCCTTACATTGGATATCTTTTTTGGTTTGTCTGTTTATTGATTAGTTTATTAGACCTAGCTTTTGTTTGGATGTTATATGTTTTGAAGTTCAAGTCCAGAATTCATTGGGAGACATAGAATTTGCGCTGTCTCAATATGGAATGCACAATGGTATACCCCCTTGTGGGTGGAGGGGAGTGGTTTTGTTGACTATAACTTTGCTGTTCATTTCAGAGTCTTGGTAAATAGCCTTCTGTTGTTAAATTTTATAGAGCAGTTTTTTTCTTGGATTTTTCATCCCTTTGTATATTTCTTTGCAAGTCAGTAAATATTAATATTTTTGTGATCTTGGGCACTGGCTTTTTCCCACAGGCTGAGACTTAGTAGGAGGACTTGAGGAACTAATGGGAGAATATTTTTGAATTTGGTTCTAAATATGATAGTCTTTCCTCATCACTGCCCTGATGAGATTTTTGGGACAGGTAGGAGTCCTTCCTGCTGCTGCTTTGTCTTTTTATCAACCCACTCCTACACCAATATATAGATACTCATTTTATCCATTACCAGATTCTTTTAGCTCTGCCTTCAAGCTAGATCTCAAATCCAGTCATGCTACCCTAGTCTAAGGTATTTCCATCTCTTCCATCTCTATAGTAATAGCCTTCTCTCCTTGGTCCTCTTGCTTCTATTATTACCCTCCCCCAATCAGTTCTCCACACAAACCAAAATGATCTTCAAGAAATGTGAATCAGATCATATTGTTTTGCCTGTATTAGGAAACCATTCTGGTTTATACTGTCAGCTAATCCACCCTCTAACTGGAATAATTTCAGCTTGAAAGTAGTAACTGTGCTTATCTTTTTCCAGGAGGAACAGCACAGCATGCTGGGCTCTGGATTTAAAGCTGAGCGTTTACGAGTCAATTTGCGATTAGTCATAAACCGTCTTAAACTATTGGAGAAAAAAAAAAGTGAGTAATGCATGATTGCCATATATTTTCTTTCCCAAAATCACTGGGGTCTCCCATCCTAATATTAGCTCTGTGAGGCTAGTACTGTGAAGTCTTAGGGATCCCATATCCTTTAAGCTTTAGATAATTATTGCTGCTCTTTGTGACAAGTTAGATTGAATCATTCTGTTGCAGGGAATTGGTAACATGACTCCTGAGGTAAATTTGTGGCTATAACAGCAATATTCTCACCTAGACAAAGGAGCAAATTCTCGAGACTAGATGAGTTGGGACTAGATTTGGTAAAAGACAAGTGAGCTAGGCATGTACTAGAAACACCCAATTCACTCCTGGGGTAGAAGTCTCCTGCAGGCCAGGGCCCAGTGTACTGCTGCTGTGTGAGTGGATGGGATTTGTGCCTTAGCGGAACTGGCCCAGAAAGCAAGGAAAGAGATTGCTGACTATCTGGCTGCTGGGAAGGATGAACGAGCTCGGATCCGAGTGGAGCATATTATCCGAGAAGACTACCTTGTGGAGGCCATGGAAATTCTGGAGCTGTATTGTGATTTGCTGCTGGCTCGGTTTGGTCTCATCCAGTCTATGAAGTAAGATAATTTTGTCTTTTTTTTTTAAACTTAAATTTAGGTATGATTTATAGAAAAAAACTGTGCATATGTATACAGTTTGATGAGTTTGGACATATGCATACACCTGCATAGCATACCATCACCACAATCAAGGTAATAAACATTTGTTACCTCTAGGGGCGCCTGGGTGGCTCAGTTGGTTAAGCGACTGCCTTCGGCTCAGGTCATGATCCTGGAGTCCCGGGATCGAGTCCCGCATCGGGCTCCCTGCTCAGCGGGGAGTCTGCTTCTCCCTCTGACCCTCATGATCTCTCTATCTCATTCTCTCTCTCAAATAAATAAATAAAATCTTTAAAAAAAAACAAAAAAAAAACACAAACATTTGTTACCTCTAGAAGTTTCCTTGTGTCCCCCCCACACACTCTTTTTTGATAAGAACACATGACATCAGATCCCTACCCTCTTAACATTTTTTTATTTTTAGATTTTATTTATTTGACAGCACAAGCAGGGGGAGCAGCAGGCAGAGGGAGAGGGAGAAGCAGGCTCCCCGCTGAGCAAGGAGCCCAATTCAGGACTCGATCCCAGGACCCTGGGACCATGACCTGAGCCAAAGGCACTTAACCGACTGAGCCACCCAGGCATCCCCCTCTTAACATTTTTAAAAAAGATTTATTTATTTATTTTAGAGAGAAAGAGCACGCATGCACCAGGAGGGAGGGGGTGGAGGAGCAGAGGGAGAGAATCCCAAGCAGACTCCGCGGTAAGCGTGGAGCCTGACAGGGGCCTTGATCTTACAACTGTGAGATCATGACCTGAGCCGAAACCAAGTGTCAGACACTTAACCAGCTGAGCCACCCAGGCGCCCCTCTACTCTCTTAACATTTTTAAGTGCCTAGTATAGTATTGTTAACTGTATGCACAGTGTTGTTCAGTAGGTTTCTAGAACTTCATCTTGTATAACTGTAATGAAATGAAATAAGATATTTTGAAGACCTAGATCAAATCACCTTTTTGAGAAAGGGATTTTGAGAAGGGAGTAATACCAGTCTACTGCATGTGGGGGGCTCGAACTAGGGGGACTACTTCACATAGCCAAGGACCTTTTTCCTAATACCTTTGCTGGAAGGACTGATCTCCATGTAAACCACTGAAAAGAAAATAAAGACTCTGAAATCAAAAGGTCTAAGTTTGGGGCACCTGGGTGGCTCAGATTTAGGCGTATGCCTTCGGCTCAGGTCATGATGCCAGGGTCCTGGGATCGAGTCCCACGTCGGGCTCCTGGCTCGGCGGGGAGCCTGCTTCTCCCTCTCCCTCTGTCTCCCCGCCTGCTCATGCTCTCTCTCTCTCTCTATCTCTGTGTCTCAAATGAATAAATAAAAAAGATCTTTAAAAAAAAAAAAAAAGGTCTAAGTTTGAGTCTTGGCTCTACCATTTCCTGACTTTGTGACCTTGGGCTTGTCAGAGATTCCCCAGAAGTAAAATAGGATGATAAAAATGGCTAGAAGCCCTAGAATTATTTGTGAGAATCCAATGAGATTTGTGAAAGAACTTTAGAGGCTATCAAACATATGATACAAATTCTGGGGTTTTGTTGGTTTGTTTTAAAGAATTTTTTTTTTTAAAGATTTTATTTAGGTGTGCCTGGGTGGCTCAGTCGGTTAAGTGTCTGCCTTCAGCTCAGGTTATGATCCCAGGGTCCTGGGATTGAGTCCGATATCAGGCTCCCTGCTCAGTGGGGAGTCTGTTTCTCCCTCTGCCTCTCCCCACTGGCTTGTGCTCTCTCTGGCTTACTGTCTCAAATAAATAAAATCTTTAAAAAAATTTTTATTCATTTGAGAGAGCACGAGCAGGGGAGGAGCAGAGGGAGAGGGAGAAGCAGACTCCCCACCGAGCAGGGAGCCCAATACGGAGCTTAATCCTGGAACTCTGGGACGATGACCTGAGCCACCCAGGTGCCCCTGTTTTCTTTTAAAGAATATTAAATTTTATTAATTTTTTTCCTTAATTAGGGAACTAGATTCTGGTCTGGCTGAATCCGTGTCTACACTGATATGGGCTGCTCCTCGGCTCCAGTCAGAAGTGGCTGAGTTGAAAATAGTGAGTACAGTGAATTTCAGTGATGTCTGAGGTTTGTCATATTTTTAGGTTGGTTAACAAAATTCACTTCTGCTTATTTGACCAGATATTTTGTACCCTTTTCATGGTGTCTTTGAAACAGGCTTTATAAATTTGTCTCTACCTCCTTTTCAGGCCTTGTATAATGCAACAGAACAGTGTTTTCAAACTTAAATAATTTTTTTTAAGGAGCAAAGTTTTGTGTATCTCCAGTTTTGTCTTGTTTTTATTGTAATGTTAGTTAAGTATATTCAAATAGGAAAGTTCTTAAGCAACTGTAAACCAGTAAAGTTAAAATAACATTAACTTAAGGTGACAGATGTTTTGCTTCATTAATTTCACAAATATTCATCGGGTGTATGTTACAAGTGAGGTGGGCACTGAGGTACAGTAGTGAGCAAAACATGACACCAGCCCTACTCTTATGGGTTTAAAATCTAGCAGAAGAGATAGACGTTAAAAACTTCCCCATCACAACATGGATGTGGCACTGACTGCTAGGATACAAATTCAGTTGAGTTGTTCTCTCCTATTTTCTGCATCTTTGCCTTTTTTGTTTTATTCTCTAGATTGTCTCAGTCATCTCCTGACCCATCTTTTGAGATTTCCTGGTCTTCTGTATGTTTTTATTTTTAAGAGCTCTTTCTAATTCTTTATTTGAATATTTCATAGTCTGTTGCTTTTGTTTCATAGCTGTAATGTCTTTTAACTGAGAATATTAGTTTCTTATTAACTTTTCTTGTTCCTTTTTTTTTTTTTTTAAGATTTTATTTATTTGCGAGAGAGAATGAGAGACAGAGAGCATGAGAGGGGGGAGGGTCAGAGGGAGAAGCAGACTCCCTGCTGAGCAGGGAGCCTGATGTGGGACTCGATCCCGGGACTCCAGGATCACGACCTGAGCTGAAGGCAGTCGCTTAACCAACTGAGCCACCCAGGCGCCCTCTTGTTCCATTTTCTTGTTCTATTTCTTTGTTTTAGACTATTTTGTAGTAGAGGCTTTTCACAGAAGTTTGGTGACCCTTGATTGTTGGTTTATATTTGAAAGTGAGGCATTTAAAAAGCGGCTTGGAACCTCTTGTGTGCCTGAGTGGGGCTTATTGCCAGATGCCTTCACTATTGAATGATCTAAGCCCTTTCTTAAGGGAACTCCAGAGTACCAGGAACTAGTTTTTTTCCTCGGTATGGTCATTTCCTTCAGAGAGGAATCCTCTTTTTTTACCTTGAGGTTATAAGCTGGCAGAATTTCTGAGAACCAGAGGAGAAGGAAGCCAAAGGTCTCATTCTTCTCTTTTAGAAGACTTATACGTAATTTTTCTATTGTCATTATGTGTCTCTGCTCTCTGCTATGCTTGGAGTTCAGAATCCCTTTAGTCTAACCTCACCAGAGAGTAAGCCTCCTGTTTTCTGATCTGGTAGGGCTGGGAGTCAGAGTTTTGTGAGTAGAGGAATGGTGGGAGAGTAGAGGCAACTGCTCCTCCTTTTAGCTCACGACCCCGAGATCAAGAGTCCCATACTCCACCGACTGAGCCAGCGAGGTGCCTCAGAGGCAGCTGCTGCTTATACAGACTTTTAACCTCAGTCTCTGTCTCTCTCTCTTTTTTTTAAGTTTTTATTTAAGTAATCTCTACACCCAATGTGGGGCTTGAACTCATGACCCTAGATCGAGAGTTGCATGCTCCTCCAGCTGAGCCAGCCAGGCGTCCCAACCTCAGTTTCGTTGTAACCTCTCCTGTATTCTTCCTTTATATTAAAATTTATTCAAGATGAAACACATTTACATGATTTTAAAAAGGTGAACTCATAAAGGAACTAGAAGAAAACTAGGCAGATTTAAAAAAATGATCTCATAGTGGAAAAGTCCATAAAACCCAAAAGCCATAAACAAAGAGCAATAAATTAAGAAAAATAAAAAATTCCTGCATAATATAAAGCAACCAAGAACTGTTATTTAAAAGACAAATGACAGGGGCGCCTGGGTGGCTCAGTCCATTAAGTGGCTGCTTTCGGCTCAGGTCATGATCCTGGGGTCTTGGGATCGAGCCCCACATCCGGCTCCCTGCTCAGCGGAGAGCCTGTTTCTCCCTCTCCATCTGCCTGTCACTCTGCCTACTTGTGCTCTCTCTCTGTCAAATAAATAAATAAAATCTTAAAAAAAAAAAAAAAAAGACAAATGACAACCTTAAGTCATAAGTACCAGGTCTACATACTGAACAATGAGTGCCTCCTTACTGAACTCTCAGATGTTGGGGCCACTCTGGTTCAATGCCTGCCTGGATTTTTTGAATCTTCTTCCTACACATACTTTGGTTTCTTTTAGTCTATTCAGCTTAGGGTTTTGTTCAGAACACAGATCTGATTCTGTCACTACCCCTTGCTTTAAAGCCCTTTAGTAGCTGCTGTTTTTATGATGGAAACAATTCCTAATATGGCCTACATAGTTCCGCATTGTGTGGCCCCTTTATGCCTTTCTTTCTTCATTTCCTTTTTTTTTTGTGTGTGTGTGTGTGTGTGTGTTTTTGTTGTTGTTTTTTTTAAGATTTTATTTATTTATTTATTTGACAGAGACAGCTAGAGAGGGAACACAAACGGGGAGTGGGAGAGGGAGAAGCAGACTCCTGGCTGAGCAGGGAGCCCGACGCGGGGCTCGATCCCAGGACCCTGAGATCATGACCTGAGCCGAAGGCAGACGCTTAACGACTAAGCCACCCAGGCGCCCTCTTTCTTCATTTCCTATCACACTTCTCCCTGGGGCTCAACACTGACTTTATTTCAGCTTGAGGATTGACCCTGTTTTTCTACCTGAAGCCTTTGCACATGCTGTTTTCTTTTCCTAGAATGTTCTTCCCTCCCTCTTAACTCCTAGTCATCCTTTACATCTCAGTGAAGCATCACCCCTTTCTTCAGGAAGCCTTACCTTTTTTTTTTTTTTTTAAGATTTTATTTGAGAGAGAGAGTGAACAAGTGGGAGGGGCAGAGGGAAGGGAGAGGAAGAGAGGATTTCGAACAGACTCTGCGCTGAGGAAGGAGCCCAGTTCGGGGCTTGTTCCCACAACCCTGAGATCATGACCTGAGCTGAAACCAAGAGTTGGACGCTTAACCAACTAAGCCACCCAGGCTTCCCCTTACATGACGTTTTTGATCAGATCTAACTTCACTGTTGTAAGTTATTGACAGTGTGTGTACTTTCACTAGGTGATACTTAACTGTGGCTACATTTGTATCTTTATTTGTGTGACTGAGTAATGACTGGTTTCCTCAGAGATTCTAAGACTTTAAGAGTAGGAACAATGTCTGTTTTTGTTTATTGTGTTTATAGCATATGTCATAATGTCTATGAGAGAATTTGGCACATAGTTACAGCTCGATGGATGGATAAACAAATATGAACTAACAATGTATCCCTTAAAAGTTTTACAGGCCTGGGTTTTTTTGAAATCCTGTAATAGAAGCATGGTTACTGTTGATAGGAAGCTTGAAGCAGTCTGTAAGAATGGTTTCCACTTTCATTTACTGTTGTTTTTTCTCTATAGGTTGCTGATCAGCTCTGTGCCAAGTATAGCAAGGAATACGGCAAGTTATGTAGGACCAACCAGATTGGAACTGTGAATGACAGGGTAATGAGCATACTTAACATGATGCAGTAGACAGGGTGTGGGCATGTTATCTTGGCTTGATTGTAGTGGGTCCTACTGTATGGCTGAGTTAATCTAGGGTTGCATATTTTATAGTGAGGGTGAGAAAGCTCTCTGGCTGGCTGTGCAGTCAGCTCCTTACCCCTTCCCTAAACCTCTGATTGTGAGGCCCCCAGTCCTTTGTGCCCCTTGTGATTTGTGCATGTAGAAGCAAGGTGATGAAGAGTGGGTGAATTCAAATGTGGAAGGCAGCATTATCAGTCTTACCAACACCTGGGTCATGTGTAACCAGAGACCATGAGAGGGGCATGGGTTTGTAATAATGCTTTGTGACTGAAAAAAAAAATGATTTAACCGGTCAGAACCTCCTTTTTCCTCAATTAATTTACCTGTAAAATAAGAGGAACAAAGTTTAAAAGTGAGTCAGGTTAGGCTGATTGGCATAGATTTTAACCCTGGGTCTTTTACTTACAGCTAATGCACAAACTGAGTGTGGAAGCCCCACCCAAAATCCTGGTGGAGAGATACCTGATTGAAATTGCTAAGAACTACAATGTGCCCTATGAGCCTGACTCTGTGGTCATGGTGAGTAGAGTGTCTTTCAGAGTACAGAGGGGGAAATGAGTCTCTGGATATCATTTTCTTAAAAAATAATCCTATCCTTTGCACAAAGTTTGTGTGTGGGAGATTAAGCCTTTGTCCAATTAGTGCCTTTTTGGGTAATGATAAATATGCCTGCATTTCTCAAAGAGTATTTAAGGATCAGATGAGATGAATGACTGGAAGGCACTTAGAAAAGGTACAAACCTCGATGCAAATACAGAATGGCACTATTGCTGCTTTTCGATGAAGTTCAAGGAATTGAAGCAAGAAATGCCCCAAGACCCCGAATGGATTCTAAAACTATTAGGTGCCTGCCGCCGTGTGTTAGACAGTGCACCGAGACCTGAGAATACAGAGATAAAAACAAGTTCCCTGTCCTGAAGAGGTTTACAGTGTAAGGGGGGGCAAATATGCAAATAGTAATCCTTCAGTTAAGGTCAGTGGGGTGTAGTGGGTTCTTTGCTGTGCTGCTTAGACAACACTCCCCCATCCCAGATATACACACCTAAGGATAAAAGCATTTATTTCCCCACCTCTTGAGAGTATTGATGACTGGTGGCTCAGACACTCCAGCAGTGGCCCTCAGAAGAAAGCCGCTTCATCCACAGTCTTTTCTGCAGGACAGCCTGTATTCAGTAACTGGGTTTTAAAGTCTCTGTCCCAGTCGGGGGTACATGTTGCAGGCCCATCCCCGCTCAGAGCTCCTTAAGGAATCGACTGAGCAGTTGTGACTGTACAGCAGCCTAGCCCGGCTGCCTTCACTTCCCCACAGGTCTTTATCCCAAGGGACCACCAGCACCTTCCTCCACACTGGTCTCCATCTCAGAGTCTGCTTCTGGGGGAACCTGGCCTGCAATGTGGGTTAATGATACGGGTTTCTCTCTTCTTCTCAGGCAGAAGCTCCTCCTGGGGTAGAGACAGATCTTATTGATGTTGGATTCACAGATGATGTGAAGAAAGGGGGTCCTGGAAGAGGAGGAGGGGGTGGTTTCGCAACACCAGTTGGTGGACCTGATGGAACAGTGCCAGTGCCCATGCCCATGCCCATGCCCTCTCCAAGTACTCCTTTCTCCTACCCACTTCCAAAGGGACCAGTAAGTATACATAGAAGTGTGGGTGTAAACTGTAGAAAATGTAACAAGATGACACATTGGATGTATGAATACACAGGAGTTGTAGGTTGTCAAGAAGATTCTGCAGTAAGAACATTTGGTATTAGTGATCATATTGTGGAAAAATTACTGGGATTTGGAGAAAGTCTTTTGTTAATGATGTGGGGAAATATAGAGAGATGGTGCTAGAGAAACTTTTTCTTGTAGCTTTACTGAATACCTTTGGGACCTGTAGCAGGCATACTAGTAGTTCTTTCCAAAAATGAGTACTACTTATTACCAGGTAGAAAAACCTCTTTTGTAGACAAAAAGGTGAAGGTCATTACTAGTAATAGGAAAGTCTGATTAGAATCTTCCCCTGTAGACATCCAGGCAGTTGATTAGTAATTTGAAGACTAGCCTTTGGCTTTAGATCTTTAAAAATCTGGAATCCTTCTGGGCATTTTTTTTCTTTTGGAGCTCTTGAATATATATACATATTGAATATATATCTTGAATATTCACACTGAATACGTGTAGGTATTGCTCCCTTACCATACCCAAACCTCAGAAACTGCAAAACGGGGCCGTGTCTCTGATGTTGCCTTTCTCCTCTTGCAGTCGGATTTCAATGGATTGCCAATGGGGACTTATCAGGCTTTTCCCAATATTCATCCACCTCAGATACCAGCAACTCCCCCATCGTATGAATCTGTAAGTGCTTGAGCCTCTTTTGTAAGCAGCAGGAGAGTGAATCCCATGAAGAGAGAGCAAAATAATGGCCACAGGGAAGGCAAAGTTTTGATCATTTCCTAGTTACCAGCATTGCTCTTGCTTTGGATTTTTGTGTTGCTTTAACATTACCCTGGAAATGGGGTGGCAGGGCAGCATCACTGGTGGCAGGGCTTTGTTTGCAATTAAGCCAGGAATCAGGAAGGAGCTGCAGATCTCCTAGAAAGTTCTAGTAGGGCACTCACCTAGTCTCTTGGGGGGTTTTTTTGGTTGTTTTTGTTTTTTTTAACTAGGCAGAGAATTGTATTGAGCTGGTGTAGTCTTACTGCTAGAATATCATAATTAAAATACCAGTTTTACAAATTCAACACTGTGTAAAAGAATAGTGGCCAGATTTTTATGTTAAACAGAAGTGTCCAGTTAGTAAACTTAAGCCTATAACATTACTTTTACATTTTCATCTTATAGATGAAACTTGTTATAAATATGGTAACCATGCCTTGAATTGAATTGTTGGTGATTGCATAGCTTTGATTCAGGATTAGAGGGCTCCTTTTCTGTCAGCCTTGTTTCCTCAGCTGGTATATGCCTTTTGAGACCTATTTCCATGTGATGCATTACAGTTGGTAGGGCATTTGCTGCGAGATCGCCCTGTTCCTGAACTTGCTTAGTGTTCTTTCCTTTGGTTTTCTCTTGGGCCTGGGTTTTCTTACGTTTCGGTCTTGCATGCATTGAAGCATTGCCCACAACTGTTTCTAGGAATGAGGTAGATCTTCAGTATTAGAGGACTTGGTTCTTGGAGATGAATTCAGTGGGTTAGTGCTTTCTCTCTGCCCAGAAGGTGAAGGTATCAAAGAGAGGTGTTATGGTGTGGTAAGAATTTTCTTTTTCTCTGCTTGGTGGTTAAGAGTTTAACATGTTATCTGATTGGAAGATCAGGAAGGAGTATAGGGGGTGGAGGGGCAGTTTCTTTGGAGGAGGTTCTGTTGCTTCTGCTGAGCGGCTTAGCTTTTGGAAAACACAGGGGCTTATACCAGTATCAGTACTTTGTCCAGTAATGCCATTGCTTTCTCCCCTAGTAACAATCTTTGTGTTTCAGGTTGATGACCTTAATGCTGATAAGAATGTCTCTTCTGCACAGATTGTTGGTGAGTGTGAATCAGAAACCCTCAGTGCTTGAACCCTTTGCTGTTTTCTCATTACTGCTCCTGCCTCAGAGATAGTGTTCATGTTTGTGGCATTTTACCCACATGCCCTGTCTTCTTCCAGAGTGTAGTAGGATGAAAATAGAACTTAGGATTTCTCTCATCCAAAAAGAAAATATCTTTCTTGGTTGCAGAGAATCTCCCAAGTTCTTGTTTCTGTTAATGGTATCATTATTCTTTCAACCTCAAGTTCTTTATGGTCCTGCTGCTTCAAGTTCCGTTGTACCTAGAAATAGCAAAAGAGATCAATCTAGCTATTTTTCTATCTAGATATAGATAACATATTTTTAAGCTTGAGCATTAAAGAGGGGGCAGTAGATAAAACCATAAATGAATAGCTCAATGACTTTTCATAAAGCAAGCATGCTCGTGTGATCATCTGCTCAGAAAGTAAAACACTACCAGCACTATGGAAACCAGAGGGAGGGGGAAAGTTTTTAAATTGGAGATAGTTTTATTGAGGTATATTTTGATGATACTTCAGTAAAACTGGTGTAGAACATTTCCATCACCCCAGAAAGTTCTCTTATGTTCCTTTCCAGTCAAGTCCGTCAATCCACTCTCTACTTTGGAGGCAAACACTGTTGTTTTCTTTTTCTTTTAAGATTTTATTTTTACAGAAAGAGAACATGAGCGTGCATGGGGTAGGGAGAGGGAAAGAATCTCAATCAGACTTCTCTCTCAGCGTGGAGCCTGACATGGGGCTCAGTCCCATGACCCCGAGATCATGACCAGAGCCGAAACCAAGAGTCGGATGCTCAACTGACTGAGCCACTCAGGCACCCCACTATTCTTACTTTCTAAAAGTAGTTGAGGTTTGCCTTTTCTAGAACTTAGATACAAATGGAAACATACAGTAGGTAGAGAGGGGGATGATTTTAACTTGTAAAATACAAAATGGAAGACTGGTAATTCAGATACTATTACATCAAACAATAAGGACATTAACATTCCTCATAAAAAAATTTTTCCCCCTGAGCCTTAAAGAGGGGCTCATTCCAACAGAATTTTAGTACCACCCCTTGGACTTTGTCGTGATGGGAGCAGACCTTTGTGAAAGGGGACAGTCTGAGTGCATGCTCTGTGTACCTAGTCCCAGGTACCACACTTTGAATTTCCCTTAATCTTTTTTCTCACCATAGTAAAGTAAAACAGATAGGAGTCAGCTGTATTAAGGAAATGTAGATTTAATTGTCCTGAAAATTTTTATTGACTTTTAGAATTATTATTTTTTAAAAACCAGTGTTTTCTCCTGTATTTTTGTTTCTGTCAAAGGGGAATGTGGGCTTTGAGGATCTGAGCCACTTTTCTCTGGTGTTTGTAACACTGTGCTCCTTACCCTAATTTAATTAGGTCCTGGGCCCAAGCCGGAAGCCTCTGCAAAGCCCCCTTCCCGACCTGTGGATACCTACAACAGCTTTGTCCTGCCGGAGTTGCCGTCTGTGCCAGACACACTGCCAACTGCATCTGCTGGTGCCAACACCTCAGCATCTGAGGACATTGACTTTGATGATCTTTCCCGGAGATTTGAAGAGTTGAAAAAGAAAACCTAGTTCTCTTAAACCAGGCAACCTCCAGGCTCTGAGATTTGAGACTGAGCTTTTTCTCCTTGTAACAAAGAATCTCCATGAAATTCGTTTTCATCTCTTAACCATCACTGAGCACACTCTTCCTCTGGGTTCTCTTTCTGCTCTAAATTCTGCTGCTTTCCAGTTTTCTGTTGCTCCTAAGAAACTAATGATTAGAGACTATGAGGCCAGAGCAGCTGACCCTGGGCAGCCGAGCTTGTCCATCTCCCTTGAGTGTGTGAGCCCAGGTTCTCCCATCACCTGTCCTTCTGTTCCTCCACAGGGGCGTGGGAAGGTGAAAGCATTATGAGGAGAGCTGCCAAAGATGGCTGGACACGGAGAAGAATACTTCATGAAGTCTCTCAGCCCTGTGCTGAAGTTCTAGACTTAGAAACAAACCCCTCTGTCCAGAGGGATTTGTAGTGAGCAAAGGTGTGCCATGAATGGGAGAGACCGACTCTGGAAGCCCCTTTAACAGTTCTTGGAAGCTGGGTGCTCTCATTGGCTTATACACTACTCGCTGCAGGCACTGTTCTACCTGGATCCAGTTGCAGAGTTTATTGGGAAAGTTGAAGGCTTCTCTTGGATCTACTGGATTCTCAGGGAGCCCTCCGTGGCCTTTTGCTTTGAGTGCTGTGTTCCCCTCTTACCAGAGGGCAGCACTGCATAAACTCCTGTTTCCCCCAGGGCATGTTCTGTTGGACTGCATTTACTGGTGAACGAAGGACAGGTCACACACTGGGCAGAAGTCACCAAGGCTAGGGTGGGCTTCCAGTTGCCTTAACAGAAGTACTCAAGTTTCTTGGGTAGTGAGCTGGAATGCCTACAGGGGAAGTGGGGTTCCTGTTTTCATTTGAAAACTTTATGAATAAGAGAACCTTTAAAAACTGATTTCACATAAGTTTTGGGTGCCCATAAAAAATGTGGCTGCAGTTGTTGACTACTTTCCTAGGTGGATGAGACTCTTCCTATTGTAACTTAACGGTGTTCCTTTACCCCCTAGCTGAGGCCATCCTTGCCCAGAGGGATGGCTTTGGGATCAGAAGATAGGACTCTGCTTCTGTGTAGTGTAAATGTACACACCTGTTTCAAGCAACTTTAATGTGTTTGATTGGTTTGTATCTCATAGCTCAGTAGCTGATAATAAAGTTAAAAATTCTGTGCCCTGCTTTTTCCACTGGTTTGGTCAAGTGATGAAGTGCAAATTGGATTTTAGTGGAGAGTATTTTAAGCAAGTGACCCATGCTGGGCACAAGCCAGACCTTACCTTTGGTTCCTTGGTAACGTGGATGCCTGGAGCTGCGAGGAGTCCATTTCTCTTTCTGTATTTAAGCCTAGATAGCCTTTGGGAGTTTGCTTCGTTAGTCCTCTGGGACAGGGCTCCCCATTAGCCAAACCTCATGCTTATATCTTTGATTTTAATAAGCTGCAGTGAGCTCACCTCTGACTCATACATATTTCCCACAGCCATGCTGAATATATTGGTGGTAGGTGTTTCTTTACTTGCTGTTTGGCAGCAGAGCTGGTTTATCCTGTATCACTCTTGTAGTGTTAACCCTTTCTTGACAGTGATCCATAAACCTAAGAACTTGCTGCCACGGGGATTTTGATTGCTCAGTGATTTACAAAATTAATGGTGTATTATAAACCGGTAATTTTCTAAACTATACCATGCAAAGATAATCTTTTAATTTTTAAAAGTATTTGAGAGAGAAAGCACAGAGGGAGAAGCAGGCTCCCCACTGAGCAGGGAGCCCAACATGGGGCTCGATCCCAGGACCCTGGGATCATGACTTGAGACACTTAACTGACTGAATCACGCAGGTGCCCCCAAATAGCTCATCTTTTAAAGCCTTAGTGTTACTGCCCACTGCTGTCATGGCTGTTTGCTCACGTGTTCCGGTGCCACTGGATTCCTAGCAAACTGGAGAGCTTCTGTGGCACCACTTCTGTCACTGCATCGTCTTTCAGAGTCTATTCAAAGACAAAAGGAGAAAAGTGAGGGAATTAAAATTGATGCTAATGTTGGAGGGGAAGAGTGCCAATAGATTAAAAAACTAGTGTAAACACTGTTTCCTTTAATGATTTACTGTCAGGCATTGGAGTGTTTCTGCTACTTAATAGTTGAGGACCAGCTATTTATAGGACTGCAGATGTCCTCTAAACTGGGTGTCCTATGAAAATGGTTGCCAGAGCTATGGAGACTAATAAAGGGACTACGCTGCTACTGTGCATTATGTCCGTCTGTAATCTTAAGAGCAGCAACAGTTGAGTTTTTCTAATGATAAAATGATGACAAGTTTATATTTCAGTTACTGAGTCGGAGTTAATTACCTTAAGGGACGTTCTTTCTTTACCAAAGGCCATGAGAATGACGGAAACAAAAAGGTTAATGATCACAAGTACCATCAAGAAGACACTGGTGAGAATCAGAAAGGATCCCAGGATTGGGTCTAAATCAATAACCTGGAAAGAGACAAAATATTTTGATTTTAAACACTGACAGTTTAACTTCTACTTTAAAAATGTAAGTTATATGCTAATATTTGGGATATACTCACATAAAATATTTGATGGAAATTAGGGAGAGAAGCAAAACTATTAAAAAGGAAAATGCTTTTGAGTGGACAGAAGAACATGAATGACAGGCTTGATGGGTATAAAAATAGTTGACTTCAGGGCTTTCACAAGAAAACAGGTAAGTCACAGTGGCACTAAATCACTAAAATGATTTAAAGCCCATGTGAGTTTTGGCACCTCTGGAAAATATATCTAAGCACAGAAGCTTGAAAGTAGTGAAAGCATATGGAAAGAATAAACATCAGAAATCATAAAAATTGTTTCTGCCATTCTAAGAACCTCTATAAACCGGAGCATTCCAATAAAATTTAACAAGTTAACCATAAAAAACTGGCTTTTACTTTGTTTTTTGGGGGTTTTTTTGTTGTTATCTTTTCAAAGTAAGTACTGATTTTTGCCATTCTTTACTTTTCAGCATGAAGAGATCATTCTCAAATACAGGACCTAGGGTGGTTTCCGAAAGAGTAGTTTACATGTTCATTTTAACAAATGATGTTTATTTTCCCTTGGTATTGGCTCATTCACTGTTGCCATTAGGGTACTGTTAAAAAACAAAACAAAACAAAAAACCAGCAACAGCCCAACAACTTAGAGGAGGAATGCTTAAAATAAATATCACTGATGGAAATCTGTATGACCAGATATTGCTTAATTATAACTACTCTAGGTCAACCAAGTAATTTGCACCAATTTTCTTATACTAGTATACTCCATTTTCCTTATTGTATTATGATTAGAGGTTTTTTTTTTTTTTAAAGTCAAAAAGGAGGTGTTAGCAAAAGCTCATTGTTTTGTTACTTCCTTAAGTGTCTTAGTATATAAAGTGTTCCAAGGGTGAAGACTTCATTCCCTAATTGAACCTAGAACTGTAACAAGTCTTTCTCAGATCTTAGGAAGGTGAGAACTTTCCACGTTAGAAACTATGTTAAGAAACTATGTAAACTTGCCTATTTTAATTACTAACATTTGAGTTCTAGATTTTCAAAAGGTTAAACTTCATGAAAATCTTTAAATTTCACTAATTTGAATTGTAGTTTTTTCTGTCCTGATCAAATCTATGTATGCTAGGGCCCCAAATCCTCATCTGGGTTTCCTATTTAATATAGAAGAGAGATTTGTGTTGGTAGTTCTTGGGGGAGAATAATAGCCTCTGAAATGAGCATTGATTAACTATGAACAGAAATATTGCCGTTCTTTCTGGAATTGTACCTCCCTAGTTTTTTTTAAAAGGCATTTTCATTGTACACTTCAAAGGGCCACTGAGAAAGAAGCGGCAAATAATACTAATCTGGCCAGGTTATGAGAGCATAAATTCAGGCCCAGCGTCCTGAAAATAAGACTAAGAAGTGAGGAAATTGGGACTAGGTGCTTGAAAAGGGGACGCATTTCTGAAAGTAATAGCCCCTCAAGTTGTGTGCATAGATGGCACCAGTGTGCAGTGGTACAAAAGCTGCTGTTGTAAGCAATTCTCGCCTTGTAAACAAAACAGAATCCTGCAGGGAAGCCAGGATGGGGGTTTCACCTCCTCGTGATGAGAGCTTCCCATTAGGAGACCAACAACAGTCACTGTTGAGCTGAAGAAAGTCCGGTAGTCAGAGACGCTCCAGCCGAACAGCAGGTTAAACTGAAAAGGAGAAATACTAATTAGAGGGTAGAGAGCAGTAAGGCTGAAGTCACCTCTGTCCCTCCTGGCTAGATACGGAGGCCAACACAGGACCAAAGGGGCTGGAAATCAAAGAAATGCCTTAGTGGCCATTCAAATCACTATGCCTTAAAAAAAATCCCTTTGTAATTACATAGCATTTTCCTTTCAATTTATGTGACCTTCACATCACCCTGTGAGCTAAATTTGAGGAGATGAGACAGATGTCTGCATTTAAGTCCTACTGCTGGTTAAGTATGGAACTACAACTAAAAACCAGCTTTCTTACTTCACTGTTTTTTCCAAAACTCATTGCCAACTTGAACTGATGGTTTTCCGTCTATAGTGCTTTCTCGGGAAGCAATGTGATTCCAAGGCCACAGCATTTGGGAAAAGACACTGGGAATGAGGGCTTACAGCAATGGCATAGCCTGTGAGCAGGATCAGGACGACCAGCAAGAAGCCCACCACCTCGTGCCAGGCTTTGCTGAGTGTCTACCGATGACCTGCAGCCTGGGCGGTGGTGTAGCAGGTTCCACAGCTGAACAGCTGCCAACAGAACCGGGAAGCCGAGGAGGTGAACGCCTGCTGAGTTTACTTTTATTGCCTCATGGAAGCTGATGAACCTGTACCAAGGAAGGCCGACAGTTACTCAGCTGGTGTCTGCCATCCATTTCTCCAGTGCTTCCCCTGCTCAAGTGTAGCAGCTCTGTGAGTCCTATTAGGTCAAATACTTGTTGATGCAAGAACTCTCCTTTCCACTGTGGCCTCCAGGACTTGTGGATGTGAGAGCATTGGCCAGAGGCCATGTGTTTGGTTGGGAGATCTTAAGAAACCCTGAAATACAACCCCCAGCAGATTACTCAAAATTCATTCTGCAAATCAAGGCCAGCCTCCTCCGCTGCTCTGGTTTGAGTTAAATGCCCAGTCTCAAATGGGAGACTTATGCTAGTCTGTTTTCTGTAGCACTCTAATCCTATATTCTCTGGGGGTAATTGATCTCATAGGTGTAAGAGTGCTAAAAGTAGAAAGATGATTGATAGGGACGCCTGGGTGGCTCAGTCGGTCCTGGGATGGAGTCCTGCATCAGGCTCCTTGCTCAACACGGAGCCTGCTTCTCCCTCTGCCTGCCACTTCCCCTGCTTGCGCTTGGTCTGACAAATAAATCTTAAAAAAAAAAGAGATGACTGATAAACTAGAAGTGTTATGTGTGAAACATATTCATAATCTTGTGTTGCAGCAACTAGGTTACGTGGAAAGACTCTCACAGATAGAGCAAATTGGCACTTGATCACAACTGCTTTAGTGTCTAAGACCTAGGCAGTGCCATATGGCGAGATGGACCTCAACTGTCAACATCATTTAAACTGCACACTCTGTCCCTGCATAAATGGCCCTCTGTAAGGATGACCTGGGATATTTTCTCATTACGCAGATCAGCAGTCCAGACTACTGGCCACTGAAAAAGTAAAGTACCACGTGGCAATACTTGGTCTGGGAAATAGATGCTCTTTCCCATGGGAAAGACCACAGAAGGTGTCCAAAGGGGCACCAGAATGTCTCTTAAGTATGGATAAGCTAATGGATGGACATCCCTACCCAGAAAGCAACCCCCTTTGGTTTTAAAAAATGCACTGGGTTGTGGTTTTATTTAAAGGATGATCATTTGTCATGCCTCAGGCTTTAGTCTTTGGCCAGGGTGCAAAATAGGACTAATTCCAGGTCCTTGCTCTATGAAATTTAAATGCATTACCCTTGACAAGCACATACCTAAGTATTATGAAGGCAGAAGAGATTTTCAGTGTGATAAGCAGTATAAACAGTTTCTTAATTATTTTCTCAGTTGTGGACATTCATCTGAGTTCTCTATTTAACTCTGGTATCATACAAATATAGGTCTGATAGAGCAGTGGAAGAGGAAGGAGAGTTTGAAAGAATACTTGTTTGTAATCAGGAGACTTTAGACATTGAACAGGAATAGACTGTGCTCCTCAGGCTCCCTCTTACCTGTCCCGTCATAGTGGTATTGTGCCATGTTTTTCTTATGCAGAGAAGTAAGCTTCATGTCAGGACCCAGGAGGACAAAGCTAATGAGGATTATGCTCGTGTCCAGAGTGAAGAACCTAGTGAAGAACCTCCACCTCTGCTGTTTCAGCCGACGACCCTAAACAGAGACCCCACAGTCACTACTGCTTGCCTTAAAGATTAGCCAGGTCTTTCCCTAATGAAGTATTTTAACACTGGCAAAACACTAAGCTGGGGATCTGTCAAATCTAACTTGGACACAATGGGTTATGGTCTTGGTTCTGCACGGCAGTCACTCAGCTGCTGCTTATAGAAAAGCTGGCTTTCTCGAATACAACTTGCATTGGATATACTCATTATTTCATTCTTGTTGCTTAAATTTAAAAAGGTTATCAAATTACTTATCAAGCCTGAAAATAAGATATGTTGTCCTAAGATATAGATTCTTTTATTTAAAAAAAAAAATTTTTTTTTTTTTTAGGATAGATTCTGTTTTGGTGCCCTTACCTGTACTTTTGAGTACTTGCTCAGTTCATCATATTTTCAATTCTTGCTGTTACCTTATGCAGGGATAATACAACTGTACAAAAAAATAATATTCTTTTTACAGCCTTAATTCCTTAACTCTTGAAAACTGGAAGAGCTACTTGGTGGAAAGCCAGTCAGCCTTTAGCTGAATTCAGGCTCTGGAAAGGACCAAAGTCATAGCCATAATTCTTGTAATAGCTCATTGTGGAGCTCCCCTGATAACACGGGAAATCTTGAGAATTTCTTACATCTAACGCTTTCAATTCACCTGTACAAAGGCACAGTAACAGACTAGTAGGTAATAGATGACTTGTGAGATGAGAGACCAAGCAAAGTCCTTCTTTGATGCCTGAAGGGAAGTTCAAGTGTCCAGTCTCAGCGAGGGGAAGAACGCACCTGAGAACAACAAAGAACACCTAGAGTCAAGAGTCTTCAAAGCTTGTGCCCTCTTCCTTTCAAGTTCTGTCTTTGAAATCAGTGCAACTGTTCCTGGATTATCTCTCTCTTTTTAGATTTTATTTGAGTGAGAGAGCATGTGTGGGGGAAAGGGCAGAGGGAGAGGGAGAGCATCCCAAACAGACTGTGTTGAACATGGAGCTGATTCAGGGCTCAATCCCACAACCCTGAGATCATGACCTGAGCCGAAAGCGAGAGCCAGCCACTTAACCGACTGAGCCACCCAGCTGCCCCACGTGGATCATCTATTTCAACTGTTCCTGAATCTCTACACTTCACTTGGTATTTCCTCTAGAGCTCTCATGGATATTAACTGAGATCACACATGCATAACTATTGGAGAAATGCACTGTTTGCACTAGTCAGTAGAGGGGAAGGATATACTCGTGATCCCACCTCGAGGGTACTGTCTGTGACTTCACAGCTGTTAACAGGTGTTGCCCTTGCCAAGCGAGAACAGGTGCAGAGATGCACCGACTAGTTGTACTCTTGCCATATGATGTTTGGTAGAGAACTGATGACTGCAATGTAAAGTGTGGGGAGAATGGAATTTAAAGCTCTTTAAAATTAGTATGATGAAAGTGCTCTGAGCCATTTCAAATTTAGTTACTTTTTAAAAGTAACTGAAGTAATATCCCATGAATACTAATAGTATCCTGGGGATACTCAGACATTTATATAAGAGTAGACTAAAAAGCCTCAGATTCTACCTAGAAGGACAGTGAGATGGTTGTTTATAAAATCATGAAAGGTCTTGTGAATATAAACTTTCATAAAGCCCCAAAATATTAGAATTAAGATGTGTCCCTTATAGTAGAAAGTACATTTAAGAATAAAAGGAATTCCTACTTCACATTTTTAGCTCTTAAGACTGGGACTTTCCCATGTTTACTTCAGCCCTCTTTGTTTTTTTGTTTTGTTTTTTGGTAGTTACTAACAATAAAAAACCCTATGAAGACCCACAGGAAGCCTTCATGCTTCATTTAGAAGTGTAGAAGTCTACTCAAAGTATACAACTCCTGATCAGAAGTAACACCTGGTGGTAAATGGAAGGATACTAGTGGGCAAATTCTGGGGAAGAGAAGACAGACAAAGGAAGTTTGATTAGGAAAGACTTCCTGTTAAAGGTAGGAGAATTGAATATACGAGCTTCCCTCTAATCTCATAAAATGCCACTATAATGATAGTGACAGGATAAAAAAACAACCCAAAGAAAAAGGAGGGTAGATGACAGCAACAAACTACTGGAAGCTGGAAAACAGAAGAATGACACGGACAGCAGATTCAAGAAAGCTAAAGGCAAAGTCAGCTGTGTAGAAAACCCAGAAGCAAACCCAGAAAGGCTGGAAAATTGCCGGCATTAGGTACTTCTGAATGTAAGGTCAGATGAAACTGAAAATATAACTGATTGCAAGTGTGAACATAAACAATTAGATTCCAGATTGCCTCCCTCACCATTCACAACTAGGTATTTGCTATTCATCCTGCCTTCCACCACACTAAAACTAAAGGTTTATTACCTATTGTTGAACTAGAGAGAATCTGAAGTCAGGGGCACCAGGTCTATTTGCGAGTAGTGGTCTACTGGGAAAGAATTCCGAGAAAGCTTTTTATTTTTAGTTTGAGAGAGAAGAGAGAGACAGAGTGCTCACATGAGCAGGGGAGGGGCAGAGGGAGGAGGAGAGAGGAGAGAATCCTAAGCAGCCCCAAGCTCAGTGCACAGCCCAACTCAGGGCTCTATCTTAGACCCTGAGACCATGACCTGAGCTGAAATCAAGAGTCAGACACTTAACCGACTGAGCCACCCAGGCGCCCCTAAGAAAAAGTTTTTATACTGCATGGTGAGATGCCGCCCAGCCCCTCTTCTCAACAGGCTCTGAGAGGTCTAAAAGGCAGACATCCTCAAAGCAGGAGTTTGGAGGGTCCCTCATTGTGAAAACTGCCTGAAAGACATTGATAACAGTCAACAAGCTCTTTCCATGAACAAAGAGCTTCTAACTAGTATTTCTTTGCTTTTTACTGTCTCTGTCTTCAATATGAAAAAACAGCCACATACTGAACCTCAACACTAAAACTGGAGACCAAATAAAAAAAAAATAAAAGAAGTTCAGAGGCATTAGAGAAAGTGAAAGAGCAGGAGGAAAAAAAAAAAAAAGCCTGTAACATTCTCAGAGAGTCAAAAGAGGGTACCGTGTCCATAAAAGAACAGGATACTACGAAAAAAATATTGTGAGGACAAACACAATTCTTGAAAATTAAATTATCAAGACGAATACTTCAAATTTCAAACCACTTATTAAATTTATCTCCCAGAAACTAGAAGAAAAAGATGGAAAAGCAGGGGCGCCTGGGTGGCTCAGTCGTTGAGCGCCTGCCTTCGGCTCAGGTCATGATCCCAGGGTCCTGGGATCGAGCCCCGCATTGGGCTCCCTGCTCCGCGGGAAGCCTGCTTCTCTCTCTCCCACTCCCCCTGCTTGTGTTCCCTCTCTCACTGTGTCTCTCTGTCAAATAAATAAACTCTTTAAAAAAAAAAAAAAAAAGATGGAAAAGCAAAAATAAGAAAAATCAAAGGATCAGCCCAGGCATCCCAGTGTCAAAATGTCAGGAATACCAGAAAGAGAGGACAGAGAAAATGGAGAAGAAATTAACAGAAATCTGGGAGAAAATTTCTCAGAACCTAAGGGCACATTGCCAGGTTAAAGGACTCACCATGAGGAGAAAGAAAGTTCTAAAAACTTTTGGGAGTGGGGGGCATCATCATCTCTTTTTTTTTTTTTTTTTAATTTATTTATTTGACAAAGAGAGCACAAGGAGGCAGAGCGGCAGGCAGAGGGAGAAGGAGAAGCAGGCTTCCCAATGAGCAGGGAGCCCGATGGGGCTCGATCCCAGGACCCCAAGATCGTGACCCGAGCCAAAAGCAGATGCTTAACCCACTGAACCACCCAGGTGCCCCCATCATACTTCTTAACAACAACATGAGAAGCTAGAAGGCAATGGAGCTATACTTTTCAAAATTCTGTAAAAACAACGGTATCCAGAATAATTAGCAATCAAGTATGATGGCAGATAAGAACATTTTTGGACCTTGGAGGCTTAAAAAAATTTACTTCTTCTGCACCCTTGTAGTAATTTCCTGGAGGATATGCTCCAGCCAAATGAGAAAGTAAACCCAGAGAGGAAAACATGGGATTCAGGGGAAAGAAGATCCAACAGAGGAGAGATGTCAAGATAATCCCCAGGATGATAGGGAGAATCCAGGATGAGCGCTGTACAGCAGACCCAGAGAATAACCAATCTGAATTGTACCAAAAGGATGGAGGGCCCCAGAGAGGGCCTTTTATCTTTTAAAAGATAAAATAATAGGTTGCTTGATACTTTTTGAACAGAATGAGATTTTTACTTCTAGGAGGAGTTTGCAAACCAATGCAAAACCAAGCAAATGAAATAAAGGTAATTATAAACTCTAAGGAAAATGTTGTAGAAAAAAAGAAACTGTAATACATTACATGGCTCATCTTTGAGAAATCATTTAGATAATCACAATAATGGAAATAAATATTAAACTAACCATAAATTATTACTATATTGGGAGAACAAGGAAAGTGTTTTATGTGTGGGTTTAAGAAAGTTAAATGCTCATCACCAAAGGAAGAAATAGATAATATGTAAAACTGAAAATTCATGAAATAAGTAATAAGCATGTTAATTTTTAAATTTCAAAGAACCTGTTAAAAAAGCTGGAGGTAGCTGTCTCTAGGGAAGGGGAGTGAGGTGGGGAGGAAGAGAGGACTGCTAGTTTTTGCCTTGAACTACTTAACTTTTTAAATTATATTTAATACTTTAATTAAAATACTGTCTTTTAATGGTATAAAATAAAGAAACTGAGCCTTCTCCAGAAATACCCAGGTCAGAGAGAGAGGACAGAAGAGACCTTCGTACCCACATTGTTGGACTCCAAAATCAGGGTCACTACACAGAACAGGTTCACATTAGCACTGAACACCACAAATTCCACAAAGAGGCTTTTGGTACAATGGTCAAGCCAGTGGCTCTGTTTAAGATGCTGCAGAACTCTGGGAAAACAGAAGGACAGGGTCAGCTACTTTCTCCATTCAATCCTGCAAAGGAGAAAAATGCCCTGGCATTTCCAGTATCACATACCAGTTGCAAAGCTACATTTCCAAATATTGTTTGCCTAAGAAGTATTATTACTAATGCCCAAACTTTCACTAGTGTTAGTTAACACAAATATAAATTTAGAAGACTATAAAGATGAAAGTTTTCATAATAGCATTCACATCAGGGTTAAATGTTCAAGAAAACGTATTTGGCGTTTAACATCTAGGGTAGAATTATTTTATGTCAGCTATCTCTATTACTCTACTTATACTTCTAAATGTTAAATGCCACTCTTTATTTTTTAAGATTTTATTTATTTGATAGAGAGAGCATGAGAAAGCACAAGCAGGGGGAGCTGCAGAGGGAGAGGGAGAAGACGACTCCCCGTGTTTTTGAGTAAATTCTTGCTGTAAATTTAAATGAAGAGATAATTTAAGCCTTTTCATATACAATGATTAAAATTCTTATCACATACACATACAAAAACACTCTAAACTCTCTGGAAATTTGACTATGAATTTTGGACTGATTATCGTTCATGAAGGGCAATGCTTCCTCTTAAATTTGAAGATACAGTTTGCCTAAACTAGAGATACCTGAGTTGAAACTGCTAGGTGTTTTCCCAGATGAGGAAAAAAAAAAATGAGTTTTGGCAAATTGCCAAAACAAAAACATACCTGTGGTTTGAGGTTGAACAACGAATTTTTAAATTAAAAGATACATTTCCTTAAAAGTCTAGGAAGTGTCACAGACAAGGGAGAGTAGCATTATGGCAGGTGTAACTGTCCTAAGAAGGGACACATCCTGGTTCTCTTGTCCAGGGCTCAGGCTTGCTCACCTGATTGCAGTACGGGAGCTTTTTCCAAGTCTCACAACATACCCTCCTCCTGAGTAAGTGGCAAATTCCACTTGGATAGGATAGCCACCCAGTATCTCTTGATTCTGATAATGCCAAATGCTGTCTGATTTTGTGATGTTTGTATCAGGGGGGCCCCAGTTTACTCCATAGTTCTCTGTATCCTCCTGATCTTGGGGAGATGGCTTTGCTTGTTCTTGGGGAGACACTCCAGTTGGAAGGAATAGGGCACTGGGAATGCGAATCTGACGAAGCAGAACATTGCCCAAAAGAAAGGAGTTCCCATCAGTAATAAACCCTAACAAAAAGTGTACAAGAAACCGTTTTTATAAATGCTTCATTAAGTTAGTAACAGAAAATGCACATTTTCACCACTATTTTAAAAAATATATTTGGAATTTCTAGCTAATGCAACCAGGTAAGAAAAAGAAATAAGAGGCATAAAAATAAGGAAGTGAAATGATTGTAATTTCTAAATGATACATAGATGATCTAGATAAATCATGAGAATCAACTGAAAGGCATCAGCAAGATGGTGGAATAGGAGGTGCCCTGCTTGCATCTCCTCTCGGCAACAGTAATTTGGCAGCCATCCACAGACTAAAGTGCCTCTGTGGGAGCCTTGGGATCCAAGGGAATTGTGAAACCCCGGTGGAGTCCAAGACTGACAAAGGCCATTCTGAGAAGGCAGGTCCATGCCCAGATGGCTGACTCACCAACTGTGGTCCTGAGCACAGACACAGAAATAGTTCTGTCCCCCTGTGGACTTGGCTACAGCACCTTTTGGTCTTGGTCCTGCCAGCAGCACCATACACCAAGGGACCCAGGAGTCACTTCTGCCTGTGTCTCAGATAACAGGCCTGCAGACCTTAGTTCTGAGTGCCAGTCCCTCTCAGCCACAGTCCAAAAGTCCCTGGAGGCAAGCTCACCAAACTCTGTCTGTAGATCCTGAAATAGCCTTTAACTGGACTCCAGCTCCTCTTGGTTATGTAAATGAGCAGACCAGCTAGTCCAGAGACTTGTCAGTGCTCCTGGAGACAAGCCTACCAACCTTGTCTGACTTCAGATCCTGAAACTTCTAACTTGGCTCCAGGCCATCCCAGCCATGGTCAGGGAGCAGTCCTGGTGGGGGACACACTTATCCATCCCTCCAGAACCAGGTCTGTAGACACTGGTCCTGGCTGTGGATCCTGAAGAGCCTGGAGACTCAGTTCTAGTCCTTCTCAGCCACAGTCCAGGGCTCATCCTGCCTGCCCAGGGACCTACCCAGTGACCCAGCAGGAGCCCTCTCAGAAATCTGGTGGGAGCCGCACTCATTCCTGCAGCTGGTAATAGGCCTGCTCTACTCCAACCCTCGTCCCAATGCCAGCCCCACTGAACAAGGTTCTGCAGTCAATCCTGTCCACCCAGAGACCAGACCAGATCCACACCCATCTGAGCCCCTGGTAACAGGCCTACAAATTGTGGACCCCATTGTGGACGTAACAACTGCCACATGACCTGGCTCCATCCCAGATCAATTTAGATTCTGGAGGTAATCTCATGAGCCTGGGGAACTGACAGGAGAAGGTTTTTACTTGCCAAAACCAGTCTGTAAAGACTGGAAAGGGTGTTTGCTCCTTCAAATGCATAAAAACACCAATGAAAGACTATATGGATCACAAAGAATCAAACATGACACTATCAAAGGAAACTAATCAAGTTCCACTAAATGACTCCAAAGATATGGAGATCTGGGGACTGCCTCAGAATTCAAAATAATCTTCTTAAAGAAATTCAGTGAAATGCATGAGAACACAAATAAATGAAATCAAGGAGACAATGCAGGAACAAAATGGTAATTTTAATAAATAAAAACCATAAAAAACAACTAAACAGAAAATCTGGAGCTGAATAATTCAATGATAGAACTGAAAAATTCAATACAAAGCTTCAACAGTAGACTTGATCATGCAGAAGAAAGAACCAGTGAAGTTGAGGATAGGTCATTTGAAATTAGCCAGTTCAAGGAACAATGACAAAGAGTGAAGAAAGCCTATGTCGATTCTGGACACTGTCAAAAGAACAAATATACCTATCATGGGAGTCCCAGAGGAGGAGGAGAGAGAAAGAGGCAGAAAGCTTATTTAAATAAACAACAGTTGAAAACTTCCCAAATTTTGTAAAGATATAAACATCTAGGTACATGAAGCTCAAAGGATCCCAAGTCAGATCAACCCAAAGAAGAGTACTCTGAGATACATTACTGTTTATCAAATTGTTAAAAGTCAAAGTCAGAGGATTCTGAGAAAAGCAAGAAAAAAACAAAACAAAACAACTTTACACACACACAGAAAACCTCCCAGGCTATCCGATTTTTCAGCAGAAATCTTGCAGGCCAGAGGGAGTAGAATGATATACTCAGTGCTGAAAGAAAAAAAAAAAACCAACCCAAACTACTATAACCAACAAAACTGTCCTTCAGAAGTGAAGGAGAGATAAAAAACATTCCCAGACAAACAAAAGATTAGGGAGTTCATCACTACCAGATCTGTCTTACAAGAGATGCTAGAGGGAATTCTTTTAGCTGAAAGGAAAGGATGCTATGTAACACCATGAAAATATAAAAGTCATTGGTAAAGATAAATAGTCTAATTCAGAATTTGGTAATACTGTAATGGTGTGTAAGTCACTTTTATCTTTAGTATAAAAGTTAACGACAAGAGTGTTAAAAATTACCACTACAATAATATGTTAATGGATGACAGCATAAAAAGAAAGGCAGTTTGACATCAATTACATAAAGCGCAGGGAAAGGAGAAGTGTAGAGTTTTGTTTTTTTTTAATGTACAGGCAGCACAATCTTGTTTATTTTTATTTTTTTTTTTAAGTAATCTCTATGCCCAGTGTGCTTGAACTCACAACCCTGAGATCAAGAGTTGCATACTACTGACTGAGCCAGTCAGGCACCTCAAAGTGCAGAGTTTTTGTATGTGATTAACAGTAAGCTGTTTTCAGCTTAAAACAGACTGTTATAAGATATTTTACGTAAGCTTTATGAGAACACTAAAGCAAAATCTTTAATAAATGCAAAAAAGATGAAGGGAAGGGAATTAAAGCATACCACTACAAAAAGTAAATCACAAAAAAAGGTAGCAAGAGAATAAAAGAGGAACAAAGGAACTGCAAAACAATCAGAAAATAAAGTGCCAATAGTAAGTTCTTATCAATAATTAAATGTCAACAGATTAAATTCTTCAATAAAAAGACAGAATGACTGAATGGTAAAACTACAAGATCCAATAATATACTGCCTATAAGAGACCCACTTTGATTTTAAGTACACACACAGGCTGAAACTGAAGGCATGGAAAAAAAATATTCCATGCAAATGGCAACCAAAAAAGAGCAGAAGTAGCTCTAACTTTTAACAGATAAAATAGAATTTCAGTTAAACTCAGTCACAACAGACAAGGAAGGTCATTTGTGGTAAAGTGATACAGGGCTCACTTCATAAAGAGGACAAAACAATTGTAAATATATATGCACTCAACACTGGAACATCTAAATATGTAAAGTAAATGTTACCTGATTGAAGAAATGGCAATACAGTAATAGAGGGGACTTCAATACCCTACTTTCAACAATGGATAGATTGTCTAGACAAAATCAATAAGGAAATGGCAGACTTGTTAACACTATGGGCCAGATGGACCTAAAAGATATATACAAAACACTCCATTCAACCAGAATACACATTCTTCTCAAGCGCACATGGAACATTCTCCAGGATAGGTCCTATGTTGGGCCACAAAGCAAGTCTTAAATTTAAGGAGACTGAAAGCATATATATCAGGTATCTTTTCTGACCACAATGGTGTTAAATTAGAAATCAGTAACGGGACACAAATTGGAAAATTCACAAACACATGGAAATTCAACAACACACTTCTGAACAATCAATGGGTTTAATTAGGAAATTAAAAAGTACCTTGAGACAAACAAAAATGGAAGTAAAACGTCCTACCAAACTTATGGGATGCAGCAAAAGCAGTTCTAAAGAGGGAATTTTATAGCAATAAACACCTATTTTACGAAAAAAGAGAGATCTCAAATAAACAAGCTAACTTTGGTCTTCAAGGAACTAGTAAAAGAAGAACAAACTAAGCCCAAAGTTAGCAGAGGGAAGGAAATAATAAATATTAGAGCAGAAATAAATGAAATAAAGACTAAATAGAAAATACAAAAATAAAAATGTTTTGAAAGATAAACAAAACTGATACACCTTTAGGCTAAACCAAGAAAAAGAGGACTCAAATAAAATTACTAATTAAAGGGTAGACATTAACACTGGTAACACAAAAACAAAGGATTATAAGAGACTACCATGAACAACTGTACACCAACAAACTAGACAACTTAGAAGAAATGGATAAATTCCTAGAAACACACAACTTATTAAGTCTAAATAATGACAAAATAGAAAATCTGAACAGACTAATAACAAGTATGGAGACTGTAATAAACTTCCCAACAAAGATAAGACCAGGACCAGACAGCTTCATGGGTGAATTCTACCAAACATTTAAAGAAGAATTAATATCCATCTTCAAACTCTTCCAAAAAATTAAAAAGGAGGAAACTGTTCAAAATTCATTTTATGAGGCCAACATTATTCTCATACCAAAACATACAAGAAAAGAATATCACAGGCCAATATCCCTGATGAGCACAAATGCAAAAATCCTCAACAAAATGCTAACACATGAGGTTCAAAAGTATGTTTAAAAAGATCATACGCTGTAACCAAGTGGGATTTATCCCTGAGTTGCAAGGATGATTCAACATACACAATTCAATAAACATGATACACCACATTAGCAGAATGAAGGATTAAATTATATGATGATCTCAAAAGATACACAAAGAATATCTGACAAAATTCAACATCCTTCCATGATAAAAACTGTCAACAAATTAGGCACGGAAGGAATGCTCCTTAACATAATAAAGACCATGTATGTCAAGCTAACATCATAATTGTGAGAAGCTTAAAATCTTTTCCTCTAAGATCAGGAATAAGACAAGGGTACCTACTCTGGCCACTTCTATTCAACATACTATTGGAAATCACAGCCAAAGAAATTAGGTAAGAAAAAGAAGTAAAAGGAATCCAAATCAGAAAGGAGAAACTAAATTGTCTGTTTACAGATAACATGATCTTATATACAGAAAACCCTATAGACCACCAAAACAAAAAAAAAAGACAAACCCGTGAGAACCAATAAATGAGTTTAGTAAAGTTGCAGGATATAAAATCAGTACACAAAAATCAGCTGCATTTTGGGGTGCCTGGGTGGCTCAGTTGGTTGAGCGACTGCCTTCGGCTCAGGTCATGATCCTGGAGTCCCGGGATCGAGTCCCGCATCGGGCTCCCTGCTCGGCAGGGAGTCTGCTTCTCCCTCTGACCCTCCCCCCTCTCATGTACTCGCTCTCTCTCATTCTCTCTCAAATAAATAAATAAAATCTTTAAAAAAAAAAAAAAGAAGACATTTAAAAAAAAAATCAGCTGCATTTTGTTACACTGACAATGAACTACCAATGAAAAATAAAGAAAATAATCTCATTTACAAGAGCATCAAAAAGAATAAAATACTTAGGAGTAGATTTAACTGAGAAACTGAAATATCTGTACAATGAAAACTGTAAGACACTGATGAAAGAAATGAAGACATGAATAAATGGAAATATCCCATGTTTATGGGTTGAAAGAATATTGTTAAAATGTCCATACCATCCAAAGTCATCTACAAATTCAGGGCAATCCCCATCAAAATTCAATGGCATTTTTTTTTCCCCACAGAAATAGAAGAACAATCCTAAAATTTGTATGAACCCCACCCAATACGCCAAATGGACGAAGTAATCTTGAGAAAGAAAAAGATGGAGGCATCACACTTCCTAATGTCAAACTATACTATGAAAGCTACAGTAATCAAAACTGTATGGTATTGGCATAAAAACAGACACACAGAATGATGGAACTAAATACAGAGCCCAGAATTAACTCATGCATATACGGCCAACTAATCTATGACAAGGGTGCCAAGTAGATACAATAGGGAAAGACAGTCTCTTCAACAAATGGTGCTGGAAAAACTGGATACCTGTATGCAAAAGAATGAAACTGGACCCTTTCCTTATGTGACATACGACCATCAATTCCAGATGGATTACCAACTTAACTATAAGACCTGAAACTGTAAAACTCCTAGACTAAGAAAACAGGGGCAAAGCTCCTTGACATTGGTCTTGGCAGTCCTTTGCAGAGGACATCAAAAGCAAAAATTAACCAAATGAGACTACAACAACTAAAAACTTTCTGCACAGTGAAGGAAACCAACAAATCAAAAAGGCAAACTATTAAACGGGAGAAAATATTTGCAAATCATGCATCTAATAAGGGGTCAATATCCAAAATACATAAGGAACTCACAAAACTGAATACCACACAAATGAACCCAAATAACCGATTTAAAAATGGGCAAAGGACCTGAATATACATTTTTTTAAAGAAGAAAAATGGCCAACAGTATATGTAAAAATCACTAACCATTAGGGAAAAGCAAATCAAAACCACAACGAGGCATCACCTCACACCATTCTCTGGGATCATGACCTGAGCCGAAGGCAGATGCTTAAAGACTGAGCCATCCAGGCGCCCCAAGGGTCTGCAATTTTAAGTATGATGGGAATCTATCGGGAGGTTTTGAACAGGGGAAGAATACAGATTTATGTTTGAAAACAATAGTACAGGGAGGATGGAATGAAGAAGGCAAAAGCAGAGGCAAGGTTTGCCCAAATGAGAGGTGGAAAATGGTGCCTTCCTCTAGTTTTGACTTGCATTTTCTCATGAAGGCACTTGCAAAGCCTTTCATCTATTCCATAGCTCTGGGTATTGTTTGAAAACACCGGTTTTCACTGGGCTTTGGGGGATGTGGGTAGACTCAGACATTGCTCATGGGAGTGTTAATTGGTATAATAAGGAGAAGACTGGAAATAACTTTTAAAATTAAGAATGTATACACACTTTAGCACATTCAAGATATTCATCTTGCAGATATATCTGCATGCTCTAAAATAAATAAATAAATCTTAAAAAAAAAAAATAGGGGCACCTGGGTGGCTCAGTCGGTTAAGCGTCTGCCTTCAGCTCAGGTCATGATCCCAGGGTCCTGGGATCAAGCCCCGCATCGGGCTCCCTGCTCACCGGGGAGTCTGCTTCTCCCTCTCCCTCTGCCCCTCCCCCTGCTCATGCTCTCTCTCAAATAAATAAAATCTATAGAAAAAAAAATGAAAAACATAAAATTTTGAAAACAAAGATTTGGTAATAGTTGAAGAGATAAACCATGTTAGGGTCAATTTTTACTGCTTTTCACCTCAGGTCTACTTAATTCTATTTCTTTATCTATATCTATAGATTGCTGTTGTTCTTCCTTAGCATGTCCGGTAACTCATGGACGCTTTGTGTTTCTAGCAGATTAGCCAGAGCCCCAATTGCCCCCGTTAATAATAATAGTGAACACTTACCCAGTGTATACTATGGGTCAGACATTGTTTTAAGATCCACTGAGTTTTTAATCTTCACATCAATCTTATAGGGCAGGTCCCAAGATTATCCTCATCATATAGATGGGGAAAGAGGCACAACAGCTTGTAATTTACCCAAGAACACACTGCTAATAGGTAGAGCACCAGGATCTGAACCAGGTCAGTCTGGCTTCCGAGTCTGTGCTTTCGGACACTGTACTGCAGAGCCAAGGAGACTGAGAGGAGGACGAAGCCCATGGTGATGGCACTGGGTACCCATGGCTCGATTCACTTTTTCTTCGGTCGGTACTTTATTCAGCACAGAGTTACAGACTGCAAAGAGAATGTGTGCTGACCCTAGAACCGTCACCATCCAACACTGAACTGGAAAGAATCAACACGCAGGGCAGCTGGGTGGCTCAGCCTGACTCTTGACTTCAGTTCATGTCATGATCTCAGGTGGTGAGATCAAGCCCCTCAGCTGAGCCCTGGTTTGGGCTCCGTGCTCAACGTGGAGTCTGCTGGAGATTTACTCTCCTTCTCCCTCTGCCCTTCCCCCCACTGGTACATACACTCTCTAAATAAGTTAATAAATATCTTAAAAAAAAAAAAAAGAACCAACACGCAATGCATAGGAGTTGGCATCTGTAAAAACTCTCCTAAATGCACCAAAAACACCTTTACTGAGATGAGCATGTCTTTTAGGTTTCTTTCCCCAGGAACCCAGGAGATGTTCTAAATCCCAAAAGGAAGCCACCAATCCTGAGATAAATGAATGCAACAACTTTCAGAATGCAGCTTACTTACGATCTAAAGTTACGACAAAGTGTTGGTAACTGGTAGAAAATACTGACCAAGAAGCATCCAAGAAGCTGGGGCCCAGGACTGTGTCCGTACCTGTGTAACCCCATAAAGGTTAGGAAGGTGCGATTGGCCCACGGGTAGAAATGCTTCAGAAGTCTGATCTCTGAGAAACGGTGGGAGAAACTCTTCTGGATAGCCTGATGGAGGTAAAACCTATTCGAGTTCTGTGCTGAGTAGACTGTAGTCATCAACAAGATAAGGAAGAGGATTTGTACTAGGACAGAAGATGAAAAAAAATTAGTTGAGTGGTTAGCTTATGAATTCTCTACACCTTCTCCTTCATGGCATATTTAAAAGGTGAAGGCAATTCCATATGGTTCAACCAAACAGCTGTAAACAGACGAGCCAATGTATTTGGCACGCAGTGGTACCCACAAACATTGTTATATTCCTTCCCAGAATTATTCTGCCGCTAATCAGAAATTTTACTTGAAATAAGGTACACAAAATCCCACATGAAAATTGCTGTATTTTAGTTCTTATAAATGCACCCCGCCCCCAACCTTTCTCTCTCTATGGACTATGTCCACAAGAAAGGGAAGGCCAATAAACGCAGAATTGGTCTTCTTTGGCCCAGGAAATCCGATAACCCAAACACTGTATGTGCTGACCCAGTTCTCCTGCACTGAGAAGGTTGCCATTTAGAAAACATATTAATTTTTCCTCCAGCCTGAGAAGTGTACAGAGCATGCTCTGTTATTACGCTCTGTGTGCAGAGGAAGGGACTGATTCAAGCACACGCGGACATCTCATGACTCCTGAGTTCAGGTGTCTTCCCATTTACCACACTGCCTTGGAGTCCATATTTTTTTCAAGGTGAGTATTTTAAGATAGCTTTTCATTGTCCTATATTTTCACTTTCTTTTCACTCCCCCTCTGCTGGGAAATGTGCTGCAGGATGGACACATTGCTGTTTGCTCTCCATACCCAAAATATCTCCTGTCAGCTTGAAAAGCTTCTTCTCTTTCAAGGTTCTTTCTGGGCGCTTAATTGGACTGTAGATAGTTGGAGCTACATAGACGGGGTTGTTCTTATCTCTTGAACCAGGTACTAGTGGACATTTTGCTGTCAAAAATTCAAATGTAGGCCAAAAAATAGTTATATTTCATTAAGCAGTTATTCATTAACAGCTGCTGAAACTCTACTGTGAACACCTCCTATTAAATGCAAAAAAAAAAAAAAAAAAAGAATAAACCCACCTATGTGGAACTTCTCAAAAAGGACTTAAAAATTCCAATCCACTGGGGACTCATAGTTTTTTCTTTAAGATTTACTTATTTGAGAAAGAGAGAGAGAGAGAGAGAGAGTGTGTGTGTGTGTGTGCGCGCGCACGGCGTGGGGGGACGGGCAGAGGGAGAGACAGAGAAAGAATCTTAACCAGGCTCTGCCCTGAGCATGGAGCCCACTGAAGGGGGGCTGGATCCCAAGATCCTGAGATCACGCATGACCTGAACCAAAACCAAGAGTGGGACACTCAAATGACGGCACCACCCAGGCACCCTGGGGACTGATACTGCTATAAAATATAATAAAAATTGATTGCTAGAAAAACGAAGTAAAACAAAAGCATGTAAAATCCAAATCCCATTTTGAAAATTAGATACAATCTGTCTAAAATTGGTCCAATTGCTATAAAACTTTCTAAATGTTTGCTCTCAATTTCTGCATTTATCTTGGACTAGAAACGAACAGTTCTAGTCAGTGACCCACACGTTGGGAGTACTGTTCTACAGCGGTGTTTCTCAAATTTCCATGTGCAAAGGAATCACCTGGGAATTTTGTTCAAATGCAGATTGTGGGGTGAGGCCTAAGACTGCTCATTTCTGAAAATTCCAGATATCAGTGCTGCTCATCTACAGACCACACTGTGAGACGTAGCCAGAGACACGCAAACCAAGATGGAGAGAGAGAAAGAATTAGAATAGGACATAAAACTCGCCAGCATGTATGTGCCTAGTGCTTGGGGAATCACCAAAGAGAAAATAAATCTCCTGAGGAAGTCAGAGAAGGTGTCATAGAGTGAAACCTGACATTTGTTTTGAAGGATGACTCAGATACAATTCTTCAGATGGACACAGACAAGAAAAAAAAAAGTCCTTGCTTAAAAAAAAAAAAAAAGCCTTTTAGGCAGAGGGAACAGCGATTCAAGAGCATGGAAAACAGTTTGAAATTAGATTAATTTTTAAAGATCTTGTAAGGAATGGGTTGCCTACCCCATAGTAATGTGTCTACCACTCAGTTTAAGAAATAAGTGATTGCGGGGCACCTGGGTGGCTCAGTCGTTAAGCGTCTGCCTTCGGC
Organism: Phoca vitulina; assembly: GCF_004348235.1. NCBI lineage: Eukaryota > Metazoa > Chordata > Mammalia > Carnivora > Phocidae > Phoca > Phoca vitulina. The sequence goes on along the minus strand of NW_022589733.1, from coordinate 22,247,086 downwards.
TCAGGTCATGATCCCAGGGTCCTGGGATCGAGCCCCGCAGCGGGCTCCCTGCTCCTTGGGAAGCCTGCTTCTCCCTCTCCCACTCCCCCTGCTTGTGTTCCCTCTCTCACCTTGTCTCTCTCTGTCAAATAAATAAATAAAATCTTAAAAAAAAAAAAAAAGAAAGAAAGAAAAAAGTGATTGCATTGGGCTCCCCGCTGGCTCAGTCAGAAGAGCATGTGACTCTTGATCTTGGGGCCAGGAGTTTGAACCCCATGTTGGGTGTAGAGATTATTTAAAATAAGTAAAAATTAGGGGCGCCTAGGTGGCTCAGTTGGTTAAGCATCTGACTCTTGATTTCGGCTCAGGTCATATTCTCAGGGTTGTGAGATGGAGCCCTGCATCGGGCTCACCACTGGGTGTGGAGCCTGCCTAAGATTCTCTCTCTCCCTCTCCCTCTCCCTCTGCCTCTCCCCACAGCTCGTGCTCTGTCTTTCTGTAAAATAAATAAATAAACAAAGTGATTTCCACTTAGAGTCTGTTCATCTGTGATGGTATCCCTTTCTTCAGAGAGCTAATCTAATCCTGAATTTATCATTCCCATGCACTTCTTCATTAAAAAAATACATACACACACACGTATGTCTGTATTTATATATACATATGCTATTTCCCATGATTAAAGTATTAATTTTTTTGATTACCACTGTGTTTGTGTGGTTCATCTATGTGATAGGCGCAGCTCCAGTCAGTTATTTAGAGGGTAGTGTCCCTTAGGCTTGGTGACTGTGAGGACTAAGAATTTAGGATTACTCTGACATTTTAAGAGAGTAGGGATGTTCTTTATTGAAATGAGAAAACATAGGGGCGCCTGGGTGGTGCAGTGGGTTAGGCGCCTAACTCTTGGTTTCGGCTCAGGTCCTGATCTCAGGGTCGTGAGATCGAGCCCCATGCCGGGCTCTGCGCTTAGTGCAGGTATCACAGGACCCAAGGTGATGCCCTTACGTAAAGCTGAAGGTATGATTAACACGCTTCCATTATTTGGCCCTCTACTATCATGGAAAACTAAGAATTAGGGAGTTCCATGATTGTTTTTGCATAATCGTAGGGACCTGGTTAATATAATGTTAATATTTGTATTTTGGCCTGTGGTCCTCAAGCTGCTTGTCTCGGAAAGCTTAAACTATTGAATGATTTGTGATGATCTGCGGACATCACTTAAGAACAACCTGTCTTGGACGGCCTCCGAAGAGCTGGACTGGAGAAGCTACACTTTTTAAAAGTCTGAAGGATTAAGTCTCCGTTTTTCCTAAAATCTTAGAACTGAGTAAGACCTTAAGTATTGGTTACATGTGCAACAAGTTTCCCCCAGTCCTTTAATTTCCACAGAGGGGAAGAAAGTGCTCCAATCCTCAGGAGAATAAAGGACAAGGGTGCTATTTCCAGCCTGCTGCCGCACGCCCCTTTTCGGAGATAGCAATTCTGGGTGTCTGCTCTGGAGACCTAAGGCCGCCCTCTGGTGGACAGTCCCTGGACTAGACTTGGGGGAAAAAGCCGCAAATCTGGTTGGCCGGGGTGGAACCAAATTCAACACTGTAGCGATACCAGTAACTTCCATCTCTTCTCTTCCTCTTTTTATATTTTTTTCACCAACACTCCCCTGCAACTTTTTTTTTTTAAACTGAAGTGATACACGTTTATTATAAAAATTTGGAAAAAAAGAATTAGAGATTTTAAGAAAACTTTAAAATTTGGAATATATCCTTCAATCACTTTGTCTTAATATATCCAGACTAGCTTTCCACATCACTACAGTATTTTTAAGATTTTTAATGGTTGCTTGGCATTCCATTATATGGATATGGCTGTCTCATAAATTAAGCAGTGTCCTATTTTTGGATATTTACATTGTTGTCTTTTTTTTTTTTAATAAAGTACTCTGAATTTTCTAAAGATAGGTTCTTAGAAGTGAAGCTTATTTACTAAAGGGATGCAAAAACTGAAGATGAAGATGCCGCTTTTATTTAATTAATTTATTAAAATTTTATTTATTTAGGGGCGCCTGGATGGCTCAGTCGGTTAAGTGGCTGCCTTCGGCTCAGGTCATGATCCCAGGGTCCTGGGATCGAGCCCAGCATCGGGCTCCCTGCTCAGCGGAGAGCCTGCTTCTCCCTCTCCCTCTGTCTGCCGCTCTGCCTACTTGTGCTCTCTCTGTTAAATAACTAAATAAAAATCTTAAATATTTTTTTATTTATTTAAGTAATCTATACACGCCACATGGGGCTCAAACTCACGACCTTGAGATCAAGAGTTGCAGGCTCCACTGACTAAGCCAGCCAGGCACCCCTGTTGCATTTACATCTTTGTTGGCCAATTGCCTCTTTTGATTTTTTTCTGGGGGGGTAAAATGTCACAGGAGTTTATGGCTGAGAGACAAGGAGATAACACAGCTATACATTTTGCTGTCTGTACCTCATCGGGGTAACAGGGGGCCGATCAGCCACACACTTTGAAAGAAGTGACACGATCGGCCACTGATGATGATGCACGGCTGTTACTGGGGTAGCGATCTGTGGACTGCAGAGTTAGCAGTAAGCAGTTAGAACTTCATGCGATCGCTCGCAGGTAGAAGACCATGGTAAATGATATTTGAACTGTGTTGCTGGGACCCTGGTGTTATTTAACTAAACCATGTGACTAAAATTCATGTACACCGAAAGGGCACAGAGGAGGACTGCCTGTAGGCAAGCATGTGTCACCTAAAAACCAGGATGTTGTCCTATCATTATCACAGTTAAGGAAAGTCTCAATAATTTCCTTGTATAATATCCTATCCATACTAAACATGTCTTCTTTCATTGAAGGATCTACAACACTCCTCCATTTTTTTTTTTTTTTTTAAAGATTTTATTTATTTATTTATTTGACAGAGAGACAGCGAGAGAGGGAACACAAGCAGGGGGAGTGGGAGAGGGAGTAGCAGGCTTCCTGCCGAGCCGGAAGCCCGACGCGGGGCTCGATTCCAGGATCCTGGGATCATGACCTGAGCTGAAGGCAGATGCTTAACGACTGAGCCACTCAGTCATTGCACTCCTCCATCCTTAATTTTTTTTCATGATACTGACTTTTCAGAGAAGCTGTTACTCAGAATGATACTACTCCAAGTGTGATCCACGGACCAGCTGCTTCGGCATCCCCTGGGAAATTGTCACGAATGCAGACTCATAGGCCCCATTCTAGAACTATCCTGTTTCAGCATGTCTTTTAAAATTGACTGTGCCTGGAACTACTTGAGGCCTCTCAATATAAATTCAGTATTTCTTTGCAACAGTGGATTGTTTAATTATCACCAATCCTATTACCTGTATGCCAAGTACCCCGGATCTCCTAAGTCTCTTCTTTTTCATGTTTTGCACTATTTTGGTTTATTTGATGTATGTATTTCATGTTTTGCATTATTTTGGTTTATTTGATTTTCCTGATCATTAATTTTAGTCTCATTAGGGACATCTCCTTCAACTCAACTATTGAATTTTAAAATTTGGTAAAAGACATTTTTCATTTCCTGAAGCCCTTTGTGTGTTTGGTACAACTGAATATCCTGATAGAGATCTCGTTATTTTTTTTATCTGTCTCTGCCAGCAGTTTTTTTTTTAAGATTAAAAAAAATTTTTTTTTTTTTAAGATTTTTATTTAATTTTTGACAGAAAGAGACACAGCAAGAGAGGAATACAAGCAGGGGGAGTGGGAGAGGGAGAAGCAGGCTTCCCGCTGAGCAGGGAGCCCGATGAGGGGCTCGATCCCAGGACCCTGGGATCATGACCTGAGCTGAAGGCAGACGCTTAACGACTGAGCCACCCAAGTGCCCCAAGATTTAAAAAAATTTAGTAAAAAAACTTAAGTTCAACGTGGGGTCGAACTTACAACCCCGAGAGTACGAGTCGCATGCTCCACTAAGCCAGCCAGGTGCCCATCCTCGAGCAGTTTATCGTTAAGCTCTACCTACTCCTTGTTCTCCCCGGGATGGGTGGGTCTCCAATGGGACTATACACCAGAATCACCTGGGAAATTTTAAACGCGTTGGGCCTTGCAACCCATCTCCAGAGATTACTGTTTAATTGGTCTGGAGTGAGGCCTGAATGTCAAAAGTTTCAAGAGCTCCCCAGGTTTGCTTGTGGGAGCTCGGCCCATCCTCGAGGGTTCTTAAAGCAGAAGCAATCCTGTCAGCAAAACCCAGAATATTTTCAAAACTCTACTGGACAAAATTCGGTTTCTTCAACAAATGCCCTGTGATAAATACCAAGAATGGAGAGTGAAGGGAAGGGAGGGGGCGTCTGCAGACTTAGTATAAAAAGCACTCAAGAGATAGACCAACTAATGGCAACACATGAACCTTATTTGAATCTTGATTTCAACAAAGTAACCGTAAAATAAACATTTACGAGACAAATAGGAAAACTGGAACATTGACTTTAAAAAAAGTGATAAAATACACATAACAAAAAACTTACCATCTTAACCTTTTCATAGTATAAGGCACATTCATATTGTGTAAATATTAAGACATTAGTGTGATAATGGTTTTTATATTTGTGTTTTCAAAAAAGTGCTTATCTTTTAGAAATACATATACTAAAATATTTAGGGATAAAATGATATAAAGTGAGGCTTTTTTTTTTTTCAAAATAGATGAAACAAGACTGGCTTGTTTTGGTAATGAAGTAATTGCTAAAGCCGGCTAACGAAGGGTAGAATTCATTAGACTATTCTCCACACATTTCTGTGGGCTTGGCATTTTTCTTAAAGTTTTTAAAAATTGGGGTGCCTGGGTGGCTCAGGAGGTTGAGCGTCTGCCTTGAGCTCAGGTCATGATCTTGGGGTCCTGGGATTGAGCCCCGCATCAGACTCCCTGCTCAGCGGGAAGCCTGCTTCTCCCTCACCCTCTCCCACTCCGCCTGCTTGTGCGGTCTCTCATAAATAAATAAAATCATTTTAAAAAAAGTTTTAAAAATTAAATTTCCTGGTGCTTTTTTTTTTCAAAGTAGTCTACTGTTGATTTTTTTACTTGTCCTTTCTTGTCAATCCTTTTCTGCTCTGCTTCTACTAGTCTATCAGTTCTCACTAGTTTTTTCTGTGACTTCACACATACCTGAAATTTCATTCTGCCTATTTCTGTTTTCTTTTCTTGGGGGGGTGTCAAATTGTCAGAACAATTAGGCACTTTGAATTGACACCCAAGGGTCTCATTTTCCCAAGCGAGCTACCTGGAACGCGAGTGGGTCTTCCCCCACCCCCCCATGCCCACACAACCCGTTTTTCACCGACCTTGACTGGCTGGCTGATGAAGAGGTTGTCAAGCACTGATAACAGCACCGACGTAACCCAGCTGGTGGCTTGCTCTTTGGTCAGTTCCAGGCTATAAAGTGCATTAAAAAAAGGCTGCAGCCAGGCTAGTGACACCCAGAAAAAGAAAGAGCCAGCAGATGTAAGTCAACTCTCTGGGCAGGCCATGAGCGATGGGCTTCTTCCCTTCCTCTGGGCTCAGGATGGGGAAACTGGTTGCCTCCCTTAAGAACAGAAGGAATCATCTGAAAGCCAGTAGCAGCTGAGAGAGAGGGGAAGATTGCAAGTGGGAAGATTGCAGCGGTCGGGGAAGGCCGGTGCCGTGCCTTACCTGGAGGGCCCCTGCTCTGTGGGAAGAATATGTGTTTCCAAGAGCTCCTGGAGTTTTTGCAGTCGGTTGGTGGCATCGAGGATGTCACGAGGCTGGTCGGCCTGGGTGGGACCCAGGGCGCGTAAGTGCGATTGCAGCTGCTGCAGAACTCCGAGCAGGTAACAGCAGAGATGATGTGGCTGCAAATACAGGCCGGGGCTCACAGAGAGGAGCAACTCATTCACTGATGAGGAGGTTACATTTCCCAGTCCATGGAGGCGGGACCCAATAATTATGACTGTCTTCTCTGAGCATGCTGGTGAACTGCTAACAATTTCTAAAATTCTACACTTTGATCCAGAATAATAATAAAAAAAAAAACGCTTTTGATCTAGAAGCAAATAAAAATTTAAACCTAATTGGGCTTTTTTCACCAGAACTGCAGTAAGTGCCCGGGGGGCTTGGGGTGCAACCTATAGTCAAGATTCCATAAATCACCTAATCTCCCTATTCCAAAGAAGAAAAAGAATGACAAGTCCCAAGAGCCCCCAGCAAAGCAGATGGAGTATGAGGGGGTCTGAACGAGAGGGCATTTTTGTGGGTTCTTCCTTAATCCTTCATTTTGTATCACCAGATACACTGTCGCGAAAGCTATCAGCTCTATCCTGGAAAGCTTAAGGAAAATGAAAACAAGCAGAAGGTTGTATCTTCCTGTTGGTTATGCCGAGAGGTAGGAGGGAGTAAGACGCAGGCAAGCGAGTGGGAGGCGGATAACAGATCAGTTACTAACACCTGCGGAGCTTTACCGTTTGCCTGATGGGGTCCTGCCTGCCGATGAGAGCCGGGACCCTCCAAGTGAGAACAGATGAGGCTGGCTAAAAGCGGTGCCATCTTGTCAATGCTGTGAGACATCCATAAAGATTGTTCCCGCTCTGAGAGTAGGTATGTGTTTCTCCTGAGCAGGAATCCCACAGTTTCCTTTAATTCCTGAATGTAGATCCAAGACAAGGAAAGTCAGTCTGACACTCACCCAGGACCGGGAGCAGTTACACATGGTAAGGTCGTCTCTTCACTCGGAGAGGCAAATGCTTAGTGGAAAGAACCTCTATTTTTCATTTTCTTTCTCTTTTTTCAGAAAGAAGTCACCTCACAGTAGCTTCAAAACTAGTTTTATGAGGGAATACAGAATGAAAGAAGGGACAGTTGGATAAAACGTCACCAACGAAAACTCGAGAGTGGTCCCTTCTGCACTCACACCCAGTCCTCAGAATACATCAAGAAGAGAGACGAGGGGCATGATGCATCATGGCCCAGGGGACGGGAGTTAGGGAAAAGCTATCAAGGTTAACAGGGCCCGCGAGCCTTCCAGGGGATCCGCTCTACTGGCCTTTCTCACTACACGAGGAAGCAGGGCCCGCCATCTACCTATAAAATTAGACACCAAGCTTACCTCAGCCACCTTTGTGAGAGACAGAGGCTCAGAAGTAGCATCTGAGGGGCAGGAGGCTTGGCTGGGAGGAAAGAGAGGCAGGGGCTCCTGTGGCTGGAGCAGCAGGAAGAGGCGCCCAATTACAAGATTGACTGGGAAGAGGAGGACAGCAGTTTGGACGCTGATGATCAGTTGGGACCAGGTCACAGGAAACGGACCCACTGGACCCACGGCAGTGGGTCATTTGCAACAGAAGAGCATTACATCAACCTTCATCCTCAAGAGCTGAAGTCATCTCAGTCATTCCTCTCCCAGGTTTAGGTATTTATTTGGCAATTTAACCATGGTTATCTAAAGATAGGACATCATCATGGACATTATCTAGGGATAGGACATCTAAGGATAGGACCGATGTGTTCCCAAGGCTGCCTCACTCAATGAATTAATGAATGAATGAATTAATGAAGGAGGGTGCACTAAAGTAAAAGGATTACAACCACAAACACCACACATTAGGATCCTCCACACCTTGCTCATCTCCTCGGCTCTGGTGCTGCTTCTCCTCCAGAACGTAAGGTTGACGACCACGGTGCACAGAAATGATGTCATGCAGCAAGTAAGCCTCTGGGCTCTTGTAAACCGGTTCCACGGATGCCAAGTTAGCACTGAGAGCCACAGATAATCCTGGGTGAGCTTTTCTACAACGATGGAGGAGAACAGGTGTCTAAGAAGATAAATTAGAACAGGACAGATGTGAGTTTTCATCCTGACAGTGTCCTGGACGAAGACGTGGTTTGCCCAACAACAAGCTCACAGCAACAACTCAGCCACTATCCAAAACCTCTATAAAGATGCTGTCAAAGGACCTGGCAACGTGATTCTTTTGTGATTTTAGGACACAAGGTTTCTGAGGATAAGGTTAATTTATATTGTATGAAAGTTTAATATTAAAAACTGTTTTTTTAAGCTTTCTAAGAGTTTTGATAAATCTTCTGCTCAACAAAAGTTTGCATCAGGCTTCCACTCAAGACAGTTTGGTAAATTCACACGTTGAGCACCTGCTCTACTCCAAATGTGGAGGAACTAGCAATAAGATACAAAAGGAAAGAATAAAACATATTGGCTGGGCTTAAAAACAGGATAAATATATCTGAGGAGGAGAAACAGAATTAAAAACAAAACAAAACAAAAAACGAACAGAGCTGCAGAGACCTGCAGAACACCACCATTTCCCACCAATACCTAAAGGAAAAGAGTTCTTTCTTTGAGACTGGCATGAAGACCCGGTCATGCTCGTGCTCTCCGAGGTCCACGGCCAGCCAACAATTGCATATGAAGTACCATTTCCTTTTACCTGCCATGTCACTGACAATGACCTGGTTTACATACCTACCGTAAAATGAAGATAAGTATGTTAGGGGGGTGGGCACAACCTGTTGCTGTAATAAGAAGTAATCTTGTGCTGTCAGTAAATGGATTCTTTTCATTGTGAGGCCAGAACTAAAGAAAGAGACAAGAGCTGATCCAATTTTTCCCTTCCCGACCTCTAAGGGAATTCATGTATCAAAACCAGAAGGCAGACTTCTATCACTTAGCAACGCTCTAGTGTGTGTATGTATCCCTTCTTTCCTTGTTCAAATGTGCCGGCGCCCTGCCACCTCTTTAAGGAGCCCATCTGCCTCTGTCGTCTGTCACCAGGGCCTGAGGGGGCGTCCCTGGGGGTGGGGAGTGGTCTTCAACATTCATATTAATGACATCTCATCCTGTTGGGGTCTGTAAACTGTACAGTTCAATACATTTCGAGGAATGTAAACACTGTGTAAGTACCACCACCATCAAATTATCACCCCAAAAAGTTCCCTGTGCCCCTTTCCAGTCAGCCCCCCTGAGGCTCACCCTGGCCCCAGGTACCACTGATCTGCTTTCTGTCTCTTAGTTTGCTTTTTTTAGAATTTCATATATGTGGATTCATACTTCTGTGTCTGGCTTCTTTCACTCCGTATAATGTTTCTGAGATTCATCCACATCACTGTGTGTATCAGAAGACTGTTGTTTTTGTTGGTGGGTAGTATTTCTTTGAATGAACACGCTAACATTTGTTTCTTCATTCACCTGATGGACATTCATGCTGTTTCTAGTTTGGGATTACTATTAACAAAGCTGCTATGAACGTATGTGTATAAGTCTTGGAAAGGACATGCGTTTTCATTTATCTTGGGTGAATACCTAGGAGTGGAATTTCTGGGTCATATGGTAAATGTCTACTTAACTTCATGAGCCCTGCCAAACCGTTTGTTCACGTGGCTGCACCGTTGTGCGTGCCCACCTGTGGTGCGTGAGTTCTAGTGGCCCCCAACTTCACCCAAACTCGATTTTGTCAGACTTTATTCTAGCCATTCTAGACTAGATGTTCGGTGCTCTCACTGTGGTTTTAATTTGCATTTCTTGATGACTAGCAACGTTACGTATCTCTTCAGGTGCCCATTCACATTACTCAGCTTTACAAATCAAGCTGGAATGATAGTGCACAAGTGCTTTGTAGATGCCTGAACAGAGGGGAAGTGGCAAGCAAATGCTTAGATCTGACTGGCCTAGTGGGCTCGCGTGGCAGGGAGAGACTTGTGTTGCTAACAGTTTCAGGCAGGCGGCAGACTCTCTGCAGGTGGGGAACACTCAGCAACTGACTTGTCTGAGTCCCTGGGCCTTAGACCTTTGATTCCATTCCATTCTTTTTTCCTAACCCCAACCAATCATCTTGATCCTCAGTTAATGTCATCATGACTCTCTCCACGCACCTCCCCTCGTTCTGAGTGTGGCGGTAGGAAGAACAGAATCACGTGGACTTCACACATGTCAGATTCACCGGCTCATCACTGACCCTTTCCCTCGCAAGCCCCCTGGGCCCGTCCCATATCATGATTCTGCCTTCCCTTCCCCTCTTCTGAAGTTCTTAATTTTGACCCAAAGTATATTTAGTAAATAGTCATTTATTAAACTTACTCTTTAAAGATATTTTTCGGGGGGTGCCTGGGTGGCTCAGTCGTTAAGCATCTGCCTTCGGCTCGGGTCGTGATCCCAGGGTCCTGGGATTGAGCCCCACATTGGGCTCCCTGCTCGGCGGGAAGCCTGCTTCTCCCTCTCCCACTCTCCCTGCTTGTGTTCCCTCTCTCGCTGTGTCTCTCTCTGTCAAATAAATAAATAAAAATCTTAAAAAAAAAAAAAAAGATATTTTTCGGGGCGTCTGGGTGGCTCGGTCGGTTGGGCGTCTGCTTTCAGCTCAGGTCATGATCCCAGGGTCTTAGGATCGAGTCCCACATTAGGCTCCCTGATCAGCGGGGAGTCTGCTTCTCCCTCTCCTTCTGCTCCTCCCCTTGCTCGTGTTCTCTGTCTCTCACTTGCTCACTCTTTCTCTCAAATAAATAAATAACATCTTTAAAAAAAAAGAGATATTTTTCATGTTTAGAGATACTTCCTTTTCTTTTTTTAAAAGATGTTATTTAATTGACAGAAAGTGAGAGAGGGAACACAAGCAGGGGAAGTGGGAGAGGGAGAAGCAGGCTTCCTGCTGAGCAGGGAGCCCAACGTGGGGCTCGATCCCAGGACCCTGGGATCACGACCCGAGCCGAAGGCAGATGCTTAATGACTGAGCCACCCAGGCGCCCTAGAGATACTTCTCATTTATAATACTTTGGGCAATCAATTGTTGTTATTTGCTCTCTACAATCATGACAACATTAAATGAAAATAAAAGAAAAAATCATCTATCACTTTACTAGCCACACAAAATCATATTGTTAATTTTCCTGTTTTTCTCCAGGGTTTCCCCTTTGTAGATGCTTTGAAATTTAACTCTACTAGTCATTTGTTACGATTTGGCCCAAAGTGTTATTGTTCTGCGTTGTGGCAGCATGCTGGTCTCACCCCAAACTGGGGGGTCCACAGGGAAGGAAGGGCAGGGCCACCTGACACAGGTACTTACCAAGAAGGGCTGGCCCCCGAGTTGTTGTGCCAGAGCCACAGGCCATGCAGCTCCCCCAGGGAAGACTGGGTGCTGAGGAGGAAGACGTCCAGTCCCCCTGCTCAAAGACTGTCTTTTGAGGGTCACAAAGGTGATGGGGCTCACTCCGTCCCTCTGATCCATAAAGGGTGATAACCATCTAAAACACCACAAGGAAAGATAAAATGCAGGATGTTCTAACAGGATCCTTTGGGTTTATCCCTAAGGGGAAAGAGGGAGACAGAGAGGACTGTACTGGGATGAAGTCTCTGGGGGGCTGCTCAAGTACAGCGGGCAGTGCAGACGTACAGTTTGGAACTAGGACCCGCGCTCCTAACGTGCTCCCGGTGACCTGGGGCGTCACCAGGTCACAGCGCATCTCGTGTGCTAGAAGACACAAGGCAAGGAGCGAAGAGCATTCATTTCACGAACCTTAGCTGTTGTGGCAGCCTTTCTCCGATAGCCAGTGGAGACCTGAATAAGGTAGTGAAACTGACAGCTGGGGTCATTATCGGCCAGGACAGTGACCTTCACCTGTAGGAAAAGCAGAACCAAGGAGGATCTTCACCTAAAAAGCAGGAGGATGCACGGCTCCAGCTTTGGCAACTCGATGGAAAGCAAGGGTGACTGGCGGGTGGTAGGTAAACAAGCTGACCTAACAGAACAGGGGTGAGGGCTGGAAGGCCCGGCTTTATGCCTCTAAAATGAAATAGTCACTGAATCCACTGATCAGGTCTTGGGCTTCAAAATCTTTCCACTTCCCTCCCACCCAGGGAGGGTTACTGTATAACACAGAGGATACCTAGTTAAATGTTAATCTCAGATAAACTATGAATCATTGGGGAGCACACTTATACTAAAAATGCATTCATTATTTATATGAAATTCAAATTTAACTGGGTGTCCTGTTTTTATTTACTAAAACTGGCAACTCTACACCCATGGCAACAAAGAAATGGACGGCATGTATTCTAGAATTTCCAAGGGTAAGAAAACATATGAATAAGAAAGCATACAATAGAAGCTAAGAAAAGACTGTCATCAGGGAGCCTGGGTGGCTCAGTCGGTTAAGCAACTGACACTTAGTTTCAGCTCAGGTCGTGATCTGAGGGTTACGAGATCGAGCCCCGAGTAAGACTCTGTACTCAGTGCAGGTCTGCTTTAGTTTCTCTCTCCCTCTGTCCCTCCCCCTGTGCACGTGTGCTCTCTAAAATAAGTAAATAAATCCTTAGGAGGCTGTCATCAAGGGATTTTGTTGTTGTTGTTCAAAAAAGAGATTCCTTGTAGGTTTCTTATACATCGCAGTTATGTGAAATTACCATTTCACTTCCACGTAACTTTCATATCCAATGTATAAAGTGAGATAAACTTGCACTTGATTTTGGTTAAATTCTCTAGATGTTCCGGATGATTCCTAGCCTAAACGAATCACATGAGGGTTCAATCTCCACTAAAGAAAAAAAAAAAGGAGATAAAGCGTTAAGTTGCTAAGCCCCGAAACAAGAGACTTGAAGAGAAATTTAAGGGGAAAAGTACCCCTTGAATTTCTACACCACCCAGTACCACACTACCAGCCTCTTCTGGTCAAGGGATTTTTCCATCTTGTTCAACACACTCAAGACACATGGAAAAGCTTCTGGAATCAACGTCTTATCACCTTCTGCGTGTCTGCTTGATCCTTTCTCCAAGCCCACACACATGTGAGTATATAGGATCCTAAAAGGCTGACCAGCAAAGACACCCCAACAGGGTTGTTGGTCATGCGAAGGAACAGCTTGATCGTGTCTTTAATGTTCACCGTCCGGGGCACAGTGAAGAAGTTGCTGCCAAAGTAGGCCAGGCGGTTACAGAGACAGTGTCCTCAAAACTGTGCTCTGTGGCCCAACCTGTAATTAGAATCAAGACGTTGATTCTAACTGAGCAGAGTGCTAAGGAAGGGACAAACATAAAACACAAACACAGGCAATTCAGAGAGGGAAAAACGGTGTCTGGGCTGCGTATTCACTGCTGGAGGTCGCGTACGCCGGGGTAAGCAGCGTGGAGGGCAAGCTGGCAGCCCGACTCCTGCCATTCCAGGTCTGAACACTGACCCCAGGGGAAGTCTGCACACGCGCAGGGGGACGTGAGAAAGAACGTTTCTGTCGGCATTGTTCTTAACGAAAAATTCGGAAACGACCTATATGTCTAAGTCCAGTAACAGCAGAACATACAAAGTAGAGGGCTCCTCCCATATACTGATGGGGGTACTCTATAGCAGTTAAAAGGAATGAGTTGGAGCTGGATATAGCGACGTGCATAAGTGCTAAGTGAAAAATATAAGTTAAAGGGGCGCCTGGGTGGCTCAGTCGGTTAAGGGTCTGACTCTTGATTTCGGCTCAAGTCACGATCTCTGGGTCGTGAGATCAAGGCCCGTGTCAGGCTCCATGCTCAGAGGGGAGTCTGCTTGAGATTCTGTCTCCCCCTGCCCCTCCCCCTGCTCATGCTCTCTAAATAAATTAAATCTTTCCAAAAAAAAGACGGAGGGGATACATAAAGGGCTTTGATTATTCCTGAATGTTTTATTATTTTAAAAAATCTGAACTAAATAGAGCCAAATATTAACATTGTAATAGAGCTGAACAGTGTTTAATGTTTTTATTATATTATCCCCTATAACTTTCCATATGTTATAACATTTCTTCATAAAAAATATTTAAAAAAATATCACCAGGCAATCAAATGGCAGGTACCAATTCCACGTTTGATGGTGCAGATGGAAAGCTGAAAATATTGTCAGGATGACTGACTGCTTTCCATGACACAAGGTCAAATTCTGGGTGCGGGGCTATCTCTTGCCCTGGGAGGAACTCTCATCCTGCTCTCTGCAGCTCTGTTCCTTGCATGGGGTCCAAGCGCTGCACAGGGCTTCCAGGAGGCAGGAAACCCCCTGGTACCTTTTGTGAGCAGCGGGCTCACTGCTGGGTGAGTCTTGCTACTCAGAGTGCTGTCTCCATGTCCGGGAGCACTGGTATCACCTGGGAGCCTGTTAGAAAGGCAGAGCTAAGGTCCCCCCCTGATTTACTGCAACAGAATCTGCCACTGAACAGGCTCCCAGGTAGAGGATTTGCTAGAGAGGCACCGCTCCAGATCTTCCAGAATCACTGCTGAGGCCATGAATGGTGTCAGTCCTTCCAGAGCATCCTCTTTCCCCTGCTCCCATGTGAATGACCCCCTCTCAGCTCTTTGACGAACTGCCTCATGATTTCCAGAACCTTGCACCATAGTCTTTGTGCAACTGAACCAGGACTTAAATCAGATGGGATCGCATACATTCACCAGTGTGAAAATGCAGAGAACCATTTTAAAGTGGGCACACACCTGGAACTAGGTAACAACGTGAAGAGTCGCCACCTGGCCTGGAATGTACAAGAATCTGCTAGCTTATTTTTTAAGTTTTTATTTATTTGTCAGAGAGAAAAAGCAAGCACAAGCAGGGGGAGCGGCAGGCAGAGGGAGAAGCAGGCTCCCCGCTGAGCAGGAAGCCTGATGTGGGGCTCGATCCCAGGACACGGGGATCATAACCTGAGCCGAAGGCAGACACTTAACCGACTAAGCCACCCAGGTGCCTCTGCTAGCTTATTTTTAGAAAAGTTCTCTTTCATTGAGCAAGAAGTTTTCCTTTTACCCACAACATATTTAATACTTGCAGAACTTCTACATATTGCTTACTTCATCTGGAACTGTCCGATTCACCCTGTACTCATGTTTGAGAAAGAAATGACACATGAGGCCTAAGCCTGCTCCAAAGAGATGCACTCTCCTGGCCCGCTACCCACGGTCCTTCTCCTTTTTCCCAGGCTGACTTATTTCCCCTCCGATGAATTTTCTTTCTGGGCCCGCCCAAACGAGGTAAAAGAAGCTCTGCGTTTCATGCCAGCTCAGGCGGGAGAGAAAGAGGAAGTGGCGTGGCTTCTTACGTGGCATCCACTGCTCTTCCACGTGTTGTTGTGGCTGTCCCAGAAATAACACTGCGTGACGGCCGTCACCACTGAGAACAGGGTGGGCGTCTGCTGGGCACTCTCCTGGCTCTTGTCCAACGCAGATGTTAGGTGGTAGGTGCCGGTCCCATACTGCAGACTCTCTGGCGTCAGCACCCATGTGTATTCCTCATCTGAGAACCAAGAACAGTGCTTAGTTGCCTTTCAAATGGGACAAACGTACCGTGAGAACCTTCCTTATGAAGGATCTATTATTATCATTATTTTATTTTATAAATGGGGAAATGATTAAGCCTAGACTTACAAATGATCTTACTTTATTTTTTTTTTAAGATTTGAGAGAGAGAGAGAGAGAGGGTGCATGAGCGCACATGAACAGGAGGGGCAGAGGGAGAGGAAGAGAGAAGCTCAAGCAGAGGAACTCTGTGCTGAGCGTGGAGCCCGACACGGGGCTCGATCCCACGACCCTGAGATCATGACCTGAGCTGAAACCAAGTCAGACGCTTAACTGACTGAGCCACGCAGGCGCCCCACAAATGATTTTAAGGAAAATGACCAGTGATACAACCTGGGGCTCTGGATTATTCCTGTTCCAATAAGAAATCGTATTTTTTTGATAAATGAAGATTTAGGTCTAATGAATCAGAATGTATTATGAGTTTTAGAAAAATGAAATCGTCACCCATCAAAATGAGTAGCTATAAGACCTAGCTAAAAAAAAAAGCCCAAGATGAAGCAAGGATGGGAACAGAGCGGTTCCAGGAAAGAGCCCTGATTCCAGGCCCAGCTCTGTCACCAGGTGGCTGGGAAGGGCTAAGGAAAGTTCCACAATCTCCCTAGTTTTCTCACTTTCAAACAAGGACTCTGGACCAGAGGATGTCTAAGATCCCTTCCAGCTCCAACTGACATGATACTGGCAAGACTGGCAAGGAAAATGGGAGTGAATGCTCTGAATCGGGAGAGAGCCTGTTGGTAGCCCCATAGTGAGAGATGCTGCCACAGGTGCTCTAAGAACAAGAAGAGCCTAAAAAGCGACCATTCCTGTGTTAGTGAGGCCTACACGAGAGCCAGAAGCAGCTCGTTCAACCCAGGCAGACCATAATAGGAGACTATAACATGATTTATCCATTCCGATGACTCCCCCCACCCCATTTTTTTAGATATAAAGGGTAGCTCTGAAGAATTCCCAGTACTACATTTATTTATTTTTGTTGTTAGTTTTAGAATAATTTTATTTTTTTATTTAAATTCAATTAACATATAATGTATTATTAGTTTCAGAGGTAGAGTTCAGTGATGCATCAGTCTTATATAACACCCAGTACTCATTACATCACACGCCCTCCTTAATGTCCATCACCCCTTTACCCACCCCTACCCCCCAGTACTACTTTTAAAGTTGATATCCAGTGACTATGTTTTTTGGTCAAGTATATCTAGGCCCTGTTTATGTATCACAGGAATTCTTAGCTATTCTAAGCTACAATGTAGTCCGTCTGGTATTACACCAAGCCTTACTGAGACATCTCTGTCCTTATCCAAATCTAAGATTAGACATAAAGTTTGAAATATAGATATAACCCACTGTGCTGGAATTTTACTTCTCAACATTATGGAAATTTTCAACCATACACAAAGTTGACTATTATACAGTGAACACACAGATAATCACTGATTCTATAATTAACATTTTACTAAACTTGGAGCACCTGGCTGGCTCAGTCAGAAGAGCATGCGACTCTTGATCTCAGGGTCATGAGTTCGAGCCCCACCTGGGGTGTGAAGATTACTTAAATGAGTAAAACTTAAACAAAAAAACACTACTAAATTTGCTTTATCACATATAAATCTTGATCCATTCAACAATTTATCTTTTTAAAAAATGCATTTCATGGTCATGTATA
This sequence comes from Phoca vitulina, assembly GCF_004348235.1. Lineage (NCBI taxonomy): Eukaryota > Metazoa > Chordata > Mammalia > Carnivora > Phocidae > Phoca > Phoca vitulina. The sequence continues at coordinate 22,230,147 of NW_022589733.1, read as the reverse complement.
AATTATACATGTGAGGGGTGCCTGGGTGGCTCAGTTGTTAAGCGTCTGCCTTCGGCTCAGGTCATGCGCCCAGGGTCCTGGGATTGAGCCCTGCATCGGACTCCTTGCTCAGCGGGAAGCCTGCTTCTCCCTCTCCCACTCCCCTGCTTGTGTTCCCTCTCTGGCTGTGTCTCTCTCTGTCAAATAAATAAATAAAATCTTAAAAAAAATTATACACGTGATAAAACTACATAGAACTAATAAACACACATACACGAGTGCATGGTTGCATGGTGAATCCAAATGAGGTCAACATATGGTATCAGTGTCATTTCCCAGTTAGGATATTGTGCTAGAGTTATGCAAGATGTCACCATTAGGATAAACTGGATGAAATGTATGAGATCTGTTTTATTTTTCACAATTGCATGAGAACCTACAGTTACCTCGAAATAAAGAGTAAAAAAAAAAAAAAAAAAAGAAGAAGAAAATGCATTTCAAAGTAAGTTTCTGTTTGGGGCTTTACCTTTTTGCCACACCTGATTCTTTGGAAGGGTGATGTTCAAGTCGAAGTGGGTGTGGTTAGGCTGATACTGGAACCCCAGATAGAGTGTCATTAAAAGGGGACTTTCAGGTTGTATGCACAGGATCAGGGATTTCTCTAGGGAAGTGATGTTCACTATGATAATAAAATGATCTGAGCTCATGTTGAGGCTGGTAGGATGGATTTCCATGCTAACATTTCTCCACAGTATGATCTAGAAGGAGACAGTTAATTAATCTTCAAGTTCAAAATGGTTCATCCATTGATGTCTTTCAGTCTCCTTTCTAGTGCTAATGGAATGTAACTTCCTAAGTCTTCCTCTCTGAGCTTTAATAGGTAACACAGAGCCAGAGGTTAGGGGACAATATACAACCTCCGACCTAAAACACCTTCCCCTAAAGGTAAGGTAATCTCCATGCAGAAGTTCCCAAGTGAAGATGTGAATAATCAAATAATGGCACTGCCGCGAATCTAAAATGACTTTCTTCCATCCTGTTCTCCAAGAATTCCTATTCCCTTCTATTTCATTCCCTAATAATCAAGTCATACCTCAATATCTTCCATTAAATCATCAACTTGGAACAATTTATGATTAGAGCTTAGCAACACACTTCCGATGCTTCCAACAATGTTCTTGTCATCAAAATCCCTGAAGGGACTGAAAGCTAGTCCTGTTACCTGGAGACAAGAAAACTCAGTTTCATCCATTGCTGAAATCTTTAGAAATAACACCCTGATAGGTAATAAGGTGTCAGATATAAAAAATTAAAGTAAATGTTGGGATTTTTCCCCTTGCTAATATCTCAAATGAAATAATATTTCTCATTAGAACACCATATGGGAAAGAATTAATTAAAGATGAGTCATTTACTTGGGACCCTCAGAATTATTTTTTTTTACATCTTCATACCTGGAGGATTCATGATTACTGGGAAGTTGAGAATTCTGCTCTCCAGGATAAGGCACCAAACTTACTTCTGTTTGTTGGGTAAGAAATACAATATACTGAAATACAGTACACTGATATGGCTAAATTGATACATTGAGTGACTACTTATTCAGGTATTCCCAGCTTTGCATGTACATAGTGAAGTGTTGAGAACAATTCAAACCATAACACAGAAACTGTCAAATCCAGAAGTCTGTTTAATGCTCCCAACCTCTACCATGGATCATTTTTAAGAGGCCTCCATTCCTGACATCGTAAAACAGAAATCCAGGGCACCCAGGCTTCTCTTGTTTGGTCTGGTGAGCTTACATTTCATGGTGCATCCCCTTCGTGGTGCATTCAAATGCCTGCAGCCATCAATCCCATTTCCATTTGGATCAGAATCAATTTTACACTCACTTGGACATTAACTCCAGGGTGTCTGTTCAAGAGCTCTTGCAAAGCTGAGGCTGATGGAAAGCCTAACCTCACAGGTGCTGGGGACCAGAGAGTGTAGGAGCTCAGAGGCCAGGTTGACATGTTTTGGCTAAGGAAAGAGAAATTAAAGGGAAATAAATTTCTGTGTATTTTCTAAAGATCCAAAACCTAAAATGAACCTCTCCCCACTCCTCCTGTTACCTGTTCAGCATCAGAGTAGCAACAGAAGAGGTCAAAGTCACTAAAGACTCAGAAAACTGGTTCTGCTGTAGAAACACTTCCTGGATCTTCCCAAGGGCCAGCAAGGCCATTTCCAGCATATTTTCTACCTACATTTAGAAGGAAACACCACGTGACCTGAGTAACCTCAGTGGATAATGGTTTTGGAGGGGTTAGACAGGGGACAAAGACCTTGATGGTGACATAAGGAAAGGTGACATTCTTTGGAAAGGACCCAGAGAAAGTACTTCCAGTCTGGCTAAAGACTCACCATCCTTTGTATCAACTAAGAGGGCCACCCAAGGACATATTTCTTTGTCCCATGATATAAGCTGTCCTGGACCTACTTTTTTTTAAGAGAGGGAGAGAGAGAGGGGCAGAGGGAGAGGGAGAGTCTCAAGCAGACTCCCCACCCAGCACAGAGCCCGACAATGGACTCGATCTCACGACCCTGAGATTACGACCTGAGCCAAAATCTAGAGTTGGATGCTCAACCAACTGAACCACCCAGGCTTCCCAAGATTAAAAAGTTTCTAAAATGAAATCAACATCAGCATCTCCTGCACCTACCTGCTCAATGTTGTGCTTGGATCTTTGTAGACTGGCTTCACCAGCTTCCATGACATTGACAAGGGAATGAACGAAGCAGACCTTCACCGGGTTTTTGAAGCTCAGACTGCTGTTGATCTCAAGTGCCCTCTCAGGTAACTGCTCATTCAGGTCAACAAGGGGACTGAGGACACTGACCTGGGAGTTTTAGGAAGCAAACACACACTCCTGAGCTGTTTCTGCCTGTTTTAAATTTATTTGTGTTCTTCTTATCAGGAGTTCAAGGTTCTTTATGCATTTCAAACACATTTTTATAAAAAGCACTATTACAACTTGGCAGGAAATGAAAATATAATAGCTATGACCTATAGGGAGGATTTGTATTTCATGTTATTCCAAGGAACCGACAGAACCCTCCTGGAGTGGTAACTATCAAATAGCTAATTTACAAAACTAAGCTAAAAAAAGGAAAAGAGCAGTACTGGCTGGAACACTGAGTATACTATCCCTTGAAACTCAGGCCTCAAAAGCCTTCAAGATTGACTTAACATAGAGAACAAGAAAAATTCTAAATGAAACAGAAAACCCCAATTCTCCTTTTGGGAGACTGTTCTCATGCAAAACAAGTAAGAAGGTTAAGCAAATTGACAGAATATCCACTATAGGTACAACTATTTTGGTTTTGAAATGTTTTTGTTTCAAAGTAACACTTACTAAAAACTTCTGCATAAAAAAGATCCAATAGACAAAATTAAAAATAAGACATGAGCACAAAATATTTGCAACACATATAACAAAAGGTCAACATCAATAATAAAGCTCTCTTACAAACACATAAGAAAAATGACAAACAACCCATTGGGGGGAAAATGGACAAAGGACATGAAAAAGCAATGGAGAGGAGAAATACACATGGTCAATCAAAACATATTATGATGTTCAACCTCCTTAGTAATCAATAACATGTTCCCTCCTCCTTTTCTTTCTTTTCTTGCCTTTGAAATTGGGAGAGTGTGGGGCAATGGTTGGTGGGGATGTAAAACAGTGCCTGTTTATTTATTTGAGAGAGAGAGACACACACACATGGTGGGGGGAGGCAGAGGGGGAGAGAGAGAGAGAGAATCCAAAGCAGGCTCCATGCTGGCTTGATCCCATGATCCCAAGATCATGACCTGAGCCAAAATCAAGAGTTAGACGCCCAACTGAGCCACCCAGGCATCCCCAAACAGTACCTCTTGAAAGACTATTTTGTCATCTACTGAAAATGCAAAAGCCCCTGGGGCGCCTGGGTAGCTCAGTCATTAAGTAGTTGCCTTCGGCTCAGGCCATGATCCCAGGGTCCTGGGATCAAGCCCCGCATCGGCTCCCTGATCTGCGGGAAGCCTGCTTCTCCCTCTCCCACTTCCCCTGCTTGTGTTCCTGCTCTCGCTCTCTCTCTCTCTGTCAAATAAATAAATAAAATCTTAAAAAAAAAAAAAAAAAGAAAATGCAAAAGCCCCTCACTTCTATCTCTGGCACTCTATTCCACAGAAATAGTCGCATAAGTACTTAGTGACGTAGGGACATGGATGTTCATGGGTATGTTATTTCCGAGAGTAGACAAGTGAAAAATGTCCAAATGCACATGAAGAATTATTGGTTCATTTATGTGTACTGACACAAAAAGATATCCATGACACAGCATTAAGTAAAAAAAGAAAAAAAAATCAACGGGCTGAAAAATGTGTATACTTTAACTCCATTTTTGTTAAATCGACAAACTTGTCTGTGCATAGAAAAAAGTCTGGCAGGCTATGCGTGACAAATTAATAATAATCTGATAATAGCCACTACATCTAGAGAATGGGATTAGCTAGAAGGACAAAGATGGTGAGGGCTTTTGCTTTATAAGTTTATATGCTTTTGTTCAGATTTTTTAATAACAATCATGCATTATTTCCGTAATTAAGAAGTCCAAATAGGGGCACCTGGGAGGCTCAGTCGGTTAAGCATCTGACTCTTGATTTTGGCTCAGGTCATGGTCTCAGGGTCCTAAGAATGAGCTCCCATGTCAGGGCTCAGCGCTGGGCATGGAGCCTGCTTAAGGTTCTCTCTCTCTCCCTCTGCCCCCCCACCCGCCTGCCCGCACATGTGTTCTCTTTCTCTCTCAAAAAAAAAAAAAAGAAGCCCAAATAAAATGGCACAGATTACATTTATAGGCTTATTGCAGAATATCTGAAAATACAGAGCATGGAAAAGAAAAAATGAAAATTCTCACGAATCCTAGTCCCTTAATTTACTTAGGTGTAGGGAGTAGAGACAGGCACGAAGAACAGTTGTTGTAGCCACAAATGCGAATATCATGGGGCACTGAAGGCCGATGTCTGTTTCAGAGCTGAACTGCTCTATCTTGGGCAAGGAGTGGATCTATTTCTGTCTCCCGTGATGTCTAACAAATATATCAGAAAGGCAGTAACCTGATAAATGAACAAAAGAAAAGAAACACAGCATATCTCAGAAAGTCATTACTGATTAATTTATTTGCAATCTTCAGAGTCAAAGGTACAGTTACACTGGCTAAATATTCTATTGGGTCTCATAAAGTGGTTCATAAGGCTAAATTCTGCACAGGGCACCATCTCCAGATTTTGTATTTTCTGTTTTATACACTTTTTCTCTGTTTTGCTTCCCCCTTTCTCCTATCTCGTTTCCTCCCGATCATCCTCTGCTTACCTGAGCTGACTCAGAAAGTCCTGGAGTAAAGGCTGTCCATTTCTGGAGCATCTCACAAGCTGTCTGTAGTTTGCTGTGAGTTTGCAAACCATGAATCGGTTTGCTCAAGTTCCCTGCTATCTCGTCTACGACCCGTTGGGAACGAAGGATTTTGCCAAAATTATTTAAAGAAAATGATTGCACTTTAGTAGTTTGAGACATTGTTTTAACAAGAGTTGACAGAACAAACTTGATGAATCACAGGCTCCTCATAACAGTTACTACTTTCATAAGCTTTTCTGCAAACGGATAGAATTTTCCCCTCTTTCACAGAGTAGAAGAATAGGTACCACGGTCATACAATGATTGATACAGGGACAGATGGGTCCGGAAATAAGATCTATGAGAGAGGTTTAAATCTCATGGCCATGATCAAAAGTGAGGGAAACACCTGGAAATCACAACAACAAAAACAAACTTTTCTATTCAGGAGTATGCTTATCTCCTCAGGTTTCCCACTGGTTTATGTCCCTTGATTCAAGAGTTCATGTTCGAGAGGGAAGTACCTGAATATGGTAGTTTCTGAGAAAACAAACCCACAACTCTGGATGTGGTCCCAAAACTTTTAAGAGGCTACTGCTTTTGAACCGGAAGTCCTGCCCTGAGATAATCTCTGTTTACACCAACTACGTGGTACCATTTCTTAGAGAACAACCCACTGCAGCTTAATTCAGTCAGTATTCAGTAAATCTTTATTAAATGCCTACTGTGTGCAGCTGGGTTCAGGAGTTAGAGCATAAAGTTAGTCATGATCCAGCCCTTGTGGGCCATACCATTGAATAGGGTTATTTGTAATTCATAGGGTTTGCAGGAGGTTAGATCAGTTACAGAATGATCTTAGAATTGAGGACCACCCAGTTTTGGTTTCATACTTTGGGACCAAGGTGTAAATAAGCAGGAATAAAGGTATGAGTGAGATCCAGGTGCCACCCAACTGCATGTTTTCCAGGGGAGGTCAGGTCGTATTTAATGCCATTCTAGCTATAGCCAGAAAGGACACTGATGGCTTATTTGATGTTTCAGAGCTGGGCTGAACCATGGTAGATCTCACCATTTTCTTCGCCTTTCTTTAATGGCTCTTAATAAAGCTTTATAGTTGTCTCCATACAAGTTGTGCCCATCTTTGGTTAGATTTACTCCTAGGTACTTGCTATTCAACCTTTTTTTTTTTTTTTTTTTTTTTT
>NW_022589733.1:21940935-22223455 GCF_004348235.1 Phoca vitulina | reverse complement strand
GATAAATTCTCTTAATGTTTCTAATAATTTATCTGTAGGCCTTTTTGGGTATTCTACACTTCAGACTTCTCTCTATTTAAGGAAAACAAAGCACTCTGTGTTTAAGCTACTGGAGATGAGTTTTTCTGCCAGGAGAACACAGTGCTAACTGAAACAAGAGTGAACATCTAGTTCCAATTCACGCTGGAAGCAGATCCAACATAAACAGGATTATCTTTTAGCAAAGAAATGTTAGATTACATGTAAGTAGGGCTTGTTCTAAAAAATAATATATATATAGGGAGAAGCAGGATGATTTTCTTCAGTCAACACGATCAAAGTGGCTTTGCTTTTTTTTGAAGTTTGTGGGGGAAAAGGGAACAAAGGGGATAGGGGAACTGGGATGCTGAGTAGGAAGAACAGTCCAGAAGGGTGCGCCACTGCCGGAAAATTGGGGCAGGTGGACAAAACTTCCTCCCCATCTGAAGCACTAAATATAAGAGCATTAAATAAAAACAAGACATGAAAATCCTGAAGTGAGCATGGAACCCATTGTGGACTATTTCCATGGACTCGCTCAGTGCTTGCTTTTCACTGGGGCACTTGCTCGTGTGTCAGGCATCCTGTGGGAGAGTTCTGCTCAGAGGCAGAGGGTGAACTGGGCCCCTTCCTTACATGGCTATTCTTGAAGCATCACCAAAATAGAAGGAAAGAATAGAAGTACTTTCGCAGGGTCACAAAGGTCCCCAGGGTGACCTCGGTTTTCTGTATTTACCTGATCGGATGCATCCTGAAGTGATGTTTGTAGGTGAGTGGTGAAGACCTCCGCCTGGGAATCCTCTTCGGGGCTTGAGGTCACCACTACCAGAGCTTGCCCAGACTGCGTTTCAGGCGCAGGCCCGGTGAGCGCTGGGGTACCAGGAAGATGCTGGCTGGTAGGCGCCGAGGTCACTGCCAGGACCTGCCGTGTGGCTTTGGGTAGTGTTGAAGGAAATGGGCTGATAGGAAGACAAAGGGTCTTGGACTGAAAGGTACGTAAAGGAAGAGGCCGAATCAGATTTTACCATGTGAAAATTAAGGCAGTGTTTCCAAAATTATTCTGGCTCTCCCATGTCCCATGAGATATTAATGGCCATTTCTCTCAAAAAGATCCAGTGCTCAAACAGTTTTGAAAATGTGGCATATTACCCTCTTTAAGATTCACAATTTACAAAAAAAAAAAAAAAAAAAAAAAGAGGGCACTTGATGCAATGGGCACTGTGTGTTATATGCAACTGATAAGTCACTAAATTCTACCTCTGAAACTAAAAAATACACTATATGTTAAATAACTGAATTTAAATAAAAAAGATTCACAATTTACATTAGTGTATTTATCATCAACCATTCAATAAATTATAATTAAACATCTACCACATGCTAAGCCATGTCCTGGGGAACTAAGGATACAGCAATGAACAAAATAAGCCAAGTTCTTGCCCTCATGGAGCCTTCATTTTCATAATGGAGGCAAATTATACTATGTATTAAATCAGTGCCATGAAGAAAAACAATAAGAGTAAGCAGATGAAAGGAAAGGGTGTGTTTCAGGTACGGTGCTCAGATGTATGAGACAGCATTTTTGCTGAGAGTTGAAATAAAGGGAGAAAGTTCTGACAATATATTAGAGATGGGCATCTGAGAAGTGCAAAGGCCCTGAGGTCACAGCCTGATGGGTTTGTCTGAGGAAGAACAGGAGGCCAGATGAGCAGAACTGGGACGTTGGGGAGATCAGAAAGATCCTGGGGGTGGGGGTGAGAATGAGGGATGGGACTGGGGAGAGCATTCATATGTCAGGCAAAGGAGAAGAGAGTCATTTTACCTTGAACGAGATGGGAAGACCTTGGGGGCTTTGAGGAGCCGCAGCAGGAGCTGACTTGTGTTGTAAAGGATCACTCCTCTGACTGCTGTGTTGAGAACTGACAGCAATGGGCCAAGGGCAGAAGCAGGGAGATAAGCAGGAGGCAGATGCAAAGTTTGCCTGGGAGATGATGGTGGCTTAGATCACGGTGTGATAACGATGAAGCTGGTGGGAAGTGGTTAGGTTTGGCTCTGAGAAGTCCTACAGTCAAAAACCTTTGTTTTCTTTCCTTCTGGAACCGTTTTAAGCAATGCTGGTTACTCTTCTGTAGAATATCGCTTGGAAAACACTGATTTAAGGGATTCTGACCTCATCCCTGTTCTCTTTCATATAACTAGAAATGCTTATTTTTTGCAGTGGGTCCAGTAAATGTAAATAAATCTGTCTTTAGACATCCAGGGAAAGGTTTCTACGTAGGACACAGAGGCAAGAAGGCAGAGAAATGTCTTGAATTTGAAATTTTATACATTATGCAGTTTCTACTTTGATTTTCCTTCCACTCAGGTATTTTTCCTTTTTTATTATTTTTTGCTTTATTACTTATTTATTTTTAAAAAGATTTTATTTATTTATTTGTCAGAGAGAGAGAGCACAAGCAGAGGAAGCGGCAGGCAGAGGGAGAGGAAGAAGTAGGCTCCCGGCTGAGCAGGAAGCCCGATGCGGGACTCGATCCCAGGTCCCTGGGATCATGACCTGAGCTGAAGGCAGACATTTAACTGACTGAGACAACCAGCGCCCTTTTTTCCCCCCTTTTTTAAAAGGAATTTGAATTCTATCGTATTGCATGTACTTCTGTAAGATATCACAAGTCCTTTTTGGAATGAAGCAGGGAATAAACAACCAACAAATGATAATTGTAACAACATGAAAGCCAGAGTCGGCTTTAAAAATGTCGTTACGACTATGGACTCTGAGAAACAAACTGAGGGTTCTAGAGGGGAGGGGGGTGGGGGGATGGGTTAGCCCGGTGATGGGTATTAAGGAGGGCACGTATTGCATGGAGCACTGGGTGTTATATGCAAACAATGAATCATGGAACACTACATCAAAAACTAATGATGTAATGTATGGTGACTAACATAACATCATAAAATAAAATTAAAAAAAAGGTCGTTAGTAAAATATCCATTCAACCTGGTTCTTTCCTGCATTTAAGTACTTTCCTTTCCTTATGAGAACACTATATCCGGGGCACTCAGTGAGCCAGAATGGCGTTCTGGCGGGACCCACCAGGAATGACAGAGATTACTAATCCCAGATGTGTGCTGTCAAGGGACGTACTTACAAGATCAGCGTGAGCAGGGTGGTGACAGGAGGCTGCAGGATGAGTAGCTGCCACGGAAAGAAGAAAGCAGACTAAGTTCAAGTAAAAGTCTAGGATAGAAATTTATTTGAGGACGTCTTATTCTTGGCAAAAAACAATGTGAATCATTTCATATAGGAAACTAAAGTGACCATTTCCCCCTGATGATAATTCTGTAGACAAGCTAGGATTCCAGAGCTGAATTGTCACAAATCACTCATGTCTAATCTCTGCTTACTCTTCAAAGGCCCTCAGTATAAAAATATTTAAATCAGATCAATCATAAAGTTGCCAGTACATAAATACTGTGGAAGTATTTGCCTCATAATTTTACCAAAAGGAGAAGCTCCCTATTAATAAATCAGAGCATATTTCTGACAGTTTTAGATGAGATCGGGTGCATTCAAGGTGGTATGGCCATAATCTGATACTTTTAAAGAATTTTTTTTTTTTAATTTCTTTATTCATTTGAGAGAGAGAGTAGAGCGAATGAGAGAGAGAGCATGAGCGTAGGTGATGGGTAGAGGGAGAGGGAAAAGTAGACTTCCCACTGAGCAGGGAGCCTAATAAGGGGCTAGATCCCAGGACTCTGAGATCATGACCTGAGCAGAAGGCAGACGCTTAACTGACTGAGCCACCCAGGTGCCCCCCGCCCTTTTTAAGATTTATTCATTTATTTGAGAGAGACACACACAAAGAGTGTGCGATTGGGGGGAGGGGCAAGGGGAGAGGGGAAGCTGATTCCCCACTCAGCTCAATCCCAGGAGCCCAAGATCATGACCTGAGCCGAAACCAAGAGTTGGACGCTTAACAGACTGAGCCAGGAGTCCCTGTAGTCTGATACTTTTAGAAAATAATCATTGACAACATTTTAGCAGATCACGGTTATTGCTTTCATTCCCTTTCCACATTTTCCAGTAAGAAAACCATGATCTGAAGGCATTATCAGTGTTAACACACATGGCTATTTGCTATTTACTTAGGCTGACTTCTTTCAAGGCATGTGCTCTAGACCCATTACAATTTATCTGGTTATAGCAAGCCTGCTTTATCTCTTCTTGTAACAGTCTCTCTGCTGTTGATAGGACTGATATGTATGTTTAGCAGCAGAATCATTCTAACCACTACTGCTGGGGGAGGACAGAGTTCTGAGATGTTCTTCTGATTAGTTGCCATGTCTTTCTTTTTTCTCTTTATTTTTTTGGAGAGACAGCCTATGTGCAAGCAGGGGCCAGGAGGGGCAGAGGGTGCCACCGAGGTGCCCTGGATAACTGGTATTTCTTAAGGATAAAATGAGAACTGATGAAATATAAGTGATAAATACGTAAAAGAGAATAGAAAAATGTGTATATATAACATCACGTTCTAGGCAAAATCAGTGAAAAGTGACCTGGATACCTGCTAAGAAAATTTCCGTATTACAAGGATTAAAAAATTTTACAATCTGATAGAGGAAAAAAGGCTACCTATTAAAAAAAAAGTCTAACGATAGTCTTTTCCACGGTAACCATAAATGCCAAAAAGCAAGAAAACGGCGTCTGCAGAGTCTTGAGGGCAAGAGTGACAAAGGAAATAATGTTCCTTGTATTGCAGAGACTACTGCTTACTTCCCCCGCTGGGTCTTCCTTCCTTCGAAGGAAACATGGTAGCCCCACTGACGGACTACATTTCCCAGCCTTCCTTGCCGGCAGCAGTAAGGCCATGTGATCAGGTCCTGGCCAGCGGGATACGAGGAGGAACTGGTGCAATTTCCAGGCTGTGCCCTTAAAGGAAAGGATCAGGCTTCCCATTTTCCCTTCTCCCCTTCCCAGTTGATAGAATGGGAACACGGAGGCGGGGAGCTAATGCAGCTTTTATAGACCATGAGATGCAAGTCACAAGGTGATGACAGCAGAACAAGGCAGGAAGAGCTTGGGTCTCCTAAGCTGTAGAGCCCACTTAACAGCCCTGGTCTGCTTACTTACACTGTGATGTGGAAGAGAAAGGAAATTCCATTTGTTCAAGCTTCCATTCTGACTTCTGTTACAGCAGCTGACCCTATGTTTTTAACTTGTACATGCTGCTAAAACATGGCCTATTGGGAAGGAACAAGAAAGACATTTTGAGTATCCTTGAGTTCCCAAAATATTTCCACCAATGGATCTTTCTTGTAAAAACAACTGGATTAGAGACTATACAAACTTGAGAGCTCAAGAAGGGTAAAGTTATGGCATAAAAATGATTGGTGCTAAATGTGAAACCAGTTAAAACAGATATACGTTCTAAATTGTTGGAAATATGGCTTTGACAAAAGTTTTTTTTAAAGGTATTCTTAAGTTACATATAAAAAAACAAGGGCGTTTGGGTGGCTCAGTTGGTTAAGTGTCCAACTCTTGGTTTCGGCTCAGGTCATAATCTCAGGGTTGTGAGATCGAGCCCCACGTCAGGCTCCGTACTCAGCATGGGGAGTCTGCTTGAGATTCTCTCCCTTTTCCTCTCCCTCTGCCCCTCCCTCCACTCTCTCTCAAATAAATAAGTAAATAAATAAAATCTATTAAAAACAAACCAATATAACAATAACCTGAATAAAACCCACAGACCATACTAACAAAATCTATGGAGGGAGGGTGGGGAAGGAAAAGCTAACATGTGCTATATTCCTTTAACCAGATGAGGGGGCTTCAAAAGAGACTGTTTCACTCCTGAGTCCAACCATCAGAGAAACACAAGTGCAGGAATGTGTTTTCAAAAAGAACAACTCCTGGGCGCCTGGGTGGCTCAGTTGGTTAAGCGACTGCCTTCGGCTCAGGTCATGATCCTGGAGTCCCAGGATCGAGTCCCACATCAGGCTCCCTGCTCAGCAGGGAGTCTGCTTCTCCCTCTGACCCTCCCCCCTCTCATGTGCTCTCTCTCAAATAAATAAATAAAATCTTTAAAAAACAAACAAACAAACAAACAAACAAAACAAAAAGAACAACTCCTTGAAGGCAAACAATTAAACAAGAGTACGGAAGAGTAAAATTCCAACAAAGGACAGAAGAAAGTAGCAAGAAAGGATTAGAACCCAAAAGCATCGAAGAAGGCAAGAAATGACATCAGTTATTAAAATACATTTAAATATGATAAACTCTACTATAAAAATATTCTCAGAATCAAATAATTAGACCCATTTACACAAAATTTAATAGGAACACGTGTAAAACAAAGTGACACAAAATTTTCAAAGGACCTTGGGGGGCACCTGGCTGGCTTAGTCAGAGGAACATGCAACTCTTGATCTCAGGGTTGTGAGTTTGAGCCCCACATTGGATATAGAGATTACTTAAAAATTGAAAAAAAAAATTTTTTTTCAAAGGCCCATACATACATAAATATAAGGCAACTCCCCAGATAAGGCAATGCCCTCCTTCCTCAATGAGGAGATTTAAAGATAGTTATTTGGGGGCAAACTTGACTATGTCATTTCTAAGGATATAGGTGAAACAGTCAAATGTCTAGTTAACTTGTTCTACAAAGGCATGTTTAAAATCACATGTTATCTGTAGTCGTGTGTTAACTTAGGTGCACTGCTCTCTGGAAACTCACTTTCCATGACATGGCTTTACCGAAACTCTTCAAATGCATCCTCAGTCTCAGTGCCTTAATTATCAAGAGAGCGACTTCTGTAATTATTTAACAGTTTCAAAACTACACCAACTTTACCTTCATCTACTGTTATCACGAAACACTTCTTCCCCACCTAACAAGTACCCAGTTACAAAAGCAGTTGGAAAAGCTGATTTTTATGTTTGTTTTTAAGATAGTTACTCATGTCTCTACAACAGCACTTTCTAGATTGCTCTTTTAGGGATCCTTGGAGGGCTTGTTGACAAAGACATCTAAAACTTGGAAGTTGTGAGGTCATACCCCCCAGAATAATCACTACATGCACTTTAAATTTGTCTCTTTTTCTACCTGGTTGGTCAGGCGATCTCTATAATCATCCAACACTGGTATTGATTGAGGTCATTTCAGGCTAATGCATCTTCCCCAAATAGTATTTATTTTTCAAAATTAAAAAAAAATGAGAGAGAACACCACAATGTGAAAGACTGCAAGGACTTGAAGAAGACTTTTTGGATGGAAAATTTTGTGGGAGAAAACCCTGTCTTTTATTAGGACACATGTGAAAAGAAGACGGCCAAAGGCCCATCAATAAAGTAGTACCTATAAAATGAGATCAAAGACTGCAATAAGATGAGACAAAACAGAACGCAACAAATATTGATGGGGTACGTGTTATGATGACACACTTCAGCATTAAACTAATCTTGTGCATCGTTTCAGGCAGGAATTGATTTCACTACCCATTACCTGAGGTCCTTCTGTTTCTTGGTACTGCAACTTCTCCTCTTATCTTTTCAGGTCTCCAGTGTAAATGAGAATTAATTCCAGGTCTTTCATCTTGGTCTGGAAAGGCCTCTATTTAGAGGCCAATGGAAAAGATAATTTCTAGTATATAGCTCTAGCTGTAAGTCTATAAATAGCTGTCACCAGCACATACATGATAATCAAGACAACACAAATTAAAGATTACTATCCTTTTTTTTTTTTTTTTAAAGAACGTAGGAATTCTCAAGGAGCTCTTCTGCTCTTGACATCACAACACCTTCTACTCTCCAACGTCACAAAATGAGATCCACTGACTGGGTCAACACCAAGATAGAATTAAGTTCATTTTAAGAAATTACGTTCTAAGTGTAATATTCTCCTCGTACTGTGTAATCCTATTGGTAGAGAGAAAAGAGTTCAGTAGGTGAACAATAACATTCTTGAATGTGCCTCCTTACGTAGACTTGCTATTTCTCACACGTGCCGCCCAGCGTGGCTTGACAAAATCATACCACCTCACTGACCATATCTCAGCTTAAATTCAGATCACAAGCCTAACAATCTTATTGTGTTCCCCGGGTCTCGTCATGCTTCTGCTCTCTGAGAGGACTTCTTCCTATTTCCTCCTCTACTGTACCTCCAACGACAAGGAAGTCCCTGATCCTCATTCTCAGGGCAGGTCATAACTTCGCTTTCTGCTTCAAAAAAACAATGGAAACAATTCAGCGTCCCTTCCACAGAGTCCTGCCACCAAATTTGCCCCCGACCAGCAAACATCTACACCCACAGATGCTGCCTTCTGTCCTGTTCCTACAAGCTCCCGCGCTCCTATCCAAAGTGAACCCCCTAGCTGCACACTAGCTCAGATCAAGGATACCGTCCTGGCTACTGTTTTTTCTGTCTTAGGACAAATCACCAATTGACATTGCCTCATGAACTAGTTCCTTCCTGCTCTTGAGCAAAATTAACCTTAAAAATTGTCGAAACTTGCTACATCCAATTCCTCTCCTGTTCTTCTTCCTTATTTTTAGGAAACAAAACAGTTTTTTTCTAATTATGTAAAACATTTAGAGAGTTCCAATGTCAAAATTATGAAACCAGGTACATTCAGGAAGATCTAAATTCTATCTCTGTCCTTTCTTTTTTTTTTTTTTTTTTAAAGATTTTATTTATTTATTTGAGAGAGAGAATGAGATAGAGAGAGCATGAGAGGGTCAGAGGGAGAAGCAGACTCCCTGCCGAGCAGGGAGCCTGATGTGGGACTCGATCCCGGGACTCCAGGATCATGACCTGAGCCGAAGGCAGTCGCTTAACCAACTGAGCCACCCAGGCGCCCTATCTCTGTCCTTTCTATCCTATTCCCTCCCTCCACCATAAGTAATCATTTTCATTAGTTTTTGTTTGCTTTTCTATTATGTTTATGGATATATGTGTGTAGGTATATATGCATATATATTCATATTATCCTCTTTTTTAAAAAGCATACTATACATTGTTCTCCAGATTGCTTTTTTCCACTTAAAAAAACATAGAAATGACCCCACTGCAGTACATAAAGATATTCCTTATTTCTCTTTACAACCAGCGTCCCCCTAGATGGGTATGTGGATTGTTTCTACCTTTTTGCTATTACAAAGAAACCTACAATAAATAGCCTCATGCGTGTGTCTTTTTATAGTTTTGCCAGTGTAACTTTGGGATAGATTCCCAGCAGCAGGAATGCTGGGTCAAAGGGTAGATGTAAATGCAATTTTGCTAGAGACTGCCAAATATTCCTCTCCTTAGAAACTGTATCTTATTGCGTTCCCATTAACTATTTATGAGAGTACCTATTTCCCTACAGTCTTGTCAACAGAGTATGTTGTTAAGTTTGTGGATTTATGCCCATCTGATGGGGGGAAATGGTATCTCAGCTTTAATTTGCATTTCTCTATTTTTGGGCAACAATATTTCATAATATGAAACCTTAGACTTCTCTTTTGAATGTTAAGGAACAAATTTACAAATACTTCTCCCACCAACATGTTATTTTGGAAGAGGCTTTTTTTTTTTTTTTTTTTTTTTTTTAGGGAAAGCTTGTGCAGGAGCAGGGTGGGGAGGGGCAGAGGGAGAGGGAGAGAGTGAATCTTAATTAAGCAGGCTCCACGCTCAACAGTGCGGAGCTTGACACAGGGCTCGATTCCACAACCCTGAGATCATGACCTGAGCTGAAACCAAGAATCAGATGCTTAACCGACTGAGCCATCCAGACACTCCAGAAGAGGCATTTCTTAAGTTCACAATAAAATGTATAAACACTATGATAACAGTAGCCCTTCCTTCCTTCCTTTTTCTTCCTTCTTTTCTTTCTTTCTTTTTCCCTTTCTTTTATCTTTCCTTCCTTCCCTTCCTTTTCTTTTTTTTTTCCTTCCTTCCTTCTTACATTTTTTATTTATTTAAGTAATCTCTACACCCAACATGGGGCTCAAACTCATGACCCAAGATCAAGAGTCACACGCTTTTCTGGCTGAGCCCCAACAATAGCTATTTCGGAACACTAAACAATTACATTGTGCCAATACTTTAGTTTTAAAGGTAATTAGCAATATCGGATCTCCAAGAGATCCAATGACCTTTGACATGAATGTGATACTATCTACAAGCAGAAATGAACTTTGCACAAAAAATAGAAATTTCATAATAGTAACAGTAATAACTGCCAGGCACTGTTCTAATACTTTACTTGTATTATCTTACTAATCCTCATGACAATCCTTTGAAGGACTGCCCACAACAGGAAAGTCCCAGAATCAAGACATGAACTCCGAAGTCTGACTTTAGAGCCTGAGCTCTTAACTACAGAAACATTTAATCTCATTATGGGAATGCAGGTTCAGAATTTGCTGAATTGGCTTAGATAACTAAATAGAATTCTTTTTTTTTTTTTTTAAGATTTTATTTATTCATTTGACAGAGAGAGACACAGCGAGAGAGGGAACACAAGCAGGGGGAGTGAGAGAGGGAGAAGCAGGCTTCCCGCTGAGCAGGGAGCCCGATGCGGGGCTCAAACCCAGGACCCTGGGATCATGACCTGAGCTGAAGGCAGACGCTTAACCACTGAACCACCCAGGCACCCCTGAAGAGAATTCTCTTTAAAAACATTTTTTGTTGTTTTTTTAAAAATATTTTATTTTATTTTTTATTGTAAAATTTTATCTGTTTATTTTTAAAGATTTTATGTGTAATTTCTGCACCCAACATGGGGCTCGAACTCACAACCCCGAGACCAAGAGTCATGTGCCTGACTCAGCCAGATGCCCCTAGAATTCTTTTTGCCCAAGATTATCTTCTGCACAAACATTTCATATTCCATAGCAGTAATCTCCTGCAAGTACTTGAGTGATAATATCAGAAAAATGCATTTTCACTCCAAAACCAAGAGTAGGTGAAAATGTCTAAAAACTCAACTCTTGGAGAGTGAAAAATGAATGGAAAATCATCATCATTTAGGTTGTATTAAGGGTTACTTTTCCGATCCTGGAGATGAGCTGGGCCAAATAACCTCCTGTCAAGATGAAAAGCGGTTCACCATTGTAAGGAGCCACACTCACATTTGTGATAACGAAACACAGGAACACTTGATTAACACAGAGATTGGCCTCACAACCTTGGTCTCGCCAACAACAGCGTGCTATCATGGCAAAATCGGGCAAGCGTATCACAGAGAGCTTGAAAGGGTGGAGAATGAGAAGCTGGGAATCAAAAATTTATTACCTTGATATATTGGGTTCTTTCAATACCCAGTATTTGAGGAAGGTGATCTTTTTTTTTCTTATAACAGAGAAATATTGCAATGTGTTCTGTTTTATGAAGAACCCATAGATGCTTCATATTTTAACAAGAATGTATTCGCGACTTTTTAAAGTGGAACAAAATTTTTGCTCAGACTGCGACATTGTAAGGTCCTCGAGAATTCAATGAACTAAGAATAAATGCTGGACACAACCACCATGAAAAACGTACATTGAAAGAAAAATCCCGCACCCAACTTTATGCACACAATTCTCATCGTGTACTCCTGAGGACGCAAACCGACACAACAGCCTCTTCACCCTTCACCTTCTCATCTTCCTACACCAATATCCTATTTTCCCCCTTTGCTTTTGCAGTCTTCCCTCATAAGCCCAAGTGCCGAATGGGTTTGGGGTGCACATGAGGAAAATGGAGTTTACTGCTACACTTTCTCCCACATTCCATCCAAGTCAAGAAATGAAGGCGACACCAGGCACAGCAATAACTACCAGAGTGGGATGTATATGAAAGTCATTCCAGATGAACAGTTTCTCACTCTAATCAGTATCATGAAAATCAATATATAATCAATACCATCAAAATCCCTACATGCATCCTCTGCGTTATCACTCACAGACTCTGTGACAATAAACCTTCTTAAGCACATTCCCCCCACGCCCCCATCCCCAGTTTTTCTTTTCATTTAACCACACCCTTAAGTAAACCTTGGGGCATAATGTCCTTGATCTGCCCTGGAGACAGGACTAGGACACACAGCTATTCTTAAGCATTTTCCTCTTGGGTGGTTCCCCCTTAATAAACCATTTCTTGTCAAGCCGGACTTGTCAGCCTTTTTCTTTGGTCTGTTGCCTCCTTCAGAGTTTGGATGTCTCTTGGCATATACCTCCCTTTCATGGCACAGACTCTTTAACCAATACTCTCACATGCTGTCCTTATGTAGAATCAGTTTCTAGATATTATGACTTTGGTGGCATGTGGCTTCATCACTTACCAGTCTGGCAAATGAAAGAATGCCCCAGGGAGCACAAGTCCACTTTTGATGAGATCCAGTTGGAGTTTCAGGACATGTAAGTGCAGTTGGGGGGCTCTGGGGGCCAGGGGGGGCACGACACCTGCCGAAAGAGGAACAGACCCAGATGAGCCTCAGATTCCAAAATCAACCTTTTTAAAAAGTAAATATGAAAACCAAATTTTGCTAGCTTCTAATAGATGCAACTTAGGATATCTCCCGGATGTGATGTGTTGTTGGGGGTCCAGGAGCAAACGGTCAAGAAAGACTTCTTGAGATATCTTTGGTGCAAAAAGGTGGTTTTATTAAACATTGGGACAGGACCTGTGGGCAGAAAATGCTGCCTGGGATTGTGAGGAGTGACTGATTACATTCTTTCCAGTTGGGAAGGGCTGAGAGATAGCGGAAGTCTCTAAGGAATTTGGAAGCAAGGTTTCCTGGACCTTGAGGGGTCATTTTCTACTGTGTAGTAAACCTTAGTCACAAGACCCTTCAGATGGATATCACTGGGCCATATGTTTGAAGGATGATTGCTAACATATATCTTGCGGGGAGGGGAAGAGATAAAGGAAGTTTCCAAATGGATTTTTATATGTTAAAGAAGACTTGCAGGATCCTGGAAGTTGGGCTAATGTCAAGCTACGGTTGCCTTTTGGCTCTAGCAAAATATTAACACTGAGGCAGGTAAGCTTCTGGAGGAAGGTCACCCTGCTTGTCTCAAGAATTTGTCAATGGGCTGTAAGTTGTAAGGAGATTTAATTTTTTTCTATATTTCTTTTGCCTTTGTTCTCCACACCACGCCCACATATTACAGATTATTTATTTTTTCATATTATGTGTTCTTTATCACAAGGCTTCCTATTAATTTACCTAGACTTCAGTGAAGATGATGGTGATATAACAGGGCCTTGGATATTTCTCCAAGACCACAATATTATGGTGCATGATTTTGAAAATATCTCTGTAAGAAAGGTAACAGGCAAATCATTTCTCTCCTGGTTTCTGAATTAGGAAGAGATATTTACCAGGAACAAAGCGGCCATAAAAGATTTCCCACTTCAGAATCCTACACATTACTTTCAGTGAAATATCAGGTGTTAGCTTTTGATAAACTCTGAGAAAATCTCATCATCTTTGCTACACAGACAAATCAAAGGTTGAAGCCCCAAAATATAAATACTTCAGAGGAACTGTGGTAATGAAGTAAAGCGACTGATTTTTCTATGTACAAAAGCAGAAAGATGGAAAATTTTTTCTTTCTCCTGTTCCAGAATAAAAGGAAAGGACTTTTCCTTTGTAAACACTTGTCTCAGAGCCTTACCTGGGTTGTTTTTTTCTTGACGTTTTCCCAGCTGCTTTAGATTTTGCCCAATCCACCACTAACTCCCTTCTTCCAGAGTCCCAGAGAAGATCCCGGACCCCCAGTTTCCAAGTATAAGCAAGGTGTCCTCCCTGGACACGACAGTAATTTTCTGCCTCCTCATAGCTGCAGTGAAACCTGTTAAGCTGATAACAGTTATTTTTACCATGTCGCTCTGGGATATTTAGCTCACTTCCTAGAATGATACCTGTTCTGATGGGTAACCAAAGCCAGATTCTTCCCCTGAAGAACATTTTCTCTGTGAGCTGTGAGCTGTGAGCAAGAACAGTGTGGGGGCTCAGCAGCTGCCTGGTCCTTTAAATATATTCTTGGTGGGTTTGTCATATTTATTAGTATCATTCTTTTAGGAATAGGGACTAATTTGTCAAGGAGATAAAAGGCTTTGTGTTTTCCTGTTTTTGTTTTTAAGAACCCAGGTGGAGTCCCTATAAGCTGAAAACAAACAGCAAAGATCAATAAAGCAATGGGCATTTACAGGGCACCACCACCTGTGTCTACACAACCGGCTGTGCGTTCAGCTTTAGAATAGATCTTTATTTGCTAAGCCTAGGCTACAAAGGAGTAGAAGATGACGAATATCTAAGTCAGTGCTGCTAAAAATTGAGAAATGTATTGTGCGTGTGTGTGTGTGTTTAAAGGAAACCATTCTTACAGACCCCCAGGACATATTTAAATTATTGTATTCTGTTTTTTAAATACATTCAAACATAAAACTAGGGATGAACTATATGCTAAAGCTCTTACACAATCATAAACCAAAAATCAAATATCAAAACCAAAAAATAAGTATCTGACGAAAGAATACAAATTAAATACAAACAGAACTGAAAATCAATGAAATGAAAACGTGCTGCACTAAATAGCTATCTGACAGATAAACATGGTACTAGCTTATGACCACACAGGTTGTTTTGATTTGGCATGCACACTACTTCGTGCTGTAGGGAAAATCCATTCTCTCACCACTTTTATGTAACTTGCTGAAAAACCTTTGTTTATACAGCATGTCATTTATCCTTCACCTGCAGGACAACCATCGTTTATTTCAGCCACTTTTCTTTCTTGGTACCAAAATATGATAATGAATACAAATAAATGTGGGCACTGAAATAGCTTGGTAGGTTTCAGGGTTCAGTTGGTTGTCCAAATGGCCCAAATGACGCCTATATTACTTTTAAAAAATCATTACAGAAACACACCAGTATCAAATATGCTCTTAAGTGTCTATGCCAAGAATACACTCCCTCAGTTTGAAAAACACTGCAGTAATCAAATGAAAGATAAATATGGCATGTTCCCTACTTTCAAAACGTTTACAGTCTAGTTAAGGGAAAAAAGACCTAACAATTGTAGTTAATAAATACAGTGCCACTGGACAGGTACAGCATACATCTATGAAGGCTCAGATGAGGAAGAAATTACTTCCAGCACTTGGCCATATTGAGATGGAGGAAACAGTCATCCTGGCAGGAGTCAATGGGAGTAAATGCATACAAGTGGAAAGTATTTATAAAGAGAAATAATTCTGGGGGGGGGTGGGCACTTGGGGAGACAGTAGTGGGAACTGAAACTAGAAAGCTGAAATGTCTTGAAATGCCAGGAAAAAGAGTATCCAATTAATTTGGAAGGTTTCTAAATAGGAGTCCAAGTCTTCGCCTCAATGGAACCGTTCGGGTGCAGGAGTTCGCCACAAAGTCTAGATTTCCCAACACCTTCATTAACACACATACTTACGTACATACACACGTTTTAGGCATTTTTAAGTGAAACCTGATGCGATGGAATCTTCTCTGAGGTCAACTCGGGCATCTTACACAGTGCGGTAATTCATTCCAACCCTTTTTAGGGTGTCTGATATATACTCTCAATACATGGTTTACCGAGAGCACAAGCATATCAAATGTTCTGCTTAAATGATCAAGATATTGGTGAGACTGTTGCTTAGAACTGAAGATCTACATATGCGATGTCTCTCCCCCACGTCGCTGGACCAGAGAGCTGGGGCGCACACCACCCGACGCCAGCGCCCCGCAGCTCCGCACAGCGCAGCAGCGGAGCCCAGAGCCTGGGGCGGAAGGGGCGTGGCCGCCGTGATTGCGCGCCTCGGCGTCCAGACACACCCTCGGGGCGGAGCGAGGCCTTTTCCGCCGCGGGAGGCCCGCCCCACCCTCCTGCCCCGCGATTGGCGAAGTGGCAGCTGCAGGGGCGGTGATTGGAGGGCTCACCTCCATCTCCTCCAATGGAAATGAGCCAGAGGCGGGTCTAGTGGCGGAAGGAGCATGGCGTGGAGACAGCTCAAAGTGAGTTCAGAAAGTGGGCTGTGCGGCTTCGAGTAGTGTGGGCCAGGTGGGGGCTAGAGGAGAATAGTGGGCTAACCTGGGCGAGGTGTGGACGGGATTCGGCTCCGAGGTCGTGGGCTCCCTGGGCACGACTGTGCGTGGGCGGAGGCACCTGCAGATGCGTGCGTGTGCATTAACACGTGTAACGGCACGTTCCAGTCTGGATAGATGCAGGTCTTTGCCAACGCACGTGGGCTGACTTTTATTGAGCCTGGCACACGGGCGTTTAATGAACACATGACCGCCTAACATCGTGTGCTGGATCCAACGTGCAATGAAATTACACTAAGACATGGCCTCAACCCTTCTAGATGAAATTTTAGGGCAGGGGCTTGTGTAACCGCGTCCAGATACTTGTTGATTGACATTAAGGGGCGTTCCTACAATCCGCTGGAGACTAGAAGCAAGACAATAAATACTTGCTCTATATTTAACAGCTGGGAGTGATCCTCAAGGGCAGATCTGATCACGTCACTAACTTGTGTAGGGAGCAAAACTCAAATATTTATTCTGGCCAGGGTCCCTGCCTATCTCCCCAGCTCCTTTTTAAGCCGTGCTTTTCCTCATTCCTTGGTTTCCAACAGGTCTTTCTTCTTTCCCTCTTCCTTGGGTGCATCTCTTTACCCTCTGCCACTGAGAGCGCCTTTACACTTTTTCCTGCCCCCCACTGCGTCCACTTAACTCCTATTTATCCTTTGGATGTCAGCTTTAAGTCACTTCCTCAAGGAAGCCTTCCTCTACCTCTGAGATTGGTTTGGGTTCTGTTATTACCCTATACATTTTTTTCTTCATGGCAGTCCTCACAGTTACATATTTGCGTGATCACTGACTAGTGACTGTCTCCTCCTGAGAGGCAGGGACCCTGCTTAGCCCACCTCAGAGTGCTCTATCACTGTTGGGCAGATGACTGAATGAATGACTGAATGAATGAATGACTCATCACCTGGCAGTGATAACTAGAGAAAAGCATTATGAAGCACGTTTTGAACAGGATAGTGATTCTTGACTCAATAAGACCTGATGCTCCTTTTTAAAAAAATATTTTGCAACTGCTTTTATTATCCTGAAGTAGAATTTATATATAATGTAATCTGTCTTTGTATAATTTTAAAAGTTCAACTAATGTCCTAACTGGAATATAAAAGAGAAATTAAAGGAATTTATAATAAAATAACATGCGTTTCAGCATGTAAATGTTACAGCATGATTCACTTAGTGAGATATAGTCAGGTGTTTAAGCCTCTGTTTAGAAATTCTAGAGCCTCAGGGATGCCTGGGTGGCTCAGTCGGTTGAGCATCTGCCTTCGGCTCAGGTCATGATCCCAGGGTCCTGGGATCTAGCCCCGCATTGGGCTCCCTGATCAATGGGGAGCCTGCTTCTCCCTCTGCCTGCCGCTCCCCCTGCTTGTGCTCAAGCTCTCTTTGACAAATAAATAAAATCTTAAAAAAAAAAGAAATTCTAGTGCCTCGGGTATGTTTTATTGTCAAACACCCAAGCAAAGCACTATGCCATTCCTGAGATCTCTGAAATGGGGAACAATCCTTGGTAATGTTCTGTGCAAAATAGTGCAATTGTCCCTCAGTTTAGAGGGAATTGCATTCCTGGAAAAGTCAATGTATATGAAAACTGTGCAGGAGATAGTTTGTGTTTATGTGGTGGAATATAGGCTCAGATAATATAAATAGATACATACTGAGTTTAAGATGTTCAAAAGTCATACAGGACAGGGACAATTCATCTGTCAGATAGCCTAAAACAATGCAGGATGTCTGCCTTTACTGAGTCCTGCCCACTAAATCTCTTAGCATTCCTCCAAAATACCTACCACAGGTCCCCTAGGAGGCAGTAGTGCCTCTCTTGAAACCTCTAGCCTGGAGTCCTTCAGGGCACGATGACTGTCAGAAGTGTGCATACAGCCGCTGAAAGCAGAGGCCAATGTGTGAGCAGAACTAGAAATGAAGGAGGCCAGTGTTAGCAGAAGGCTAGGGACATTGCTTCACGTGACATGTCATTATGTCCTGTGTGCATGGGTGTAGAGGGCGCAGAGAAGTTACTGCAGTCTGGCCTGGAAGGAATCTCAGTGGGCCTTCCCCCCCCCAGAAGCGGGCCCAGGATGCTGTGGTCATCCTGGGGGGTGGAGGACTTCTCTTCGCTTCCTACCTGACAGCTACGGGGGATGAGCATTTCTACGCTGAACACCTGATGCCGGCCATGCAGAGGCTTCTGGACCCTGAGGCAGCCCACAGGCTGGCCGTTCGCATCACCTCCCTGGGGCTCCTTCCTCGGGCCACGTTTCAAGACCCTGACATGCTGGTAGGTGCTCTTGAACACCTCCTGATTAACAGGCTCTGTAGGTAGTTCTGACCTAGACGAGCTGCGGCCTGCCCTTGGACAAACACCGGGATAGCCTGGGTACCTCTGGTTTTGTTTCCTTCTTCCTAGGAAGTGAGAGTCCTGGGCCATAAATTCCGAAATCCGGTTGGAATTGCTGCAGGATTTGATAAGCATGGGGAAGCTGTGGATGGACTTTACAAGATGGGCTTTGGTTTTGTTGAGATTGGCAGTGTGACTCCGAAACCTCAGGAAGGAAACCCCAGACCCAGAGTCTTCCGCCTCCCTGAGGACCAAGCTGTCATTAACAGGTAGATGAAGAGCCCGCAGGTAACAGGGGAGGCCTTCTTCCCAGCAGGGCACTCAGTGATGTAAGATCTGCCGGGTTTTTTTGTCCTACGGTGTGGACATTTTTCTGCTATTTGGAATGTTCGGGAACCATGTTGAGCATCTCCTGTGTGCAGGCATAAAAGCGGGTTGTGGTATTCTAGTTTAACGCATATACACGCTGAGGCTCAGAGAGCTACATGACTTACCTACAATTATGGCATCATAAGCGAGAGAGCTTGGGTACGGATTTAGACTTAAATTTGACTTTAGAGCTTGTGCTTTTTCCACATTGTTACTCCAGTGCCCTTGCCCAGCACTGTCCAGTAGAAATAGAATGTGAGCTGTGTGTGTAAATTAAAATATTCGTGTAGCCACAGTAAGATAGGAAAAAGAAATGGGTGAAATTGATTTTAATAACATAGTCTATTTAATTATTGTTTATGATTATTATATTTAACTATAAATACTTCATGTATTCTAAATGTCATTTTAACATATAATCAAAATAAAAACGATTAATTAGCTATTTACGTTTTACTCATACTAAGTCTTCAGAATCCAGGGTGCATGTGACTTGGAGCGCACTGGACTGGCCCATTTCAGGTGCTCAGCGGCACATGTCGCTAGCAGTTTTTGAATTGGACGGTGTAGCCCTGGCCTTTAGTAAACTGAAAAATTTAATAATCCACATGTACAGCTGCTTTTAGTAAGAGAGAGCCTTCTAGGTCGTGTAAAGCCCTTCTCTTTGTAATCCCTAGGCAATATTCACTGCAGCAAACCCAGAAAATGAAAAAGTTCCTACTTTTTGGTAACGGAGGTTTGAGAACCTCCTTGGGAGATTCTGATAGGCACCTTTGGGCCCAGTGATGCCCTTCTGGAAGACTGCCTTCGGGGAATTTTATTTGGCCACACATCCTGCTTTATCGTGCTTGTTTCAGGGAAATTTTCCAGCATTGGAAATGAAGTTATTGATCTTTCTGCTGCATTGCAGGCTGGGATTGGTATCTTCAGAATTTCCAGGCAAAACAGATTTAGGATTTGGCTTCCCCAAGTAACTGCAGGTACCAGGACAACGGTACTCAGCAGAATCTGTAGGTGAGAAGTGGTTGAGGGAGGAGAGCCTGTGTGTTCAGCCTCCTTGCTCTGGGAGGCACGGAGTGGGTGCCCAGTAAACACCTGCTGAATGAATGGAATAATTATATTAAGTCCACAAAAACAGGTGCCGATGTATCTGTTTGGTGGTTTTGGCTGCAAGTAACAAAGCAGCTTAGCCAATAGGCGTTGGTTATTATTTCTTCTCCGGGAGGGCGTTAGTGGAACGGCCGGCAGGAGGTGGAAGATGGGGTGGTCAGAGAAGCCACTCCGGGTGGGAGGAGTATGTGAGTAAGGAGTGGGGGCCGATCCAGACAGGTCTGGGGCAGCTATGTGGCGTGTCTGGGCTGTTGCCAGTGCTAGGTACCTGAGCAGCTTGTTTACAAATTTAAATCTTTCCCTCTATGTTTGATGGTGTTCTGGCAAGTTCTCTAGGAGTTCCAGGGCTGTTTAGACTTTGGAAGTCTAAGAACTGACTCTGATTTTTTTTTTCTGTTTCTAAAAGTCAGAAGTATAGTGGAAATGACCATGAAGCCATCTCTCCAAAGTCTCTGCCTTTGGCTGAGGGCTCTAACCTTGTCCCCTCCCTACCCACTTCTGTGCTACAGATACGGATTTAACAGTCACGGACTCTCGGTGGTGGAACACAGGTTGCGGGCCAGACAGGAGAAACAGGCCAGGCTCACAGAAGGTAAAGCGGGGGTGCTCTAGAGGGGCTTTCTTCATTTATTGGAAGGAAACCTGTGGGAGAAACGTCAGGAACATTCCTAGTGAAATAAACCTGACTGAGTAATAGGAAAAAAACCACTGTGGAACTCGGGAATTTTCCTGGCTTTACCACAGCCACCGAGATTTTAACTGAATTTCACAATTTAGCAAAGACTCGCTTAGTTTCTGCCTCGTTATATAACCTGGGTTATATCATAACTGGGGCAGCTTGGAAGTGAGAACAGAGCGGCTCCTCAGTGGTCACATGGGTGGTTGAGATGTGAGCGGGCCTGGAGCGCCATCTTCCTGTCTTGCTTTGTTGTCCTTTTGTGTGTATGTAAATAATGCATGTTAATTACAGAAGCATTAGTAAGTACAGCGAAGCATAAAGAAGACAATTAAAATTACTCATACTCCTTCCTACTCAGGGAGAGCTGATCTTGGCATTTGGGAAAATACCCATCATGACTTGCTCAGAAACACCATGCATGTCGGGAGGCTACCTTCAGGGATGCTGCCGAATGTTCTCTGGGGGCTCTGCTTTGCTGCCCCTCAGGCTGCACATAAGTGCTTGTTGCACTGTTTTGTCCTCACCACGCCTTCCCAGTTGCCCTCTGAGATTGTGTGGGGCTGTGCCATTTTCCTCATTGGGTCCCTCTGGACCTCTTTCCAGGAGTTTAGTCTCATTAAATGGCTTGGTAGTGAGAGGAGAAAAACCTGTGGACATGAGTTTCACTCGAGGAAGTGAGGTTGAAAGGGCCGAGTCAGTTGGCAATCTCTGATTTTAGGAGGAAGTGACCTTGTTTGGAAATCCCAGGCTTTGGTAGAAGCAGACCTTGAGTACTATAGACCTTCCCATTTGGGAAACTTTGAGTCTTATAATAGGACCTCCATGGCTTGTGATACTCTCCTGCCTTCTTGCCTTCCTTTCTTTTTTTTTTAAATCCTTTCCTTCTTTGTTCCCAGTGCAAGCTTTCTCCCCTGTTCTCCCTTGCCCATCCTCTCACCCCACTCCAACACGCACATTGATTGGAGTGAAGCAGAATCTTAGAGCAGAGTTCTGCACATGTTGTTTTCCAGCAGCTAGAAGACTTGAAGACAGCTTATTGTGAGCACAATAAGGAACATAATTGACAAAAGCTTTGGTGTCCTTTGAGGACAGAGTAATTCAGAAATTTCTAACTTCAAAGTCTTGGCCCTTTGGGCAGCTAACTGCTGATGGAAGACCCATTAGCTGCATGAAAGGGATGCTCTTTTTAAAGCCAGCTTACCCGTGAGGGAAGAATCAGTTTACAGATGGCTTGGCCTGGTGGAGGCTGGACTTGGGAAGCTTGGAGGCCTTGTGGAGCTTTTGTCTAATTGGGCGCTAACCCCCTCTTCACCTCCCCCCAGGGAATATTTACTTTCAAGCTGGTGGTTAAAAGGGTGACCAGTTTAGGGTATGAGGAGGTGGTTAGCAACACTAGATGCTGCTCTTTGATCCCACCGACCTGATACACGTTTTGGGGGCTCACTTGCTGTTCCAGGTCTTTTCCCAACCACCAGCTGCAAGAAAGCAGCCAGCAGCACTGACATACCAGTGAGCTTTGCAGATAGCGCGGTAGCTTAGAAGTCAAGTACAGACAACCTCTTTCTTTCACGCATAGCATGTTTCTGAAATGTGTTTTTCTAAAAGAGCCCTACCTTTTTATGGCTAGTATTTGCACTCCTAATTTCACCGTTTTCCACTAAATTTTTAAAAAAGAAAAAGGGCACAATGCAGTAAAACATCCTAGTAGTTGCCCCGGCACTGCTGCGCAAGGATGGTGAGCTCCTCTCGGTGAGCAGGCAGCCGGGCCAGCAGCTTTCGTGGTGTTGGTCCCTCCGACCGGGAAGGTCCCGTGCGGAGGTGCGCGGGGCATCCTGAGCATGTTGCACGGGAAATGGCGTTTGGGGACAAAACCTTGACGAGCGATCTTCACAGAGGGGCTGCCACTGGGAATAAACCTGGGGAAGAATAAGACCTCGGTGGACGCTGCTGCGGACTACGCGGAGGGGGTTCGCGTCCTGGGCCCCTTGGCTGACTACCTGGTAGTGAACGTGTCCAGCCCCAACACCGCTGGGCTGCGGAGCCTTCAGGGAAAGGCGGAGCTGCGCCACCTGCTGACCAAGGTAGGCAATTACATGTCCGGGCTCCGTTCGCCAGCCTGTCAGGTTCTTTCTCTCCAGGGAAGGAAGCTTCAGCGTCACTGTCGAGGAGCTGTCCTTAGCACCTGGACCGATAGGACCCCCTGCTATACTCGTAATCCCCTATCGTAACCCTGATTACGCTCAACAGTGATTAATGGCTCAGTCACCTGTCCCTGCTGTTAAACCACAAAGTCTGAGAGAGCAGGGGGCTGGGTCTCGCTGTCCCTAGCAGTGAGCACACTGAATGAATGAATGAATTGGATGACTCTTTATCAAATAGTACTTGTGACAGTATTTCCTTGTTATCTCCTTTAGGAAAAAAGTCTAAATAAACCTTCATATATTAGCTAATACCAATGACAACATTAGGGACTTAATCTTGGGGATCCCTTGGTTCAAGATAATCAGACCCATCTTGGTGGGGTCTGTGGCATAACTGAGAGCTGTATTTCTGGAAAAGGAGATGTTGCTGTGCTTACGTGTGAGAACACGCTGATCTGCGGCTGCAGGTCAGGGGCACTGGGGGCTGTGGCCTCAGGGGTCCCCATCTCTGGCCACGTGTTGCTCTAGGTGCTGCAGGAGAGGGACGCCCTGAAGGGAGCACGCAAGCCAGCCGTGCTGGTGAAGATTGCACCCGACCTCACAGCCCAGGACAAGGAGGATATCGCCAATGTGGTGAGAGAGGTGCGAGTCGGGCTGGGCCCTGAGACGCCCCTCACTGCCAGGTTGGGGGGGGGCATCTGGCCAGCTGGACTAGCCCATGGCTTCCTTTCTGTGACAGTGAGAGCTGGTTTGGTGTCTGTCATGATGTAACTCATCACAGAATACAAAGCAAATGTTGGGATGCGTCATTTTCCTGTACTTCTTCCCTCCCCTCTTTGCTCACATTCATCCAGCAAGGGCTCTAAGGCTAGTGCTTGCATCCTGGGTCAGACTAGAGTATTCTGTCCCTCTCTCCAGTCTGACCCCAGGTCCTGGGGTTGTAGGAGAGTAGTGGAAACACAGACTGAACCTGTAAGTCCTGGGTTCAAATCCTCTTCCACCACTTACTACCTAGGGACCTTGGGCAGGACTAAAGAGAGTGGTTCTAAGGATTAAACCCTGTCCTAGTGGAACCTTATGGGTAGTCGATATATGATGGCTGCTCTGGTTATGTTGAGGCTCATCCAGACACCTGTTCTAGAAGCACAGTGAGCTCTGTTACGGCTCTTGCTTCCAGGGGCTGTAGTGTGGGCACCTGGCCCGGCTCCTGGCTCAGACCCTCAGGGAAGCTTCTCCAGCTCTATCTGTGCCTTGACTGGAGAGCTCTTTCTCTGTCTCACACTGCAGTTGGGCATCGATGGATTGATTATCACCAACACCACAGTGAGCCGCCCTGCCAGCCTCCAGGGTGCCCTGCGCTCTGAAATAGGAGGGCTGAGTGGGAAGCCCCTCCGGGACTTATCAACCCAAACCATCCGGGAGATGTATGCACTCACCAAAGGCAAGAATTTGGTCCCTGTGTCTTCACATTTGCGTGCGGCTTGTCGGGCTCTGGGCTTTGATCCGAATCAGCGTTCCCTGAACTGCTGCATTCACCAGGGGCCGGAGGGCGGAAGGCCAGCTGAGGTGCTCGCGTTTCCGGCCCTTCCTCACGCTGTTGCATGTGTTCCGGTGCAGGCGGAGTCCCCATCATTGGGGTCGGCGGGGTCAGCAGTGGGCAGGACGCGCTGGAGAAGATCCGGGCGGGGGCCTCCCTGGTGCAGCTGTACACGGCCCTCACCTACCGCGGGCCGCCCGTGGTGGGCAGGGTCAAGCGGGAGCTGGAGGCCCTTTTGAAGTGAGTGGGGCCACGGGTGGCTTGAAACCGGAGACGTTCAGGTGGTATCAATTCAGAATGACTCAAGTGAAGGAGACGCTATTCACCTGTCTCTACTTATTCCTCATTCAGAAAGGATTCAAAAACACAGGCAGACTGACAAAGGACAAACAGGGCCAAGGAATTCAAGATTAACTTCCAAGACGGTGGTGTTTATTGGCCTGAGGAGTTCGGGCAGCATTCCTGTTGAGTAGCATTGGCTTGAGGTCAGGGAGCTGTTAATACTTGACATTGGTTCCCTTCCCAGTGTGAAGACCTAGGTGGAGGCACGAAGCATGCTACGGGGGAGACAGGCAGGTGCAGTTATGGCGCTGACAGCCTAGGTGAACGTGGGCTTCCAGCGAGAGCAGGGCCTGTCCTTCACCATTTGCTGAAATTGCTTTGTTTTCCCTTTTTTCCAGGGAGCAGGGTTTTACCAGAATCACAGATGCCATTGGAGCAGATCATCGGAGGTGAGGACGTTGTTGGTGCCAAGCCTGATCTGGAATCTTCTAAAGCAGGCGGGCCTTTGTGGCTGAATTGAGAGAGGAGAGCGACATTCCCCAACCCACAAGAGCCCTTCCTCCGGCCCGACTTTTGTCAAAGCCAATCATGAGTGTCACCGGAATCAATACATGGCTTTCTTTAATCGCTTGTCGGACCATGAAGTGCATTCATGATTCTTTCTAGACTCAAATCTCTTTAATAGTGCAAGGACATTAAAATACTTGAGGGAAATATGAAGCCATTTAAAACCTGGATTTAAATCCCAGCCCTTTCTGGAAGGCCCCCGGGCTTTGCCCCGATGCTGCAGGTCCTCGCAGGCCTGTGCTGCCTTGGATCTGCACCGGGCTCCCGATGAGCTTGACTCTCTTTCATTCTGTCTTCACTTTTATTTATTTAAAGTTTTCACTTTATTTTGAAAATATTTCAAACAGACAAAGTCGCAAGAATCGGGCTCGTGGGTGGCCATCCTCTGTCTTCACATCGTCTTCCTTCTGTGAGTCCGGGTCCTCATCTTTTCTTATAAGGACGCCAGTCATGTCGGAGTGGGCCCCACCCCGATGGCCTCAATTTCATTTGATTCCCTTGGTAAAGATAGGATCTGGAAGGACCCTCTCTGCAAATAAGGGCACGTTCTGAAGTTCAAGGGTTTAGGATTTAACATAGCAATTTTGGGGAGACACAATTCAACCCATCACAGGAAAATGTGCTTGCTGTCCCCTTTGTTTATTATCTGTGACTTGGAGTGCCATCGGGCAGACAGGGTTCTCAAGGTGCTTGAAGACAATAGACAAGATGCTAAAGAGGTGTACTGTTAACTAAAGAGATCGAGCAACACCGGTCTTTTTAATACCGAAAAGCAAATGGCGGAGAGAAGCTGGAAACCTTGTCTGGGCAGTGCTGTTGGGGTCTGGCGTGCCCTCACAGCCGGCAGAAACTCCCTTTGTTCCCATCACCTCAATACGGATTTTATTCTAAATTCGATTTCTCGGAAGCTCTGCGAGAGGCCCAGGATGGTAACGGCGCTGATGTGTCCCGTTGCCTCATGGTTGAATCTTGGCCTAGCCCCGCCCTCCTGTATCTGCTCACTCTCTGTCACGAAACCCTCAGCCAGCCTCCTGCTCTCCTTTTCAAAGACCTTTCTCTTGTTTTTTGCTTTTTAAAAAATAGCCCCCAAATATAAAAGTTGTGGACCTCTTTTCCCCCTTAAATAACTGTTTCCCAGAGGTAATCACAGGTAACTTTTGAATCTTTCTAAATTTTTCCAGATATTTTTCTTTTTATATACAAACACATGTGTCCATAGCTATCTTTTTTCTCTCTCTGTGCACACATGTATAGAATAATTTTAGGAAAATAATACAAAGAACTGTTTTTTAATACCAAGTCATATGAGAGTAAATTGCTGGTCTGGTGCTCCATCATCCTGAATATTGTAGTGTGGATTTCTTGCAAACAAGTACATTCTGCTACACAACCACAACACAGCCATCAAAAATCAGGAGATGAGCACGGACACGTCACTTCATCTACGGGCTGTGTGGTAGGCAGCATTTCTGAAATGTCTCCCCCTGGTTCCCGATGCCGTGTCCTAATCTCTGGAACCTAGCAACATGATGAGATATCCCTCCCATCACTGTTAAGTTGCGTGGCTTAACGTTGGAGCCGCCTTGAAGATAGATTATTCAGGTGGGTCCAGTCTAATCACATGAGCCCCGTTAAAAGCAAGCGTTTTCTCTGGGGGAAGAAGACATTAGATAGATTTGAAGCATTGGAAGGGATCAAAGTGTTGCTGTTTTGAAGACTGAGGTGGGGGAATGAGAAGGAAGGCATTGGCCCCTGGCTGGTAACCAGCAAGGGAATGGATCTCAGACCACAAAGACCTGGATCTTGCCAAAGACTTGAGTGAGCTTAGAAGCAGATTATTTCCAAAGTGTCTGAGTAAGAACCCAACCTGTCCAACACCTTGATCCTGGTCTTGTGATACCTTGAACATAAAACCCAGTGGATAGGACGCCTGGGAGGCTCAGTCAGTTAAGCGTTGGACTCCTGATCTCAGCTCAGGTCATGATCTCTGGGTCCTGGGATTGAGCCCTGCAGTGGGACCCATGCTCAGTGGGGAGTTTGCTTGAAGACTTCTTTCCCTCTGCCCCTCCTTCTGCTTGTAGGCTCTCTCTAAAATAAATAAATCTTAAAGAAAAAAAAAAAGACCCAGCTGAGCCTCAACTGCTGATACAGAACTGTCAGCCTGGGGATTCTCCCCCTCTGCCCCTGCCCCACTCACACATTCTCTCTCTCTCAAAAAATAAATCTAAAAAAAAAAAAAAAAAAAGGAACCGTGAGCTAATAGTGACTCTTTCAAACCGCTGAGTTTGTAGACTATGCTGCACACAAGGGAAAACTCGCACAAGGGAAGGGATCAGGAAGGGTTACCCTTTGGAAGGTTCTCTGTTGCAGACTGACAGTCTGTCTCTTAGCACAGTTCCAACAGGCTGCTCTTTCTCCCTCGAGGACCAGAGTCAGTAGTTGGCTTGCGTTCAGGGGCCATGTGGGATAAGGAGTACCAATTCTTCTTAATTCTCAAAATGATGCCCAGAGCCCAGAGAAGCCCACAGTGCTAGGAGACATAGACTGATGATGCCCAGGTAGCCCTTTGGGGCCCAGGATCGTTGAGTGGAATCACCATTAGCAGAGTTGCTAATACCATTTGCTAATACATTGTTCACTCTTATGTTTTGTGTTCTGTGCATAATTGGCCTGGCCAATTTCCCAGTAGTTAAATATAAGCAGTCAATAAGTTAAATCGTATTCTGCAACTTGCTTTTTTCACGTACCATCATGGAATTTTTCAGGGTTCTTCTCTTAGATCTACCGTGCGTTTTCTGACAGAACTGTAGTTTTCCACCGCATAGACGCACCAACGATTACTGATGGCTGGGCGTGTGTAGGCTGTCTTCACTGCTTCCATCACAGGCTGTGCTGTAGTGAGTCTCTTGGTCTCTGTATCTCTTGCTCTTCTGGTAGAATTTCTGTAAAATTGACTCCCAGAAGTGTTATTGCTTGGGCAAAGGTTATAGGCACTTAAATTGTTGGTAGTTAACTGCTAAATTGTCATTAGAGAGAGGTATGCCAATTTATACTTTCTCTCCAACTTGGGTAGGGAGGGTCCCCTTTCCTCTTATGTGGCCCCACATGGGAATTTCCAAGTATGGGTCAGGAATAAGCTGTTCTTCCTTCTCTACTTTCTCCCTGGGAATAGCTTACATTATGACTCTTCCTTGTGGAAAAAGAGAACAGGAACTGTCGCTTTAGCAAGCCACATTGGGCTGCAGCCAGAGTGACTGCCACATCCATTTCTCTCTCTCTGTGTGTGTGTGTGTGTGTGTGTGTGTGTGAGAGAGAGAGAGAGAGAGAGAGGCTTCCACTAAGACCCCAGGGAAGGAAAACAGACGGGGAATAGTCTTCCCTGGGTTCTCCCATTCTTACCTGTTCAGGTCAGCCTCCTGCTGGTGGAGCCGACAAGTGGGCACAGCGCTGTATCCGAAGGGGCTGGGGTTCCTTCCGACAGTGGTTTCCCTTGAAGGGGTAGGTCCATCAAGTCACAGCCACTGTTTTGGAAAATAGCCATTTCTCTGCCGACCTTCTGATAGGCTGCTCTGGGTCAGGTTCTGTAGCCAATACTTTTTGTCCAGTTATCCATGAGGACGGGAGCAGGAAAACATCCCATCAGAATGGTGTTCTCAAGGTCAAGCAGGCGACTGAGACACAGAGCTGAGATGATTTGCTCACCTTCATTTCAGGGCCAATGATGTGACTCGGATAGCTCAGGAGGTCATTGGTGGTGTTCAATCAGTGCCTCTTGGCAGGAAAATCGAGTGTGCAGGACACTGGGGGCCCTTCAGCTCTGCTCTCAGTGGCAGATGGGAAGGCACAGGCCCCATCTCGAAAGAGACTGTACTCTTCTGCTCCAGGTGGCTTGCCACCCAGGAGGGCCAGCCAGCATGTCATTGGCTCAGAGAAGGCAGAAATCTGCATGTTTTATGTGGCAGCTCCAGTGTTTAAAATCGGAGCTGATGCTGTACCAGTCCATCAAAACTGGGTTGTGGACCAGATATGAATTAAGGTCTCCGATTTAGGTGTCTGGCCCATTCCATCCTGTGGCAGCAATTAGAAACTCCTGTGAGCCAGGAGCACCAGCGGAGGGTGGGGGGGTGGGTGGGTGGGTGGCAGTTTGCGGGGGTGGGAATAACACCAGGAGAATGACCACCCCAGGGAGTTCTGTTCACTCCATGACTCACTGTGGTTGGGCGGGGGGCGAGAAAGAGTGCAGACTTTGGAGTTTGACCCTGGGAGACCCACTAACCCTGCTGATGCCACATTTTTTCACCTGGAAAACCAATGGTTTGGAGGATTAAATGATATCCTAACTGCAACTTTTACAAAGATGTGTACTATGTGTCAGGCACATTAGGTACTTATTATCTGTGGGCAGTCATGTTCATTTTGTGTGCCTCAGTTTCCCAAGTGTAAAAGGAAGAGAAAGACATTATCCATCTCAAAGGGTTGGATAAGGATTAAATATAAAGTGTAGTAGAGCTTTGCACATCCTACCTGCCTAATGAACATTATTTTAAATATTTCTCATCATCACAAAAGTCCTGTAAATAGGCATTATTATGTTTGTATTTACAAATAAACCCAGGGATTGAGAGATTAAGTAACTTCCCCAAACCAGGCAGCCAGGAATCAGCAGAACTGGGCCTCAGGGCCCTAGTATCTCCTTCTGATGTAAGGAAAGAGCCTCACAGGACCTCAGAAAAGTATTACTAGTCCTCTTTCCCTTTATTTTTCTCCGCAAAAGTTCCTCTTCTTTTGGGGCTCCTGGTTGGCTCAGTTGGTGGAGCATATGACTCTTGATCTCAGGGTCCTAAGTTTAAGCCCCATGTTGGGTATGGAGCCTATTAAGAAAAAAAGTTCATCTTCTTTTAACAGATAGACTTCCTCCTATTTTAAAAAAGCTTTCAGAGATACTTGTCCTGGGCACTTGATTGGTCTGAAATAAGGTGGTAGAATGGGGTATGGTGATCAAAGCTCAGAGACCGGGAAAGGTGGGGAACCTTCTGTAGACACCTCAGTGCCAGTCAGGGTGGAGCCCGAAGCTCCAAAATGTAGCAGCTTGAAATACCAATCATTTATTATCGCACATGGTGTCTCTGGGTCAGGAATTCAGGAGCAGCTTAGTAGGGTGGTTCTGGCTCAGCGTCTTTCATGAGATGGCAACCAGGACACTTGCTGGGGCTTCAGTCAGCTGAGGCTTAACTGGGGCTGGAGGATCCACATCCAGATGATTGACTCCTGTGGCTCGGGAGTAGGTCCTGGCTGTTGGCAGGATGTGTCGGTAGATCTCTCCATAGGGCTGCCCAAGGATCCTCAAACCATGACATCTGGCTTCTCCCAGAGTGAGTCATGCAAGAGAGGAATGCAAGGTGGAAGCTACAATGCCTTTTATGACACAGTACTGGAGTCATGTACTGTTACGTATGCCACTTCATTCTGTTCGTTAGAATAGGGCTGCCACTTCTAGCAAAACTAACGAACACAAGCAACAGGACAGTGAATAAACGTTTAGTGTAAGTATATCCCATGCAATATTTGGGACATACTTACACTAAAAATTATTTGTTGTTTATCTGAAATTCAAATTTAATTGGGTATCATGGATTTTATCTGGCAACCCTATGTTAGAAGCAAGTCACTTAGTCCAGCCTACACTCAAGGGGAGGGGGAAAAATGGTTACATTTTTGAAGGGAGGAAAACCAAGAATTTGTGGAGATACTTCTAAACCACTGCAAGCAGAATTTTGAAAAATTTCATTTGGTCCTGGTGTCTGTGGATAATTGCATGGGAGCCTAATGGGATGAAGAAGTTCTGGACAAGAAGGTCACCTTCCTAATAATCTTGTACATTTGTAAGTTTACAGAAAATTACACACAATATATTCTTTGGTCCTCAGACAGCCCTGTGAGGTAGGGGAAGCAGTGATCATGATCCTCATTTTACAGAGGAGGAAGCTGAAATGCTCCACAGATGTTATGAGTAGAAACGGTGGAGGGAGGACAGATTCTTCTGGTTTTAAGTCTAGCATTTGTTGTACTCTACCCAGTAGTGTCCTGATACACCACTGATGCCTTCACAGTATAAGATGATTTAATGTAGTAGATTCATTTTCTACCCTCTGCCATGTTGTTATCTCAAATGGGTGATGGCCTTCGTGGATTCTTGCTGCCATGCTGTATCCTGGGTAATGGGGGAAGGTCCTTGCAGAAGCTGAGGGCCAAGATGTCATCCTCTCTCTCCACACTCATAAGCTCTGGAATCCACCCTGGCTGACTGTGGGGAGCCGACCCACTAGCAGACCCTCTGAACTGAGTGACTCATGAGTGCCCATAGGAACATCATTCCCTTTCTCCAGGTGGTAGCTAACCTCAGGTGAAAGACTGGGATAGGCAAACCAAACGGGGAATTGCTCTAGCCTAATTTTTATCATAAGAAATTTAGACATACAGAAAAGTTGAAAGAATAGTATAATAAATATCCATACCCCCTCCACTTAGGCTCAGTAATTCTTACTATCTTTTCCATGTTTTCTCTATTGATATTTTTACCTATTGATATATTGTATTTTGATGTACCATTTTGAAGGAAGTGCTAGATGCCAGGGCATTTCATTCCTAAGTATTTCATAGCTGCATCTTCTAAAAATAAGGACATGCTCCTGTGAAACCATAACTCTATGATCATACCTAAGGAAATTAGCTATGATTCTCAAATATCATCTAACATTCAGTCCATACTCCAGTTTACCTTATTGTCTCCAAAATATCTCCCACTGTCAATCAAGCCTCGCCTATGTGGCTCTTTAGTTTTTTTTTTATTTTTTTTTAAAGATTTTATTTATTTGACAGAGAGAGAGAGCGAGAGCAGGAACACAAGCAGGGGGAGTGGCAGAGGGAGAAGCAGGCTTCCAGCGGAGCAGGGAGCCCGATGTGGGGCTCGATCCCAGGACCCTGGGACCATGACCTGAGCTGAAGGCAGACGCTCAACGACTGAGCCACCCAGGCTCCCCAATGGCTCTTTAGTTTTTTAAAATCTAGAGAACAGTAACCTCTGAAGAGATCAGGTCAGTTGTCTTTTTCTTTTTTAAATTTTATTTATTTATTTTTCAGAGAGAGAGAGAGCAAGCAAGAACAAGCAGAGGGAGCGACAGGCAGAGGGAGAAGCAGGCTTCCCACTGAGCAAAGAGCCTGATGTGGGGCTCGATCCCAGGACCCTGGGATCATGACCTGAGCCGAAGGCAGACACTTAACCGACTGAGCCACCCAGGCACTCCAGGTCAGTTGTCTTATAGACAGGTCTACATTCTACGTTTATTCCCCAAATAAAGGTTATATTTCTTTTAGCCTTTGAGCTGCATTGCCTCTGGGTGTGGATATGTGACCACATCCTACTGAAAGAGATATAAATGAAAGTATTGTGTGCAACTTCTGGGAAGTCTTCTGCTTCCTGGAACATGGGTATGATGGCTGGAGCTCTGGCAGCCATTTTATACCTGAGAATCAGGGTCACTCTAGAGGCAAAAGCTGGAAAGAGCTTCTTTGAACTACCAACACCAGCTTTGTCAGCTTACTTTCCCACTTCTTTTGAGAAAATAAAACCTTGTGTGCTTAAGTCTCTGTTAACTGGGGTTTTCTTTCATATGTAGCCAAATTTAATCCCTGCTAAAGCCAGATAAAGGCCTACTGTAATCTTGTATTTGCCTGTCAGATATGTTATCCACTTTCTGCTTGGCTAAGACACATTTCAAGATTTCTCTTTCCTCCAGGTGTAGATCGCTGGTGCCAGCACCCAGTGAGAATGTGCTCAAACTTACCTAACCTCTAGTGTTGATTGAATCTTGGCAGCGAAATTTTCTGTAAGAGCCTTGTGGTTATAAATGTGAGAAATGACGTTAGTGTGGCTTGTTATGTGTAAGAGAATGGCAGGGGAGAGGTGTGTGTGCAGGAGCAGAGCAGGGATGACCTGGAACTGGCACGCAGCAGGCTTGTGAAACACAAACCTGAGCAGCAACTCAGGGGCAAGGCTCCAAAGGGCAGGGCCTTTAGGAGAGGAAATGCAGTAAGCATGCCAACTTGGCATTCTTGCCAGCCCAGGAGAGGTTTCCTGGGGGTTGAAAACTCCATTTGGGAAGTGTCCCACGGGAAACAAAAGGAGTCACAGCCTGTGAAGGCAATCTGATAGCACCACTTGATCCCGGTTAATTGCTAGGGTTGACTTGGTGGGTCCAGGAACAAAGCTGTGCCTGGAGGATCAGAATGTTTCCTGGGTCAGCAAGATGCCCCCTTCCCCTCCAGGCATGGGGAAGATACATAACCTTGGTGTTGCCATTTTGGTCCTTGGTTATTTGAGAAGCTGGCCAGCCTTTTGAGCTTTGACCACTCTGCTGGATGTTGAATTTATAGTCGTATAATGAATACAGTCACATCTTCTTACATCAACAGAGCAAAAAGTATGGATTCCAAGTCTGGGAACCCCAAAAAATCATTCTGATTAGGGCAGAATTTCAACTCTATTTGAGATTCTGATATAACCAATGAAACACACACACACACACGTATGCATGCATGAGAGACAGACAGACAGAGACAGAGATGGAGAGACAGACAGAGAATAAGGTTGACCCACGTTCATTTGCTCTTTCACTTATTCATTCTCCCAACAATCATTTATTGAGATTCTGCTTCCTGCCAGTGGTGTGCTGCGTGCTGGGGATGAAGACAACTGAGTTTTCTTACCATCTCCTCTTGTCTCAGAAGAGACAAATACAAACACAACCGACAAGAATCCAGTGGGACACACTGTACAACAGTGCTTCTGAAGGAGCCCAGTGCTTCCCTAGGAGAGAGGAGAGTCACTGGGGGGCACAGCCTCAGGCAGCTGCAGTGATTTCTCTGTGTGGATACACAAATTGCATACCATTTCTTGGGGCCATAATTATGCAAATCCCTAACTTCTTGCAGCTTAAAGCAGAGTTTTAACACCATTCCTTCTAGAGAGATCTGTCATAGGACCAGAATGGATGGCTCAACTCTTTCCAGAACCTGGCTGGCACTCTGAGGACACTGTTCCCAAATGCTTTGCTAGGCAGTTTCCTTGGTGTATTTCCTAATGCGTTTTGCAGCTGTGGCCCATGTGGTCTTTGCCTGCTTCCGGGAGGTGATGCCCCCAGGGCCTGGCAGGATCGCATAGGGGTGCTGGGGAGGGGGGGTGGGAAGGCCGTGGGGCTGTGGACTGCTCATACTCAAAAGTAGCCTCCACTTTGCTGCATCAAGCTTCACCTGCTTTGAGTGTCAATGCTTTAGGGTCTTCCCTAAAAAACAGATGTGGAGCCTTCGAACTCCCTTTGGAGTTCAGTCTCTTTCTCACTTTCTCCAAGGGCTGTGAGTTTCTCTCTGTTTGAGCTCCACTCTCTTTGTCTCAAGCTTCCGATCTATTTGGCTTTCCAAGATGGGGTCAATCTAGACTTACCAGAGGCTCTAACCGAGTGTAAGTCTTTTTCTCTTGGTTCAGTCTTGCGATTCCACATTGAAGTCCTGTCCCCAGTTTTAGTCCACAGTCCCCATTGACTGGGGTTTGCTGGGGTAGCCCTTTCCCCAGTTCTGGTCTGCTGTCTCCATTAATGGAGTGTACTGACTTACTCCATGCTGGGAATTTCTGGAGGTGCATACAAGGGGATTATTGTGATTATAATAATGTTAAAAAAGAAACAACGAGCCCCAAATGGAGTCATCCTCCCCATCCCCTGCAACAGCAAACCAAGAATTAACTAGAGTTTCAACCTATTCCAGGAATGTGACCTTTGTTACAGTCAATCTGAAATTTCCTGATATCACTGGTGAGGTCATCCGCATGATGAAAATCCTGCCCGTTCCCTACCCCCCCAAAAGAAGATGTCCTGGCCAGAAACAATCCCTCCTTTCCTCCCACCTTCCCTTCCTTCTTTGTCTTTCTTTTTTTCTTTTTGCTAATAACTTCCTTGCTCACCCTTCTTCGTATAAAAACCTTGTTTTTCACAACTCCTCAGAGCATGCTCTCTACTTGCTAGATGGGATGCTGTCTGATTCATGAATCACCTAATAAAGCTAATTAGATCCTCAAATTTATCTGGTGGTTGAACTGTGTTCTTTGACAATATCCTCACACCTTTGACCTTGGACCAATTTCCTACTGGCAGATTATATTTGAAGTTTTGACAGACTCTGGGTTTACCCAACTCTGGTTGGCTGTCTTACTGATCGGAAGCTGGTTTGAAGATAATATTTGATTTAAAATCTTGGCACTTAGCAGTTTCTCATTTATAAAGTGTCAGCATTGATGCTTTTTTTTGGGGGAGGGGGTGTTGATGTTACTTTTGAGAAGCTTTTTAAAAAGCTCAGTACATCAGTATGTATGTCTGCCAGTGGTGCAATTTTCAAGAAGAGATTTGGTAGCACCAAGGAAGCAATGTCCGTGTTCCAGGCACAGTGGGATCACGTAGTTCCTGGTCCCTCGTGGCTGAGGGAAAGTGAGATAACCGAGATAACCTGGAAAGAAGAGGAATAGTGGGAACATGTTTGTTTAATTTTCTTATCGAGACAAACTGAAATTTTGAACATCATGTGCTGTCCTGAATTCAACACTCAATTATTCATTCTGTTCTAAGGTCATGTACACTCCTGGGAAAATTCGGTGGTTCTCATTCCG
This sequence comes from Phoca vitulina, assembly GCF_004348235.1. Taxonomy (NCBI): domain Eukaryota; kingdom Metazoa; phylum Chordata; class Mammalia; order Carnivora; family Phocidae; genus Phoca; species Phoca vitulina. The sequence goes on along the minus strand of NW_022589733.1, from coordinate 22,187,629 downwards.
TGGCTGCTCATGCACTTGTGTCCACAGTATTCCATCAATTCTGAAATGCTGATTATTTTGCCATTTTTAACATCTCTGAAATTGAGATGCATCTTAAATTGATGGCATCTTAAGCAGTTTGTCAGAGTTTAATTGACAGGGTTTTCTCTTGCTTAAAATTCATAGCATATTAAATTTGATGAAATGTGGCTGTGGTTCCTGATGGGGGGGCCGTTGAGGGCAATGGTCAAGAATTCTTGACATGTTTTACGGTGCAAAAGCTGCTTTTATTATAGTCCAGAGACAGGACACGTGGGCAGGAAGAGCTGCACTTGGTGACTGTGAGGAGTGACTGATTATATATTTCAAGTTTGTGGAGGAAGGGTGGGTAGAAATAACGTAAGTTTCTAAGGAATTTCTGGATGGTGAAAGTGGGGTCTACAGGACTTTGGAGGTCTGGCTTTTGTCAAGAGAAGGCTGCTTTTAGTCTGTAATGAAACAACAGTATGAAGGCAGCCATGAGTTCCTTGAACAATGTCATGCTCTGCATGTCTCAGGTATTTATCAGTGGGTTGCAAGTTGTAAGTAGATTTAATTTTAGCTACACTTCTCTTGTCTTTGTTCTCCTCATCAGTTTCTCCACTTCAGCTATCTTTAAAAAAAAAAAAAAATCCTGATGACTGGCACATACCGGCATGCATTTTTATGTACTAGGGATGGGGTATGACCTGGGCATCAGGATTTTTAGAAACTCCCAAGAGATTTTAAAGTACAGTAAAGTTTGAGAACTGTTAAAATACAGTATTTCTGCCTTATTCAAGGCTTTTTCCAACTCCTAGTTTTCATGGACAGCATCCTTACAGATTCTACTTATTACATATGGTGCACTCCTCTGTCTCAATTAAGGATGTCCTTCCGACTCCATCCACTAATCATTCTTTATTTTCTCATTAGAATGTCAGCTTCAGGAGGGCAGGAGTTTTGTTTGATTGGTTCTCTGTTATATCCTCAGCACCTAGAACACCTAGACACATTGTAGACACTTGATAAAGATCTGATGAATGAATGAATATTTCTTCTTTTATATTCAGTGTCCTGATAAACTCATTTCTCACACAATTTCCAATAAAAGTGGTATTATATTTAGGTGATTTCCAAATCTGGTCATGTTTCCAGTGGTCATCTTTTAAGCCCCAATTTCACATAAAATTCATTTTAAAACTTGAGCTCAATGATTTTCCTTCTCACTCAAACCCTAACATCCCAGTCCCAGCCTGCCCATATGTATCCGTCAGTTTCCTCCCTGAGTCTCAAGTTTAACACCTTGAGTCATTTTCAAGCCTTGTCTTCCCCATATTTAGTTACTGAGTTTTGCAATTTGCTTCTCTGAAAATTCTCTTGAATTTGTCCCTTCCTTTCAATTTCCACAACACTGAATTTGTCTTCTTGGCTTCTATTTATTCACATTTCAAATGACCTCACATCCACCTGCTAGCAACTGTTTTTTTTTTTTTTTAAATGCTTATGAGGGTTATAATATACAGATGTAAAGTATATGACAAAAATAACATAAAGGATGGGAGAAGGTAAAGAGAATTAAATTGTTGTAAAGTTCTTATATTGTTTGGGAAGTGGTAAAGGCACTAACTTAAAGTAGAATATAATTCAAGGGTGCATATCTTGAAATCTTTGGGATAATCATGAGAAAAATAATACAAGAATATATAATGAAATAATAGGGAGAAAAAATTTTAAAAACTGAATAATACAAAAAAGATAGGAAACAAGAAACAAAAGAAGATGTATGGATTAAATATAAAACAAATATCACAATGGTAGACTTGAAACCATCTCTATTAGGAATTGCATTAAATATAAATAAACTAAACATTCCAATTAAAAGGCAAAGATCATCAGAACTGATAAAAAACTTTTCAGTATGGAAAGAAACATTCCTAAGACTGATGTCAAGGAGCCTGCTGCCTATGTTTTCTTCCACTAGTTTTATTGTTTCAGGTCTTACACATTCAAGTGTTTAATCCATTTTGAGTTAATTGGTATATATGGTGTAAGAAAATAGTCCAGTTTCATTCTTCTGCATGTAGCTGTCCAGTTTTCCCAACACCATTTATTAAAGAGATTGTCTTTTCCTGATTGTATATTCTTGCCTCTTTTGTTGTACATTTTCTGACCGTATATGCATGGGTTTATTTCTGGGCTATCTAATTTGTTTCATTGATCTATGTGTCTGTTTTTATGACAGTATCATATTGTTTTATTATAACTTTGTAGTACAGTTTGAAATCAGGGAACGTGATACTTCCAGCTTTGTTCTTAAGATTTTTTTGTCTTTTTGGGGTCTTTTGAGGTTCCATACAAATTTTAGAATTATTTGTTGTAGTTCTGTGAAAAATGCCATTGGAATTTCGATAGGGATTGCATTCAATCTGTAGATCACTTTGGGTATTATGCCTATTTTAACAATATTAATTCTTCCAGTCCATGAACATGGAATATCTTTCCACTTATTTGTGGAAATTTCTTCAATTTCTTTCACCAGTGTCTTTTTTTTTTTTTTTTTTAAAGGTTTTATTTAGTTACTTGAGAGAGAGAGACAGAGAGTGAGCACAGAGGGAGAGGAAGAAGAAGACCTCTGCTGAGCAGGGAGCCCGATTCAGGACTTGATCCCAGGATGCTGCGATCATGACCTGAACTGAAGGCAAATGCTTAACCGACTGAGCCACCCAGGTGCCCCCATCAATGTCTTTTTTTAAAAAAAGTTTTCCCTTTCCTTACTTCCCTGCCTCCCTCCCTCCCTTCCTTCCTTTTCTTTTTTGACTATAGTTTACACACAATGTTATATTAGTTTCAGGTGTACAACATAGTGATTTGACAGGTTTATACATTATGCTAAGTTCATCACAAGTGTAGCTACCATCTGTCATACATCACTATTATAGTATCATTGACTATATTCCTTATGCTGTGCCTTTTATTTCTGTGACTTATTCATTTTATAACTGGAAGCTTATACTTTCCACTCCCTGTCACCTATTTGCTCATTCCCCCCATGCCCTCCCCTGTGGCAACCATCAGTTTGTTCTCTGTGTTTACAGGTCTGATTCTGCTTTTTGTTTATTCCTTTTTTTTTTAGATCCACATATGAGTGAAATCATATGATATTTGTCATTCTCAGTCTGACTTGTTTCACTTAGCATGATACCCTCTAGATCCTTCCATGTTGTCTCAAATAGCATGATATTATCCTTTTTATGGCTGCATAATATTCCATTGCATATAAATCACATCTTCCTTATCCATTTGTCTATCAATGGACACTTGGGTTGTTCCCATATCTTGGCTATAGGGGTGCATATATCTTTTCAAATTCATGTTTTTGTTTTTTAGGGTTAAGTACCCAATAGTGGAATTATTGGATCAGATGTTATTTCTATTTTTAATACCTCCATACTCTTTTCCATAGGGGCTGTACCAGTTTACATTCCCACCAACAGTGTACAAGTATTCCTTTTTTTCCACATCTTCACTAACACTTGTTATTTCTTGTCTTTTTGATTTTAGCCATTCTGACAGGTGTGACATGTCTTCTTTCATTTATTTTATTTATTCCAGGCTTCTTTTTTTTTTTTTTTTTGTCTTGGTGAGTCTAGCTAAAGGTTTGTTGATTTTCTTTTTGAAGAACCAGCTCTTAGTTTCATCGATCTTTTCTTTTTAGTCTTTTTGGTCTCTTTTTCATTTATTTCTGCTCTGGTTTATTATTTCCTTCCTTCTACTAACTTTGGGCTTCATTTATTCTTTTTTTAGTCCCTTTAGGTATAAAGTTAAATTGTTTATTTTGAGATTTCTCTTATTTCTTGAGGTAGACCTGTATTGCTGTGAACTTCCCTCTTAGAACTGCTTTGCTGCACCCCATAGATTTTGGTATGCCACATTTCTGTTTTTATTTGTCTCTAGGTATTTTTTAAATTTCTTCTTTGATTTCTTCCTTGACCCAGTAGTTGTTCAGTAACATGTTGTTTAATCTCAATATATTTGTAATTTTGCTAGTTTTCTTCTTGTAACTGATGTCTAGTTTTATACCACTGTAGTTAGAAAAGATACTTGATATGCTTTCAGTCTTCTTGAATTTATTGAAACTTGTTTCATGGCCAAAAAGATGATCTATTGAGGAGAATATTCTGTGTGCACTTGAGAACAATGTGTATTTTTTTTTTAAAGTAATCTCTATGCCCAAAATGGGGCTCGAACTTATGACCCCAAGATCAAGAGTCACATGCTCTACTGACTGAGGCAGCCAGGCACCTTTATTCTGCTGCTTTTGGATGGAATGTTCTGTATATATTTACTAAGTCCATCAGGTCTAATGCATCATTTAAGGCTGATGTTTCCTTATTGATTTTCTGTCTGGATGATTAACCCATTGATGTAAGTGGGGTGTTAAAATCCCTTCTGTTACTGCACTGCTGTCAATTTCTCCCCTTAGGTCTGTTAATATTGGCTTCACATATTTTGGTTCTCCTATATTGGGTGCATATGTGTTTATACATGTTATATTTTCTTACAGGATTGACCCCTTCATCATTATGTAGGGCCCCTCTTTGTTTTTTATTACAGTCTTTGTTTTAAAGTCTATTTTGTCTGATATGAGTATAGCTGCATCAGCTTTCCTTTTGTTGCCATTTGCATGGAATATTTTTTCCATCCCTTCACTTTCAGTTTTTGTGTGTCTTTACTTCTGAAGTGAGTCTCTTCTAGGTAGTATATAGATATGTCTTGTTTTTTTTTTTTTTTTAAGATTTTATTTATTTATTTGACAGAGAGAGACACAGTGAGAGAGGAAACACAAGCAGGGGGAATGGGAGAAGGAGAAGCAGGCTTCCTGCTGAGCAGGTAGCCTGATGCGGGGCTTGATCCCAGGACCCTGGGATCATGACCTGAGCCGAAGGCAGACACTTAACGGCTGAGCCACCCAGGCGCCCCTGTGTCTTGGTTTTTTTAATCCTTTCATACACTCCCCATCTTTTGATTGGAGAATTTAGTTCATTTATATTTGAAGTAATTATGGGTAGGTATGTATTTATTGCCATTTTGTTAATTGTTTTCCAGCTGTTTTTGTAGTTCCTCTCTTCTCTCTTCTCTTTCTCTCTTCTCTTGTAGTTTGGTGACTTTCTTTTAGTGTTGTGTTTAGATTCCTTTCTCATTTTCTTTAGTGTATTTACTTTGTGGATACTGTGAGGTTCACATATCTTATGTTTATAAAAGTCTATTTTAAGGTAATAGGAACTTAAATTTGAATATATCCAAAAGCTCTACATTTTTACTCCCCCTGATATTTTGTGCTTTTGATGTCACTTTTTATATGTTTTAATTTTATGTATCCCTTAACTAATTACTGTTTTAGTTAATTTTACTATTTTTGTCTTTTAACCTTCTTAATAGCTTTATAAGTGATTAATCCATTACCTTTACTATATATTTACTTTTTCCAGTGAGATTTTTACTTTCATATGTTTTCTTACTATTAGTGTCATTTCTTTTCAGCTTAAATATGTCCCTTTAATATTTTGTGAAAGGCTGGTTTAGTGGTAACAAACTCCTTCAGCTTTTGCTTGTCTGGAAAACTTCTCTTTCCTTCAAATATGAATGATAATCTTGCTGGATAGAGTATTCTTGGTTGGAAGATTTTTTCTTTCAGCACTTTGAATATGTCACGTCACTCTCTTTTGGCTTGAAAAATTTCTGCTGAGAAATCTGTTGATAGCTTTATGGGGTTTCCCTCATATGTAACAATTTGTTTTTCTCTTGCTGCTTTTAAGAGTTTCTCTTTAATTTTAACTTTTGACATTTTAATTATAATGTGTCTTGGTGTATCTCTCTTTGGGTTCATCATTTTTGGAACTCTATGGATGCCTGGACCTAGATACCTGTTTCTTTCCCTATGTTAGGGAAGTTTTCAGCTATTATATCTTCAAATAAGATTTCTGACACTTTCTCTCATTCCTCTCCTTCTGGGACCCCTATAATGCAAATGTTATTGTGCTTGATGTTGCCCCAGTGGTCACTTAAGTTACCTTCATTTTTTAAAATTGTTTTTTCTTTTTGCTACTCTGTCTGGGTGTGTTTCATTGCTTTATCTTCCAGGTTGCTGATTCATTCTTCTGCTTTATCCAGTCTGCTGTTGAACCCCTCTAATGTATTTTTCAGTTCAGTTTTGTATTCTTTAGCTCTGTGACTTCTATTTGGTACTCGCTTATGTTTTCTTTTTCTTTTCTCTTTTTCTTTCTTTTCTTTCTTTCTCTCTCTTTTTTTTTTTTTTGATACTCTCTTATGTTTTCTATCTCTTTGTTGAAGTTCTCACTGTGTTCATTCATTTTTCTTCTGAGTTTGGTGAGTTTCTTTATGATCATTACTTTGAATTCCTCATGAGGTAGATTACTTATCTGTCTATCATTAAGGTCTTTTTCTGAGGTTTCATTTTATTCTTTCATTTGGAACAAATTTCTCTTCCTCCTCATTTTGCTTGATTCTCTGTGTTTGTTTCTATGTATTAGGCAAAACATCTACCTCTCACTGACTTGAAGGAGTGGCCTTGTTTAGGTGATTATCCTCATTCAACCTTTCCCTAGCTCTTGGTTGTCTCCTGAATCTTTGTCCAAACTGCCTGATTTATTCTTGATATGACCCCATTGTGGAGGGTATGCCAAGACTTGTCAGTGATCCAAGGGGAGGAAATTCACTTAGCACCTAGTTTCAGTTTGATTGGAAGCCAGACCCCAAGGGGGCAGTTTTAAAATTATGCATTTATACACAGTCCAGTGGGGTTGCAATTGTAAACTCTTCTGCCCTCCAGACCAGGAGATCTGGAGGTGTCCCCTGGTGACAATTGCAAAAATCAGGGCTCCAGATGAGTGTATAAGCTTTCTGGGAAATCTTGTTGAACTGTAGCAAGGCCAAGGGGGTACAGAAGGATGGTGTCTCCCTGCTTACATTCCCTGGGAGTGCCTCCTTAGCCTCTAGATTTGTGGGAAACCAGAAGCCTGTCCCTCAGTCTGAAGTTCTAGGCTGAGGAAATAGGCTTTTTCACAGGAAGACTGGGATTATGTTTCAGTCTGCTGTCTGAGCAGCACCCTGGGAGTTGTGGCCTGCCAAGAATCGTTTTTCTGATTGTTACAGTCCCATTAGCTCTGGAACACAAGTCCTCTTGGCCGCCAGAGCCAGGCAATCAGGGGTGTCCTTGTGTGGGCTGAGTGTGCCTGTTGGCTTTGGCAAGGCTGCTGGAGAGTGCTAGGGGTGGCTTCAGAGAGGCAGCAGCAACATATCTTGACTCTGCTCACCCATGGGCTTTAGCAATGCAGTAGGATAGTGCCTTGTCTTTGTGCAGATCCTGGCTTTAGGCTGAAAGCAGGAGAATACCATGACCTCTTGTACTTGCCAGCCTGAGCCGGGGGAAGGGGGGTGTCACAACCACCTATGTTTGCAGACTTTAGCTATGGAGTAGGAGAACTTTGTGACCAGCCAGGGAGTGGGGGAGTGCTGCAACCACTGTGCTCTCTGACCTCAGCAAATGCCATGACTGCATGGCCCTGCCAATCTCAGCAAGGTGTCAGGAGAGTGCTGCCTCTGAGCTCACCTGCCTGTGCTAGCAGGCCACATGGAAAGAGTGCAACAATGGTGCCTTCCAGCACCTCCATCTCCAGAGAGCATCTCAGCTGTCCCCTGCCCCTGCAGGCAATGTTCCCAGATCAGCAAATAAATTTCCCTCACGTATGGTCTAGGTGCTTTTCAAACTGCTGCTTTTTGCTGGGTCTTGGCGTGAGAGAGACCTCCAAAAGGGGATTCTCAGTTTCCTATAGCACTTTGGGATCTCCAGAAGTCAACCCCATGGGTTTTCCCAGTCAGACATTCTGGGGCTTGTCTTTCTGGTGTGGATATCAAATGTTGGAGTGTCTGATAAGGAGCACCAACCCCTTGCTCCTCTGAGAGAAGTATCTGCCTTGTGTGGTTCCTCCATATTGCATTCCTGGGCTGGAGGTAGGCTTTTTTGGTGAGACTGTGTCTCTGCCTCTCTTACCCATCTTGATATGGTCCTTTAATCCTTTGTTTTGGAGAGCAGTTCACTTAGTTTTCAGAGAGAAATTATCCATATGTAGCTGTAGATTTGGTGTGTCTGTGGGAGGATGTGAGTTCAGGATCTTCCTGTGCCACCATCTTGGATCCTCCCCCTTTTGCCCCCTCCAATTTAAAATCTTCCAATAAGAGAACCACAGGCCTATACGGCTTCATTGGAAAATTTCTCCAAACAATTAAGAAAAATAATATGAATCTTACACAAACTCTTTCCTGTAATAGAAAAATAGGGAACACTCCCTATCTTGCATTAAGAGATCAACATAAACTTAATATTAAATCCTGATAAGAATATTACAAGAAAGGAAAAATATAGACAGATATTTCTTATGAAGTCAGATGGAAAAATCCTAAAAAATAATCAACAGACCAAACCCAGCAATATATAAAAATTATACTACACCATGAGAAATTGAAGTTTATTCTAGAAGCGTGAAGTTGGTTTAGCATTCAAAAATTGAGCAATGCAATTCACCACATTAACAAAATAGATAATCTTAATGAATAAAGAAAAAACATTTGACACCTCTTTATGTTTGAAAAAGCTCAACGAACTAGGAAGAGAAAGGAACTTCCTTAGGGGCACCTGGATGGCTCAGTTGGCTAAGTGTCTATCTTTGGCTCAGGTCATGATCTCAGGGTGGTCCTGGGATTGAGCCCCACATCGGGATCCCTGCTCAGTGGGGAGTCTGCTTCTCCCTCTCCCTCTGTCCTTCCTCCCCCTGCTCGTGCTCTCTCTCTCTTATAAATAAATAAATAAAATCTTTTTAAAAAAGGGAACTTCCTTAATCTGATAAAGAATATCTACAAAAACAAACAAAAAAACAACAAACAAAACAAAAAAGCCTACATAGCTAACAGAATAGTGAAATTTTGAATGCTTTTTCCCTCCCTGAGTTTTGGAGTAGACAAGGATGCCTTCTCCCCACTTCTATTTAATATTGTAACAAAAATCATAGTTAGTGCAATAAGGTAAGAAAAAGAAATAAAAGGTATAAAGATTAGAAAAGATGAGGTAAAAAAGCCATTATTTGCAGATGATATGACTGTGTACCTAAAAAATTTAGATTACTGAAACTATTAGATTTAATTAGTGAATCTACCAAGTTGCTAGATATAATATCAATATACAAAAATCAAGTGTACTTTTCTATATTCATTATAAACAATTAGCAAATTAAATGAAAATATCATTTATAATAGCCATACAAATTGAACACTTAGGAGTAAATCTAATGAACGAGGTTCAAGAGATCTATCCTAAAATGTACAAGGCATTGAAATTAAAGATAACTTAAATAAATGAGGGCATATACATTTTAATGGATTGGAAGACTCAATATTGTTAAAATATCAATTCTCCCCAAGTTGATCTAGAGATTTCATGTACTCTCAATCAAAATCCCAGCAGGACATTCTGTGAAAATTGAAAGCTCATTTCAGAATTTATATGAAATGCAAAGGACCTAGAATATAGAATAGTCCATTAAGACAATCTTGAGGAAAAAGAATAAAGTTGGAACACTTATAATACTGGATAGCAAGATTTACTATAAAGTTCCTTATGAAGACAGAATTGCATTGACTCAGAACAAGACAAATAGACTAATGGAACAGAATAAAGAATACAGAAAGAAACACATATGGTCACCTAATTTCTAACAAAGGTACCACTGCAATTTAGGGGCAAAGGATGATGCTTTATATGGAAAAAGATGAACTTGAACTTGAACACATCATATATGAACATTACTTCCACATGGATTATAGATCTAAATGAGAAAGGTAAAACAATAAACTTCTAGAATAAAATTTGGGAGAATTTTTAGGCAAAAAATTCTTAATCAGGACACAAAAATTACTAACCACAAAATTTAAAAAAACCAAATAAGCTAGGACTTATTAAAAATAAGAACTTCTATACTTCTGTTCATTTAAAATACATGATTAAGAGAGAAAAGATAAGCCAGAGAATGGGAGAAGATGTTTACATCTATATAACAATAGACTAGTGTTCAGAAAAAAAAGAAAACACCAACTCCTGCAAATCAATAAGTAAAAGACATTTCATAAAGAGGTTATCTAAATGGACCAATAAGAATATACAAAATGCTCTGTATGTCATTAAATATCTGGGAAATGCAAATTAAAGCCATCATTATATTTTGCTGTGTATACACCAGGCTAAAATTGAAATATATTGGCAAGGATATGGAGCAACTGGAACTTTGATATATTGCTGGTGGGAGTGTAGACTGGAGAGTTGTTTGGTAGCATCTATTAAAGCTAAACATTGCTTACCCCATGGCACAGCAAGATATTTAAAGATTTATTTATTTGAGAGAGAGAGAGAGTACCTGTGCAAGAGAGAGCTCAGGGGAAGGGAGGACAGAGGGAGAGAATCTCAAGCAGACTCCCCACTGAGTGGGAGCCCAATGTGGGGCTCAATCTCACAAACCTGAGATCGTGACCTGAGCTGAAATCAAGAGTCAGATGCCTAAGCTACTGAGCCAGCCAGGCGTCCCAGCACAGCAAGATATTTATTCAAGAGAAATGAATGCATGTATCCATCAAAAGACATGTGCAAGAAAGTTCATGGCAGCTTTATTTATAATAGCCCCAATCTGAAATCAATTCAAACATCCATAAACAGGAGAATGAATAAATCAATCGTGGTTTATTCATACAATGGAATACTTCTTAGGAATCAAAAAGAAGCAAACTAATGTGACAATATGGTTGATTCTCACAGACATAATGATGGGCAAAAGAAACCAAAAACAAGTGACTACTATTTGATTCTATTTATACGAAGTTCAAGAACAGGCAAAACTATTCTATCATGACAGAAGTCAGAATAGTGGTTACTTTTTGAGGGTGGGGTGTTGACTGTAAGGAACCCAAATAGTCATCTAGCATGCTAGAAATATTCTATACCTTTTTTTATTTTTTGAGAAAGAGAGAGCGCCTGAGTGGGGGCGGAGGGGAGCAGAAGGAAAGGGAGAGAGAATCCCAAGCAGGCTCTATGCCCAGCACGGAGCCCGACGCAGGGCTCGATCTCTCAACCCCAATATCATGACCTGATCCAAAATCAAGGGTTGGATGCTTAACTGCCTGAGCCATCCAGATGCCCCAGAAATATTTTATATCTTGATCTGAGTGTTGTCTCCATAGTTGTTATACATATATATTCATTGAGCTGAACACCTAAGATTTGATGTTTATAGTAAATGATGCTGGATCAATTGTCTATCCGTATGGAATAAAATTAGCCTGGCTTCCTACCTCACTTCCCTGAATTTACAGAAGATATTTATAACAAGTTAGAATCATCTTAAAGTCCCAAAAATGAGGGAATATTTAAAGTATACAGGAAGGGTGCCTAGGTGGCTCAGTTGATTAAACCCAGACTCTTGATTTCAGCTCATGTCATGATCTCAGGGTTGAGAGATCAAGCCCTGAATAGGGCTCTGTGCTCGGCATGAAGCCTGCTTAAGATTTTCTCTCTCCCTCCGGCCCTTGTCCCCATGCTCTGTCTCTAAAAAAAAATTAAAAATAAATAATAATAATAAAGTATATATGACACACAACCTAATAATAATAATAATAATATAGTATATATGACACATCCTTAAGTTAGAAATATGATGTGGCATTAAAAGTGTTTTTTTTAAGATTTTATTTATTTATTTGACAGAGAGAGACACAGCAAGAGAGGGAACACAAGCAGGAGCAGAGGGAGAGGGAGAAGCAGGCTTCCTGCAGAGCAGAGAGCCCGATGTGGGGCTCCATCCCAGGACCCGGGGATCATGACCTGAGCCGAAGACAGACGCTCAACGACTGAGCCACCCAGGCGCCCCTAAAACTGTGTTTTTTTTTTTTTTTTTAAGATTTTATTTATTTATTTGACAGAGAGAGACACAGCGAGAGCAGGAACACAAGCAGGGGGAGTGGGAGAGGGAGAAGCAGGCTTCCCGCCGAGCAGGGAGCCCGATGCGGGGCTCAATCCCAGGACCCTGGGATCATGACCTGAGCCGAAGGCAGACGCTTAACGACTGAGCCACCCAGGTGCCCCTAAAAGTGTGTGTGTGTGGTTTTTTTTTTTTTTTTTTAAAGATTTTATTTATTTGAGAGAGAGAGAGAGCAAATGAGCAGAGGGAGGGAGAAGCAGGCTCCTCACTGAGCAGGGAGCCCAACGTGGTGCTCAATCCCAGGACCCTGGGATCATGACCTGAACCGAAGGCAGACACTTAACGACTGAGCCACCTAGGCACCCCCATTAAAAGTGTGTTGAAGTGTTTGCTACAATGTGGAAAACACCTATAACATTGGATAAAAAAGGCAGGCCACAAAAATTCTGTATAAAGAATTATCAAAACTATATAAAAATATGTACAGAGAAAAGTCTGGAGGGAAGTGACACCAAAGTGTTAGTAGTGGTTATTTGTTGTCGTGGGGTGGCAAAATAATGGGAAGACTTTTTTCTTATTTGTATTTTTCTGTAGCATGCAAAATTTCAAGACTTCAATAACGGCAGAACAAACTTTTAAAAAATATCTTTTTCTTTCCAAAATCAAAACTCTGCCCTTCACGTTTCTCTGTCAACTGCTGCCCTGCTTTATTAATCCTTCAAGCTTTTCTGCTTTCTGTTCTCATCACAAAATGTGTTCACTACTTCCTGTGGCTGGCTACACTGAGGCTTCTCAGCTACCACCTCCTTATAGCATCCCACCCTAACTCCCAGGTAAGACCGAAGGCCTTTGGGCTGGATACTCTTTATTGTCAAGTTAATAAAGGATACCCAAGGAAGAGAAGCTGTGAAGTCTCCCTTGTTGCCCAACAAAAGGGGTAAGTGTAATAGATGTAATTTGCCTGTACCCATTAAACAGGCAAATGCAAATTTTCATGTACCTAGTGGGTAAGCATTTCCTCTACAGTGGTGGTGAGAAATGTTTTATTTCTAGAAGGGGCACTTGCAGCCCAAAGGGAAAACCTCCCCCTCCACTTCATAGGACCACTGAACTGCAGAGTTGTTGCAGCATGTACGCAGGGATGGGAGAAGTTAGGGCCACTCACAATGTAGATTCTCAGACTCTGCTCAGACTTTTTGGAGCAAATCTCTAGAAGGAGGGACCTAGGTTTTGCCTCTTAATGTCTGTCAGGTGATTCCCCCCACCCCCTTCATTTTTTAAACATTATTTGATATATATATATTTGATATATTGAAAATTATTTGATATATATAAATATATGTATTTTAATAAAGTATAATTATAAAATGTACATATATGAACCTATCACCCAGCCCAGAGCTGGATCATTAACAATAATTTATTTGTATTTACCTCTGTGATTATCTCTGATGCCTTCCTCTTGCCTCCCTATGAGAAGCAACATTTTACATTGTGTGTTTTCCATTCTACTAAAATATTAAAAAATATATAGTTTTTGGGGGGTGCCTCGGTGGCTCAGTCGGTTAAGCGTCTGCCTTCGGCTCAGGTCATGATCTCAGGGTCCTGGGATCGAGCCCCGCGTCAGGCTCCCTGCTTGGTGGGAAGCCTGCTTCTCCCTCTCCCACTCCCCCTGCTTGTGTTCCCTCTCTCGCTGTCTCTCTCTGTCAAATAAATAAATAAATAAATCTTTAAAAAAATATATAGTTTTTGTCTCCTTGGCATCTATGCCTGTAAAATATATTATTTAGTTTTGCTTGTTCTTTTTTATTTTTTTCATGAATTTTTTATTGTGATAAAGTATATATAACATAAATTTTCTTTTTACCAATTCTAAAGTGTACAATTCAATGGCATTAATTACATTTGTAATGTTGTGTAACCATCACCACCATTGCCAATACTTTTTCATCATCCCAAACAGAACTCTGTACCCATTAAGCAATAATACCCCATTCTCCCCTCCCCCAGCCCCTGGTAACCTCTCATCTACTTTGTGTCTATGGATTTGCCTCTCCTAAATATTTCACGTAAGTGGAATCATACAATATTTTTGTGCCTGGTTTCTTTCAGTTAGCATCATATTTTCCAAGTTTATTCATTGTTCTAGCATGTGTCAGAACTTTTTATAGGTGAATAGTAGTCCATTGTATGTATATGCCACATTTTGTTTATTCATCTGTTGAAGGACACTTGGATTGTTTCTACCTTTCGGCTATTGTGAATAATGCTGCAATGAATATTGGTGTACAAGTATCTGTTAGAGTCTCTATTTTCTTTTCTTTTAAAGATTTTATTTATTTATTGACAGAGAGAGACACAGCGAGACAGGGAACACAAGCAGAGGGGGAGAAGCAGGCCTCCCACGGAGCAGGGAGCCCGATGCAGGGCTCGATCCCAGGACCCTGGTATCATGACCTGAGCCAAAGGCAGACGCTTACTGACTGAGCCACCCAGGCGCCCCTATTTATTTTTAAAAGATTTTATTTATTTATTTGACAGAGAGAGACGCAGCGAGAGAGGGAACACAAGCAGGGGGAGTGGGAGAGGGAGAAGCAGGCTTACCGCGGAGCAGGGAGCCCGATGCAGGGCTCAATCCCAGGACCCTGGGATCATGATCTGAGCCGAAGGCAGACGCTTAATGACTGAGCCACTCAGGCGCCCCTTAATAACCATTCTTTACCCATATAACCAGTTTATTTTTTATTTTCAGGATAGTATTCAATAAATTACATGAGATATTCAGCACTTCATTATAAAATAGACTTTGTGTGAGATGATTTTGCCCAACTGTAGGCTAATGTAATTGTTCTGAGCACATTTAAGGTAGGCCAGGGTAAACTATGATGTTTGGTAGGTTAGGTGTATTAAATGAATTTCTGACCTACAATATTTTCAACTTAAGCTGGTTTGTCAGGACGCAGCCCCATTATAAGCTGAGGAAGTTCTGTATTCCATTATACAAATACACCATGTTATTTAGCTGTTCCCCTATTAAAAATTTTATTTGAGTGTAGTTGACACACAATGTTACATTAGTTTCAGGTGGACAACATAGTGATTCACCATCTCCATAGGTTCTGCTGTGCTCACCCCAAGTGTAGCTGCCATCTGTCCCCATATGACGCTAGTACCATATCCTTGACTCTATTCCCTATGCTGTGCCTTTTATTCCCATGACTTATTCTTTCCATACTGGAAGCTCTATCTCCTACTTCCTTTCACCCATTTTGCCCATCTCCCCTGCTCCCCCCACCTCAGCCATTTCCCTCTGGGAGCCATCAGCTTGTTCTCAGTATTTATAGGTCTGATTCTGCTTTTTGCTTGTCTGTAGCCAATCCCTTATTGATGGACATTTGTGCTATTTCCAGTTGTCTTGCTATTACATCAGTGCCACCATGAATACCCCAAAGTGATTCTTTTGTACATTCTAACCTAAGAATCACTGACCTTTTGTTTAATGAACAGAGCAATATTTTATTGAGTTGCTATTAAATATCAACTGAATAATACTTGAGATATAGAGGTGGAGACATTTGACTGAAGTGTATTGATTTTTCCCAACTGCTATTTGGATTAATTACTGGACTACATTTGGGGCACCCGGGTGGTGCAGTTGGTTGAGCGCCTGACCCATGGTTTCGGTTCAGGTCGTGATCTCAGGGTTCTGAGATCGAGCCCCATGATGGGCTCTGCAATCAGCAAGAAGTTTGCTTGAGACTCTCTTCCTCTGCCCCTCCCCCCTCAAATAAATAAATAAATCTTAAAAAAATAATTACAGGACTATAATACCATGAGAACTACTGTCGTGGAGTATGGTCTGCGTCAGCCTACACTATAGCTTTAACCATTTTGTGTGATTTCTTGCCAAGAGCTATCAAAGAAGACACAATAAATACATTTTACTGATTTCAGGTTGGAGAAGTTTTAAGCAATAGGGCGATGTCAACACTGGCTGGCGAAAATGACTGTGAAAAGGAAATGCTTTCTTTAGAGCCCTGTCTCAGCCAGGTTGCAGCAGCGTCTATAAGTGGGTTTAAAATAACGCACACAAGGGCTTTTTCAGCACTGAAAACGCTCCAAAACAAAGAGACACAGATTGACACTTCCTCCCCCAGTCCTGCACACAGTGGCTGATTTCGGGAAACCCTTTGGCAGCCACATGGGGTCATAGTGTGGCCAGGCTTCTTTGGGGTTTGTAGAGAAACACCAGGGGAAACTCAAGTGTGAAGCAAGAGCTCAACTCTTAACAGGGATGTTGTTTGTGGCTCTGTTACTGGAAAATGCGATGACCTTATTAACAAGGTCAAAGTTGTGTAGACACAGGAATTACAAAATTGAGGAGGGGGTGGAGTGAGATACTGGGGACATAAAAGCATCAGCAGGAGGCCCCCACAGTACTTCTCTTCCAGAGGCAGGACAAACCAAAGATGAGGTGAGCCCGCAGCTCTGCTGCTTCTCCCCCTTTCCCTAGCTTACTTCATCCTTCTCTGTGTACATCCTTTACCCCTGGGACAGCCCAGTTATGGGAGAAACCAAAGGAGACATTCAAAACAAACCCAAAGAGATAGGGCAGATGAGTTAAATCATAGCGAATTAAGAGGTTTCGTGTGTTAAATCTTCTGCTTTTCTGCCTCCGTGAGAACGTGACTTACTCTACGGGATGGCTCTTTCCTCGGGGTTACAGTTTTCACCTTTGCGGGGGATGCCTGCCAGTGGCCCCCATGGTAGGCTTTCTGGCAATTTAAATATGTTCATTAGCAGATGTTTTCATTTTTAAAAAATGTATAGGACCGATAGTAACACATGTAAATGACCCAATGAAGGCACTGAGATTTTATCAAAATAACAAAAAAATTTTTTTTGAAATGTTGAAATCTCAAGACTACAAACTTGGCATAGCCAAGCAAGCTCTGCAGAGCTGGCCTCGGTCAGCAAGATGGGGAAGTGGTGAGTGGGCCTGGCCACTGATGCCCGAGTCCACAGTCAGGCTTTCAGGAAGCCGGTTATCTGCCTGGGAACCTTTTTTGGCATTTTGGGGTTTCCTGAAGACAAATAAAAAAAATAGCAGGAAAACCATGTATGTGTTTTAAATTCTGTATACTTAAAACATCTTATCATGGAAAAATTTAAAAAGTAGAGAGAATAGCCTAGGAAACCCCTGTTTTCCATCTTCAGGTCATCCACATTTTATTAGCAGCACCCTGTAGCCCAGGACCTTAGGGGTGCTTTTTGCAGGGGAGCTCACATATTATTGGCAATTTAATGTTTCCTAAACGGTGCCAGAAACTGAGGCCCACAGATCTATGTGCCTTCCTATCTCGGTGGTTCCTCTCGGAAGCCCACGTAGAATTCCGAGCGGCGCAGAGCACGCAGGAACCCGGGTGTACTGGGAAGCTGCCCCACCGAGTGGGTGTGTGGATGATGGTGGCAGGTCCCTTCTTGGTGTCAGCACTTCCACGTAGCTGCTTCTCCGGCGGCCTGACAGGAGGGGTGTGGGTGCGCATGTGCGCGCGTGAGGCGGGGAGACCAGCCGTGCAGCCCTTCTTGTCTTCTCTCGCAGAGCCCTGGGAGCTGTCATTGCCCTCCAGCTTTGCGGGCAGCTTTTCGCAGTGGGCACTGGCAGTGAGGCCACAGATCATGCAGGTAGGTGTCTGGGTTTGTGTGGGAGCCTCACGTCCCAGCACTGCTGTGCCTCCTTTTGACCCTATCAGATCTGCGCCCTCTCTTTGGGAAGAGCCAGTTCCTCCTTCTCGAACTAATCTCTGGTGTTTCAGTCCAGTGAAGCACACTGGGGAGCCAGCCAGGATAGAGGGGGGATGGCCTTCCCTTTGGCTTCCATTTGAGGTGGAGCGTGGCTGATGTGCACAGCAGCTTCTTCTCAACGGACTTCTCACGGGTCTCTGGGATCAGTCTCTGAGTATCAACCTCCTCCTCCTATGATTTTTCTTTGCAGAGGTCAGTGTCCCAAAGCCCCCAGAGATTGAAAATGGCTACGTGGAGCACTTGGTTCGTTACCAGTGTAAGCCCTTCTACAGACTGCGCACTGAAGGAGACGGTAAGACCTGGACAAGTGTCCCTGCGCACAGCACCCCCCCCCCCCCGGCCCCCGGGTCTTTCCATGATGACCGGGGCCAAGGGTGAGGGGCCAGAAAACTGACATGTTCTCCTTGGAACCAGAAGAGGTAGATTCTAATAAGGGTTTTGTCACCAGTAACTGTGGCCTTTTGGGCAAATTATCTTAGCCTCAAGTTTGCCCCTTTACTAAGGGGAGGTAATGCCATGTAGCCTATTCATCCCAAAGGAGATGTGGTAAAAGAACCAAGGGTGGCACCAGTGATGACGACAGGTGGCCCTGACCTAGTATCATGCTCCCTGCGCTAAGTGCTTCACATGTATTTGCTCACTGAGTTCTCACGACAGCCCCCTGAAGAGATCTTATTATTATTCTCATTGTGCTGATGAGGAAGCAGAGGCACAGAGAGGCTGAGTAACTTGCTCAAGTTCAGGTGGCCGGTAAGAGGGAGAGTCAGAATTTGAACCCCAATTCCTATACTGTACTGCGTCGCCACCACCACACATCTGTCCTGCGGGGCTTCACTGGCGCCCCAGCACCTGGCTTCCAGCGCAATGCTCCTCCCTTCCTCCTCTCCCCTGCCCCTTCCTTCTCCTTTCTTTAATCCTCTTTAAACACCTTCCCTCCTCATGCTAGGTCCAGACTCAATTTCTCTTCTGACTCATTTCTTTCGTTTCAGGACTGTACACCTTGAACAGTGAGAAGCACTGGACAAACAAGGTCACTGGAGAGAAGCTGCCTGAATGTGAAGCAGGTAGGAAGCCAGGGGTCTTGGGAAGCAGACCAAGGGGAGGTGTTGATTGACAGTGTCCTGCATGGGCAGGCATCCGGATCAAAATGTCCCAGAGGCATATCCTTCCCGACTGGTTTCCTCTGAGCATATGAGAGCCAAGACGGGGGACGAGGGAGAGCCACAAAGGGTCAGGCTGATAAGTGAACTTTTAGGTGAGGACACTCCCAGTAAAGTTCACTAAGGATCTTGCTCATTTGGACCTTCAGGATATTGGCTGAATCCACGGTCTACACTGCCCTCTAGGGTCAGGAGGCCCTATATGTACACACAGGCTGTCCAGGGAGCCCAGGATCAAGTGTAAAGCAAGCTCCAGGAAGAACGAGTTGTGGGAGGACAGAACAAAACCAAATCCATGGAAGTGTGACGCAGGCTGGAGAGGGGTTAGGACTTCTGTTTCTTGTTATTAGGAAGAGATGTTGCTCTTTCCGTGTCCCTCCTGGGACCAGAGGATTTTGCCTGCCCTCTTCTGCCAATAGCAGTACAGAACTACTAACCTGCCTTGTATTAACTGCAATATCTAAAATCTGAGTTCTGGCCAATGCTGCAACAGATCACTCTTTATTCAGAGAATGAATTATTATAGCTTCTCATCCTCACAATGAATTTCAGGGAGTTGTGGATGTGGCTTTTTGTGATAAATGATTTAAATATACATACAGTTCATCAGCCAGGGTTTGAAAATCTCAGCAATACTTCTTTTGCGTGTGTGTGTGAGTTAGAAAAGCAGGAACTAGAACTGTGTCTTAGTGATGTACACAACTTTATAAAAAAGAACCATTTTAAACTGTAAACAATGGAAATGAGAGGAGCAGGTGGTAAAGGCAAGACATGTCAGTATTTCTAGCTGTGCAGAAATTAACACGACAGTTTAGACCGCAGCAACCACCACCGCTGTCCCCCTCTTTCCCACACTGGGAGACTCACATTCCTGCTCGTGACTTTCTTGCTCTCCTTGACAGTATGCGGGAAGCCCAAGAACCCGGTGGATCAGGTGCAGCGCATCCTGGGTGGATCCGTGGATGCCAAAAGCAGCTTTCCCTGGCAGGCCAAGATGATCTCCAACCATAGCCTCACCTCGGGGGCCACCCTGATCAATGAACAATGGCTGTTGACCACAGCTAAAAATCTCTTCCTGGGCCACACGGATGATGCGAAAGCAAAGGACATTGCCCCTACTTTAACACTCTATGTGGGGAAAAATCAGCTTGTGGAGATTGAAAAGGTGGTTCTCCACCCTAACTACTCCAATGTTGATATCGGGCTCATCAAACTCAAGCAGAAGGTGCCCATTGATGAGAGGGTAATGCCCATCTGTCTACCTTCCAAAGATTACGCAGAAGTGGGGCGTATGGGCTATGTGTCTGGCTGGGGGCGCAATTCCAACTTTAATTACAGTGAGCTACTCAAGTATGTCATGCTGCCGGTGGCTGATCAGGACAAATGTGTACAGCACTACGAAGGCAGCACAGTGCCCGAGAAGAAGTCACACAAGAGCCCCGTGGGGGTGCAGCCCATACTGAACGAGCACACCTTCTGCGCCGGCTTGTCCAAGTTTCAGGAAGACACCTGCTACGGTGACGCCGGCAGCGCCTTTGCTGTTCACGACCAGGACGAGGACACGTGGTACGCGGCCGGAATCCTGAGCTTTGACAAGAGCTGTGCTGTGGCCGAGTACGGCGTCTACGTGAAGGTGCCCTCCGTTCTGGCCTGGGTTCAGGAAACCATGGCGGGGAGCTAATGCCGGCCGGCTGGCAGCCCTTGCCTGAGGGCCAGAACTCACTCTGGAAGAGGGGAAAGCAGATGGCAGTGGAGGGGAGAAAACACGGTGTGAAGCGGTGCTGAGCCAATAAAGAGCTTTCTTGTCCGTCACTTCTGTGCGGTTTTTATTCTCTCATTTATGGTACAGCAACAGCTAAGTGTACAGTGCTATATACTGGGAGTGGGGCAGAAACCAGCCCAAGCCAACTAGAAACCCCTAAGGCGACACAGAACTGTCCCGTGCTGGGGTCACCCTCAGCGAAAGACCCTCAGAGACAAGGAGACAGACTTGGAGAAGGCAAGTGATTTGCTTAAGGCTACACAGCGGGTAAGCAGTGCGGCTGAACTCACCACGAACCCAGCCGGTCTGAATAGGAACCCCGGCTCTCTGCCCCGCGCGCTCTTGCTTCTGGGCCCTGAGCGAGGGGAGCGTGTGGGCTGATGAGGAAGAGGCCAGCTCAACGTGGGACGAAGACGAGGCTTCTGCCGAAGGCAGATCTTACTATTTGTGCTCCCACACAGCGGCACTTCAGAAAACAAAGTAAGATGGGGGAAAGGCAGCAGTTATGGACTTGCTGGGTCCAGATCGCAGCGTGGCTGTCTGTCTGCCAAAAGCCTTCAGTTCCCGCTTTCCTTCCCGAGCGGCTCGAACCGGATCATCTCTAACGTCCCTCCCAACATTCTGGAACTCGGTAAAGAGTTACAGGTCTCTTCCTCAATAGGGTAGGCTTCCCCCGGATGGAAGAAACCTATCCCTTACCAGGAGCCAAGTGCAAGCCACCTGAGTCTTCCCTTTCACAAAGACAGGCTCTTGCTATTAAGGGTCTCCCAGAAGAACGGTTTCAGAACCCTTGTAAGCAGGAGGCTCTTCTAACTTCTTCCACTCTTTCCGGCTAGTTAAGCCTTCAGTACACTGACGTTTCAGCAAGACACCTCTTGTCACATGAAGATAGGGCCTCTCCTTCTCACTGCTGTTAAATGCCCCCTGATGTCAGTGTTCTCACACCAGGGCCTGCCCTGCACTGCGGAGCTGTCCTCAAACACACGCTCCAGATCCATCAATACTTTTCAGCCCCTTAGAGCTGGTGGACCAGTGGAGCTCTTACACCTCTATTCTAAAACCTGTGAAAGAGAGAAGAGCCAGAAACGGAAATTTGCTACACACACACAAACAAAATGCCTCTCAGAATACAGTTACGCCTTTTTTTCTGGTACTACTTCAGCACTAGGTTTTCTTGAAGAAAAAAACCACTCTTTTCTTGAAGAATTATCTGCTTGCATTAAGTGGCTTCTGGCCATTGTTCAGGATGAAAATAGTAAGGAGAAGCCTTTGGCATTTTCTCAATTCACTTATCTTCTCTGGCTTCCTCCCCAGCAGCACCTCCTGCCCTCCTGGGCTAGCCCTCGGGTTTCAGTGACCCTGAACTCCGTGTAGCTCTCTGCACACGTTCTGCTGCCTCCAGCATCGGGCCTTCTTCCTCCTGGCGCCCTCTCCTGGGAAATGACTCCCCCCTTCCACACAAGCACCTCCTGCCCCCCCTGGAGGTGCAGGCCTTGTCTCCTGTGAGAAGCCTCTTCCCACTCAGGAGTCATCTGTATTTATGGAGCATCGGGCACAGGGCAGGGCATCCAGTATGAACTCATCAAGACTTGTGGAATGGAAAGCAACTAAGGTAGGAACAAGAACACAAATCGGGACTTCAGAGAAACATTCCCTGAAGACCTCGGGAGGAGAGGAGACAGGAGAATTTTATGCATGCAAGTTCTGAGTTTTTGCTGATATCTGTGCACTTACCCCACGTCAATACTGTGTGACTCAGGCTCTGACAGAAAGTCCAACGAACAGTGAGAGGCAATGAAGATGTTTTATTCTTTCACAGGGGTCTGGAAGGAGGCAGGTCTAGAGTTCACGCAGAGGCTCAAAACATCATCAGGGACCCAGGGTCTTTTTATTGTTCTTCTCCGCACGTTTACTTTTCATCCCAGGGCTGGTCCTCGTGGTCCTAGGATGGCTGCTGCAGTCCCATGGATCAGGATAACCAGAGCAGGAAGAGGGGGAGAGAACGCAGAGGTGGTGGCGGCTCTCTCCTTTCATCAGCTAAGGACATAAAAGCCCCCAGCAGCCTTCCTCCTGTGCCCCATCAGTGGTGACCTCTTCCTACAGACGAGGCTCGGAAAGGATGCAGCTGGTAAAGGGGGGACACACTTGCAGCGACAGTGCTGGCCTGCACAGAACTGGGCTTCTGCTGGCCACGAGCGGTCGAGCAGGTCGATGCTGCCTGGCCCACGGCCCTCTGGCTCTGTATCTCCTCCTTGTTCTGGAAAGTCGGGATCAGAGGTTTTGAGAGAAGCAGTGATTTGCCCAAGTGGAGGCAGGTTATGCCGGGGATGCCGCAAGAGCGAGAATTCTTCATAAAGTTATTAAAACAGGCAAATACCATAAAGACGTTATTTCTCACAATTCTGACAACTCTTTCCAGTCCTGAGTGCTTGGAGTGAAATTCTCTGCCTCAGAGAGAGGCAGAACTCTGACTTCTGGGAGAAACTTGCTCCTACTGACTACAGGTAGTTAATTTTTTGTTTAACTCAAATTGGGTGCTGGATGGTAAAGGTTCAAGGTCTCATTTCTTGGGCTATTTCATAACATAAAAACTAGTAAAATGAGCAAACTGAGATACTGTTTTATTATTACTATTTTTTAAGATTTTATTTATTTGACAGAGAGAGAGATAGCGAGAGAGGGAACACAAGCAGGGGGAACGGGAGAGGGAGAAGCAGGCTTCCCACCAAGCAGGGAGCCCGATGCCGGGCTTGATCCCAGGACCCTGGGACCATGACCTGAGCTGAAGGCAGATGCTTAACGACTGAGCCACCCAGGTGCCCCCCGAGATACTGTTTTAAAAGTCTAAGGCAGAAAGTTTCCAAAATAAAACAAATTTGCCCACTCTCAGTAGAGAATCATTTATCCAAGAGAAATAGGGATAACGGGACTGGAGATGGGAGAGCATGCGATAAATATCTGCACGGAGGAATGGGCGAGGGGGAGCGTGCGCGCGTTGTGTGTGTGTGTACATCTAGGGTATAAAAGCAGTGTTTCTGTTCTTGTGGGAACAGATTTTCTATTTTACTTGTGTATCAAGTATACACAGTTAAATTAAACTGTACTAGGCAACGTTTAGAAGGATTCTGTATCATCTTAAGGAATAAGGAGAAGCACAACATAGATTTAAAAAATCACGCTGGGAAAACGGACCACGGTTGTCTTGACTGCTCTGAGGTTTGCAGGGAGCAGACATTTCAGCATCCATCCCTGCTAATCATGGTACCAGCGTGGCCTTCTAATGGGGGCAGGGTATTTCCTGTCCAAGTCAGACGTCTTCTCTGCTGGGACGCTGAGCACCTTTCTGAAGGGCTCCAGGAAGACAGCATAGCTGGGCTCAGGTACTGCTTCAAGATGTGCCTTTGTCTTCAACTTTCAGTAGTAAATGTGCTAAATGTCTTGATAGAGGAGGTCATATTTGGGAATATTCTTGGGATCAATAGGACTTTGGACAATAAGTTTTCCCCTCATCGCTCCTCGATAAATTACTTCAATCAGATCTATGAAGTCCTGCTTAGTTTTGAAACTTCCCACAAACTTAGTGTGATCTGGAGACCTAGAGAGCACAGAAGAAAAACAACCTTGCTCAGAACTTTGGGCGATTACTCGCTGCAGACCTTCAGGAACAGCAAAATGAATCGCAGCTCTGTAACTTTCTTCTCGTCGGGGAGACTTAAGACATGAAGCCTGACATTGATTTCTCTGGTTGCAATTACCGGGCCCATCTGATAAAGGACTAAAGCCAGTGCCGTCGGCCACTGGGGTGGCATGTGAGCCCCATCATGCGAAGGGCCCCCGCTTCAAAATCTATTTTCATCACTTGTTAGCTCCGTATCCAGTAGAACTGCCTGGACGCTGGCGTGGGCATAGTCTGCCGCTGCTGCTGTCGCCTACACTGTGTAAAGCCCGTTAACTGGTCATTGTCTCTGAGTTCCCCTCACTTATACTTTTGAGTGGTGGGTATGAAATCTTTGTTTTTATTTTTTTACTATTCAAACTTCAAGTTTGTTAATTGTAGAAATTTTTTAGAAAAAAAAAATTACTAGTGAGGCCAGAGGCTGCATGTCGGTACATGTCCTTCCAGTCTGCATGCGCGCGCGTGTATGTATGTGTATGCAGATGCATTTCTTTTTTCAAAATCATGGCAATTATATCATGCAAACTATTTTGTAATGTGCTTTTCCAACCCACATATAATCTATTTCTTTCAAAGTTATTAAACTTGTATCCACAACGTTATATGAAATTGATATCTAGTATCCCTCTATGGACATCTACGTTCTTTCTATGTATTTTGCTTTCTAAATAATGGTGGGATGAATATTCACGCAGCTAATTTTGCCCACTTTCACGATTATTTTTCCTTCAGAGAAATTCCTGGAAATGCAATTGGTGGGTTAAAAATTTTACTTTTTTTTTGGGCGCCTGGGTGGCTCAGTCGTTAAGCGTCTGCCTTCGGCTCAGGTCATGATCCCAGGGTCCTGGGATCGAGTCCCACATCGGGCTCCCTGCTTGGCGGGAAGCCTGCTTCTCCCTCTCCCACTCCCCCTGCTTGTGTTTCTGCTCTCGCTCTCTCTCTGTCAAATAAATAAATAAAAATCTTTAAAAAAAAAAATTTTTTTTTTTTTACTTTTTTTTTTTTGAGAGAGAGAGAGAGAGAGAGTGCACAATTGGGGGGTGGGTGGGGAGGAGGTGGGAGGGAAAGGGTCTTAAGCAGACTCTGTGCTGAGCCTGGAGCCTGACACAGGACTCGATCGCACGATGCCGAGATCATCAACTGGGCCAAAATCAAGAGCTGGATGCTCAACTGACTGAGCCACCCAGGTGCCCCCAAAATTTTACAGACTTTTAAGATGGTAAAAAGTGTCATAAATCACCCTTGAAAAAGATCGCACCAAAATAATACTTATATCAACTGTATCCTAGGCGAATGAATAGCTTTAAAATACTTAAAACAGGTAATATTTAACGCACTTTCAGAAAGATAATGACAAAACAGGTACAGAGATCTAGACAAGCAGACACCTCACCCACAGTAAGAAATGGTAACTAGGGCACACCGAAAATACATGTTAAGTATTAGGATGCTGAGTGGATGCAGTGGAGGGTGTTAAAGATTTCACAGTGCTTATTCTTGACAGAGTTGGTTGAAGAATGTCTTCAAAACCTTCTGAGTGGCAGGAGAGGACAGTTGGCCAGAGAGAAGCATGTCTTAGTTTGCTAGAACACTTCTTTTCAAATGCAGCCAACCAGTCCCAGAAGTTTAAGTACACTGACATGTTTTGTTTTAAATGAAATTCCTGGGAAACCTTTAAAAAAGCTGTTCTGTATTTTCTACACTGAAGGATGGTTAGTACTTCCCAAATTGTACAAATCTTTCATGCTCCAGTAGGAGGTTAAAATCTGCCAATCGCACTGGAAACTCTCTCTTTTTGCACCCAAGTTTCACGTAACAAATGAGTGCATCAGCTGAACAAAGAGCAGCAACATTAGGCTCACAAAGCCACCAGCACAGGCAGGTAGGCGAGTTACTGCAATTACTTGGGGAAAAGAAACTCCCACCGCTATAGTAACATCAAGTCAATCAAACTTACCCGTAATCCACTTTCATATGCTGCCCATTGAAGAAAAACACAGTAGATGGAATATAACTGATGTCAAAATAGTGCGTGTAAACGGGAGTTCGGTCCACATCTACCAGATATATGGCAGCCATTTTACTCAGGCCAGGAGAGGTCTTAGAAAGCTGCAAACAGAGAGTGACAGGTAGGTCACAATACGAGAGGCAGCTAAGGTTTCTTCTGTGAAACTTTTTACTGGGATATTCTGTTTGAAAGAAATTCCTGGGGCGAGAATCTCTCCTGAGTTCCACATCAGACACAGTATAACCTTATCATTCAGAGTCTGAGTCTCTGTTGGTAGACTTGTGAGAGGGCCCTGGGAAAATTGTGTGAATACATTTTTAAAAATACATTAAAAAAAAAAAATCTGGTTTTGGTAGTAAAGTTTTTATGAACTTTTTGTGGATTTATAAAATCCATGTTCACTTAAACAAAAACAACTCAGAAGTATGTACTGTGCACTGAAATTCCCCCAAATCTCTTTCCTTCCAATTCCCCCATGAATGATAATTATAATAAAAATAGTGAAGACTTGCATGGCAGTTATTATGTGCTAAGTGTCCTAAGTGCTTTACACTTGTTAACTCATTTAATCCTTACAACATTCCTATGAGGTTATTAGAGTCCCCATTTCTTAGATGAAGAAACTGAGGTAATCTGCCTCCAGTCACATAGCCAGTAAACAATATAGCTGGGACTTGAACTTGGGCAGCCTGGCTCCATGATATTCCCTCTCCTCTACAGCTGAGGGTATAATCCTCTGGCCCTTTCCCCCCTCAGGTTAACATATCACACGCTCATTTTTAATCACAGTAATAAAGATTCTTATACAGGATCCACATCATGGGTAACAGCAATAGAGATGCTGGGAAGAGGTCTCAGTTCTGGGGTAAGTCTCTCTCCATAATAAAAAGAGACAGGAATAGACCCATTCTGTCTCATACTCCCCTCCCTACTCATCAGAGTATGAAGATATGTTATGAAATCAGAGATTATCATCAGGCACACACTGGAGGCAACACACTAGAAAAGCTTATCTGCAGGCAGAGAAATGAAGTTCAAACCCCAGCTCTGCAGGTTAGTGGTTTTGTCCTGTGGGCCGTCACCCGACCTCCCTGGCTGCCGTTCATCTCCCAGCATGGGAATAGTAATTGTCCTACTGTTGTGAGCACCAAGTAAAATAATGTTCACAGATGCTTGTTAATAGTGTTTCTGGTCCTCCACGGCCTTGTTGGTGAAACTGAACTTGGATGGCTGCTGGTGGGCAAGGACAGATTCAGCACAATCAGAGACTTGGGGGCCCAGCTCAGGGCAGGCACATGACCAGCTCCTGGTGAAAGTGTGCCAACAAATGAAAAACTGTGTCTCTGGGCCTGACCGCTCCCTTCCAAGCACTCTGTAGATATTGAAGAGAGAATATATAGATTTTTAATAAAAACCATTTATTTAAAAAATTCACTTACTATATCATCTAGCTGCAGACAGACAGGATCCTCGTCTCTCCCAAACCTGAGGACCAACACCTTCTCTGCAGTACTTTTTATTGCTTGGTCTACTTCTTTTTTGCTAGTTAGCTTGGGCAACAGGAAGCTCATCTTGAAATAATCCAAATAGTAATCCTCACTGTCAGTTCTGAAATACAGTTGTAATATTTAAAGACAAAGTAAGTGCATGCGTCCTAATTAAAAAAAAACAACTTAATTTTTGGAGTAGGTAATATACATACATTTTATTCCCAGAGGAAAAAATGGTTTCATACAACAAAGTATCAAAGTAAAAAGAAAACACTAAAGGCACAAACTGGTGGCAAGTCCACCAGCTTAAAAACAAACAATATAGAAATGTACACTGTGAAAAATCTCCCTCCCTTTGTCTGCCCTCAACTGGCCCCATTTGCACTAGCCTATTTCTCCCCACACACCATGTAGCTACTTTCATTAGCTTCTCATGTATCTTCCAGTTTAGTTATGCATTTACAGGAAAATACAATATGCATTCCTATGTTTTTTCCCTCTTTTGCCCCAAAGACAGCCTATTCTATCGGCCAGTGTGCCAGCAGGAAAAAGATGACATTCTCAAATTTGAAGAGATTATACGAAGACAACAGGGTGCAGTGCTGTACTTCAGCTAGTAAGAGCAGGGTGCTGTTCCTACCCCTAGGCCTGAAGGGGCCATGGGAGGGAGCAGTTAGCAGAAGTGTGTGGTGGGGACTGTGGGGTGCAGAAGGCCCTTGTATAGGGAGTCAGCCTGCAGTGAAGGGATGCAGCCACTCTTCTCCCTCCCTCTGATCTGCTAATGTGCCCACTGGCTGACTCAAACTGGAACCAGACAGCAGGGGAGACGCAAAAGGCAGCCTAGTCTCCTGGTCCCAGAGCAATCTAGAGAAGGAGGAAGAGTGGAGCTGAAGAGGCAAATGACAGATGTCCAGCACACATATTTTACCCACTCTTCTGCACCTGGCAGTGTTTTACCTAACATGCAAAGATCTTTCCATATCCCTACACACACTGTCACAGTGACATACTATTTCATGCATGGACCATATGTTTTATTTTATTTTTTTAAAAGTTATTATTTATTTCTTTGAGATAGAGCGAGACAGAGCATGAGCAGGGGGGAGGGGCAAAGCGAGAGGGAGAAGCACTCCCCTGCTGAGCAGGGAGCCCGATGAGGGGCTCGATACCTGGGCCGAAGGCAGACACCTAACCGACTCAGCCACCCAGGCGCCCCTGTACCATACTTTTTAAAGTCTTTTACTGATGGAGTATTATCATGAGTCCTGGCTTAAAGATTCTTGGTGCATATCTTACTAAATGCACCTCACCACATGGCAAACAGATCATTTAAGGGTGTGTGTGACAACCACACACAAAAAATAAGTCATAAAATACTGAGATAGAAGGGATCTAATCCAATCCCCCCATTTCACAGACTTGTTTGCTTACAGTTTTCGTTCTAGCTACAACAAGGACTAGAATCCAAGCCACCAAATTTCTAATGCAGTGTTCCTTCTGCTATAATAAGTTCCTATTTTTTTTTTTAATATTTTATTTATTTGACAGAGAGAGACATAGCAAGAGAGGGAACACAAGCAAGGGGACTGGTAGAGGGAATTCAAATAACACCAAACAGTATGTTACTGATAAAGAGGAGGAAGTGAGGGGAGGGCAAAGCTGTCCACTGGGGCGAGGGGCCTGGATAATTGTTGGAAGAGAGGAAAACTGATGCCACACCTAAGAATATGTTCATAGCAAAGAACACCAACAGAGACTTCACAAAAGAAGAGGTACAAATGGACAAAGTTTGTACCTTTGGAAAGTTAAGCTTTACTAGTAAACAAAGAAAAGCAAATTAGAAGATTACTTGACAAAGGCATTAAATTGGTAAAGCGAAACAATAATGCTAGAGTGTGAACGGACACGCATTTCATTGTCCCCGCTGGAATGCAGGGAAGCAAGAAAACTTTCCTAGGAAGAAAACCATCTGAGCAACAATTCCATTTCTGAGAATTCGACACGTCTACAAAGATTTATGTAGAAAAGATATTATTAGTGGTGAAAAACTGGAAACAATCTAAATGGCCCAAAATAGGGGACTGGAAAAACAAACGACAGTACAGTCCTGCAACATATTATTACACGGCCAAAATATTGTGTTACAAATGAGTAGTTCAGATACTGAAAAGTTCTCATGATAAATAAGTTATAAAACAGTATACAAAGTGTGATCCCACTGCTGTACAAAACCTAACTATAATACAAATGTATACATCTGCATATAAAAACAACTGGAAATAAATACCCCCAAATACCATCAGTGGTAGAGCGAGTGAACAGACAGGAGAGAGCGTTTCTTTTTCCAAAATAGTCAAGATAAATAAACATACATATATTTAACGAAGCCTGTGGTTGGGCTACTCCTGGTCCACAACTGCTACGGAAAACGATACTTACTTTATTTGTACAAGTCACTTCCCTCTCTTCCACTTCGGGACTGTCCGCAACCCTGACCCCTTCTCCAAACAAGGTGGGACGCCAGCGACTCCTACGCCAGCGGTAACCTACAGTAACCCAGCCGCTAGGGCTTAGCAACTCTCGGCGGACCGCTTAAGAAAACGGAAACGGAAAAGAGAACGCACAGGCGCAGTAGGTAAACTTGAGGTCGATCTCCTCAATAGTCCAACAAGCAGAAGTGGTTATTCTACTCATAGCCCACTTTGCCCGGTTTCGGCCGGAAGCCGTAGAGTCACTTCCGCCCTTATTAAACATGACCGACCTCCTCCCCTCACCTTCCCTCTCCTCTTGCCTTTCAGACTAACTGTGATTGGTCGCGAGGAGACTCGGAAGTGTCTCTGAGCCGAGTCCCAGAGGAGGACACTCTAGCCTTGAGTGCTTGGTCGCTTTTTGTCCCACAACCGGAGCGGGGAATCGGCGTTTTCCGGGCTGCACTCGATGGTATCTTTGGACAGATAGAGGGGATCGCGCAAGGTATTATGGGACAGTAATGGCCGCGTTTAAGGTTTATGTCTGGATCTCTAAGGCAGTCTGAGTGAGGGGTGGTGGTGCCGGCGCCCCAGAATCTGGGACAGAAGGTCCCGAGAGTCGGGCTTGGTGAGGTGAGTGCCCCTTATTCCTTCCTGACCTGCCCTTCGCCAATCATGGCAGCTCCAGGCGGGGGATATCGGTCCTTCGCTCAGGTTCCTGCCCGGGTTTGCGAAGTCTCGTCCCTGTCACCCAACTTGCCTTTCTCACCTTAGGGATGCTGCGCCGCTCAGGCCTTCTCCATCCTTTCTCCTTGATCTGGTCAGATCCTGCTGCTTGGCGCGGCCTCACGGAGGTGCGAGGATGCTGTCCAGGGGTCACCCTGCACCCTTCCTCAGGCTTCTGCATTAGTCCCCTCCCAGGCAGAGGCCGAGCCCAAGTAGGGATCCCGTGCCTTCCTTTTCTCCGTCATAGTGGTATCTTTACTAGGTGATCTCATCTACTAGAAGCCGAGGATTTTTGTCTGTTTTGTCCTCTGTTCTGTTCCTATTGCCCAAAACAGCAACTGGCTCACGGAAGGCAGTCAATGAAAAATTGTTGAATGAGTAAATCTAGTTTTTCTAAAAGAAAAAATATTTTTTATCCTATGTGGCTTCTTTGTCATTTATCATTCTCCAGAATCCAGCCCCTTAACGTGTTATTTGTTCTCAGCAGCTAATTAACTCTTGTCAGATCAGATGCCTTATCCTGGGTTGTTGGTATGTTCCTTTGCTGTCTCTAGAAATGTTTGGCTTCCCATTCTCCGTTCGTCAGTTTAAATTCATTCATCCATTTATTCATCAAACGTTTATTTTGCTAGGCACTGGGCACAGCAACAGCAAGGCAGACAAGGTTCTCTTTTTCCCATTATAGGAGTATATTTTCTAGTTCAGACTACTGCTGACCAGAACACATACGTGTTTACCTTCTTATTTAGATTTCCTCACATGCACACAGATGTCACCAATATGCAGCTCTCCCTTTTCTCTTCTGCCTGATGGCATTTTTCAAAATGCAACTCTTGTGTCTATGTTCATATTATGTGTCCAGTCTGTTTGGCGTTATTTCTCTATAGAGCCGTGCATGTTAAATAGAGCTGGGCAAAGCATTCTGGATTCCGGTGGTACCCTGCACCTTGACCGTTCCTTTGCTTCACTGACTTGTTGAAAGGGGAATTATCCAAGCACGCAGAAATCAGTGTATGTTTATAAGTGAATGGTGTGTAATGGGAGGTAAAGAGGAATTTGTTACAAGTTGAGTGCCGGAAAATCTTACAGTCACCTTAATACTTTCAGGAACACCATTTCATAACGAAACCTAGTGTTTCTCATCAATATTTTTGGTGAACGTGGATTGTCATTAAATAGATTTCAACTGCTGTGAGGTAATTCTTTTCTACAACCACAACTGGTTCCAATAAAGCCATTAATGAATGGATCACATCCATGGTAGCCTTATACCCCAATCTGCCTACTCTACTGTACCTGTAGTTTAAAGGGAGGGAGAAGTAGAACAACTCAGGTAGAAAATGTTGAGCCCCAATTGGTATATAGGAGCACAGCAAGTAAAATAATGTAACACCTTTATGTAACACTATATATTTACAGAGTGCTTTCACATACACTGTAGTGTTTGATTCTCACAATAGCTCCATGGATTAGGTAAAGCAAAAAGTATTTCTGTTTTACAGATATAGAAATTATGCCTAACCAAATATTAATTTTTCTGCTTACAATCATACAAGTAGAAAATG
The DNA here is from genome assembly GCF_004348235.1 of Phoca vitulina. Classification (NCBI taxonomy): domain Eukaryota; kingdom Metazoa; phylum Chordata; class Mammalia; order Carnivora; family Phocidae; genus Phoca; species Phoca vitulina. The sequence continues at coordinate 22,154,931 of NW_022589733.1, read as the reverse complement.
TCAAAAGCTTGCATTCTAATTGAGGATTTGGACTTAAAATCTTGTGGTGTTTCCCCTACAGTCCCTTTCTAGATGCTATGATGTTCTAGCAAGTGTCCCTTAGTGAGGTCTGTTCTTGCCTGGATGATACCATCTTGGATCCTGGTGTTTGGTGGGTGTGTGAGTGTGTGTGTGTGTGTGTGTCTATTTCTGATGTGTGTTGGGGTGGGAGTCGGAGGATCTTTTGAGATTGTCATTGACTTAATGGAAAGGTCTTGGTAAGAGGTAGCTAAACAAAGCTTGGTCTTGATGGGGAGTTAGCCCCCTGAATATACTTCTAACTACAGTTATCCTGGGTTATAGCAGAGTTGAACCTTCTCTTACCTCCAGTACAAAATGGGTTGTCTCCCTTCCACAGACATCCCAGAGTCTGTCATGGAGGACACCAGCGAGGATGCCTCCATCCATCGATTGGAAGGCAGTGATCTGGACTCTCAGGTTGGCGGTCTTATTTGCAAGACCAAAAGTGCAGCCAGTGAGCAGCATGTTTTCAAGGCCCCTGCCCCCCGCCCTTCATTGCTGGGACTGGACTTGTTAGCTTCCCTGAAACGAAGGGAGCGAGAGGAGAAGGACGATGGGGAGGACAAGAAGAAGTCCAGAATCTCTTCCTACAAGGACTGGGAGGAGAGCAAGGATGACCAGAGGGATGCTGAGGAGGAGGGCAGTGACCAAGCTGGCCGACATAGCCGAAAAGACAGGTAAGGGCTTTAGGATGGGTTGACGCAAAGGGAACGAGAATGGCGGCCAGAAAATAACATCGCGTGTTTATTTCTGTTTTCTTGTTGGATATGTAGACCTTTATGATTTTATTATGATTCTGTAGTATCTAAGGTGGATAGGAATTGGTGTTTTCTTCAGATTTGTGGGGAACAGTCAAAGGTGACTAAAGAGAGGATGGGGGTTAGAAGTGTTTTGGGTTGTTGCCATAAGTAAGCCTGTCGGGAGATGAAGTGGAAAAGGACAGGTCAGCCAGCCAGAGGTCTGGGGGCAAGGGTTTTCTCCTATAAAAGGGTCTTTTACTAGTTGCCCTCCCTGTTTCAGACATTATCGATCTGCTCGGGTAGAGACTCCATCCCATCCTGGTGGTGTGAGTGAAGAGTTTTGGGAACGCAATCGGCAGAGAGAGCGGGAGCGGCGGGAACATGGTGTCTATGCCTCGTCCAAAGAAGAAAAGGATCGGAAGAAAGAGAGATCACGGGATCGAGACTGTGACCGCAAGAGAGACAGAGGTAACCGGTCGGCGTAGTTCCTGTAGCCTGTTAAACATTTGAATTAACATGTCAGCCTCTTTCCTATTGCAGGAGTTTTTCTAATGCCCCATAATTAGGGAGCCCTGTTGGTTTTGATTGTGTCAGGATTGGGAATAGCAGGCAGCTTAAGAACTGTTACTTGCAACAAAGCTGCTTTGCTTGAGTGTGTGGTCCTCATTTTATTACAATTGGTGGTAAAGGTGATAACGGGTGATATGTATAAGAAATCAGAATTTACAGCAGTTTTGGTGAAAGAGAAAGGACAGTGCTGGGGAGCAAAGCTAGACATAAAATCCAACGCTGGTTTTGCTCAGTATGGTTGTAAGTTTTATAGTTTATAGACTTGTAACTATTAAACAGCTATTCACTGTAGACTTATAACTATTGTTTTTTGAATTCTTGCAGGAAAATAACTGTTACTGTGAGTTTGAAACTTTCTAGCCAGTAACTATTTTTTCCCCTTGAAAGAATGGGGATATGTGAGTTCAGGAGCCCATGGATCGCATTAGAGCAGTGCAGGTTGCGCCTGTGAGTGAGTGGGGAGGCCTGTACTTTCTCTAGGGTGAAGACGGGTGGAAGTTAGGATGCGACACATAGATCCTAAGCTCTGTGTGTGGCTCTTGACAGATGAGCGGGATAGAAGCAGACACAGCAGCAGATCCGAGCGAGATGGAGGGTCAGAGCGCAGTAGAAGAAATGAACCAGAGAGCCCGAGACACCGACCTAAAGGTAGACTGAGCTGTCACTTAGGGTGACTTGTGAGGGATCGAGTGTGTAAAAGGTGGGGTGAGCGAATCCCGTCCTCAGTTGATTTGCTGTGGGTAGAGTCAGAATTGCTGATTCCACCGTGAACTTCTTGGAATATTTGGTTCTGAGTCAGGTGGGGAGGCCCTGGACCTGTTGAGATGGATCTGCTCCTTTAAGCTGATGGGCTGGTTGGCTGAATGGCCAGTTTGCCAAATGGCAGGAAAGAATAGGGAGCTGGGGAAGAGGATTTATTAAAAATAATCATTTATATCTAAGAGTAGTATGTTTGCTGAGAGAAATTGGCTGTTCCTTCAAAAGTTATAAACACACTTAAAAAAAAAAAAAAAGAAAAATGTTATAAACCCATGAAAACTGGACCATTAAAATCCAGGTATCTTTAAAAACTGTCCAAACCATGTTAAATCTGTTACAGATAGTTACGTGTTACAAACAGATATAAAGTTTATACTTTATAAAGAAATTTGGGGAATTGACTCTTGGCTGATAGCTCTAGAGCCGTGTCCTGGTTAAGTTAGATGTTTCCTGTGGTTATGTTCTTTGTGGCCCCAGATGCAGCTACCCCGTCAAGGTCTACCTGGGAGGAAGAGGACAGTGGCTATGGCTCCTCAAGGCGCTCGCAGTGGGAATCGCCCTCCCCAACGCCTTCCTATCGGGATTCTGAGCGGAGCCATCGACAGTCCAGTCGCGATCGGGATAGGTGATGTTCTGGACAGAGCAGCCCGGTTTCTCTGGGTGGCTGGCACAGGGTGGACGTGAGGAGGGCAAAGGGATCTGGGCTGGGAGAGCAGATGGCAGCTGGGGGACATGTCTCAGCTTAGTGACTGCCCAGTGATGCTGGTGATACTGTTGCCCAGGTCTGTGAGGAGCAGGTATTCAGATGACACACCTCTGCCAACCCCCTCCTACAAATACAACGAGTGGGCCGATGACAGAAGACACCTGGGGTCCACGCCCCGTCTGTCCAGGGGCCGAGGTAAGGCAGGCAGGGAGGAGGAGGCAGGAAAGCAGGATGGCTCGTCCCGCTGAGGCCGAGCAAAGCTGAACTCTGGAGCGGTGGAGCTCTGCAGGGCTGTTGGTGGCCGCTGGGGGTAAGCTGGGGTCATTGGGACTGACCTTCTACGTGTTCTCCTTCAGGAAGACGCGAAGATGGCGAAGAGGGAATTTCGTTTGACACAGAAGAGGAACGGCAGCAATGGGAGGATGACCAGAGGGTAAAAGCTTGACATCTTTGAGGGGCTGAACGAGGGGCGGTGGCCCTCCGTAGGCGAGTGGGCAATGAGTGACGCTCCAGTGGAAGTGGACTTTGATGACGGAGGGTAACACGGGGCAGTCTCGGGAGCTGAGCCCTATTCAGTCCCGAAGCCCTGGAATCTTTACGGAGGCACAGGCTCGGTGGTGACACTTCCCACCGGATGCAGGGCTGGCCTCACTTTTTAGTTAAGTGCTTGTGCCACCGTGTGGTAGACGTGAGAAGTGCCGTCGCGAGTCAGTCCCCGTAGTTCTCTAGAAGGCTCCCCGTCCAGCAGGGCGGCCCTTCCCCGGCCCTGTCATCGCAGCAGTGACTTCGCAGACATCTCTTCTCGGGCCTTGTCCTTCTCGTAAGCTCCATCTGTCCCTTGTTCTCATTGCTGTGTCCCCTGTGCTGCAGCAAGCGGACCGGGATTGGTACATGATGGACGAGGGATACGACGAGTTCCACAATCCCCTGGCCTACTCCTCCGAGGATTACGTGAGAAGGCGGGAGCAGCACCTGCATAAACAGAAGCAGAAGCGCATTTCGGCTCAGCGGAGGCAGATCAACGAGGTGGGCTGCCCACAGGAGTCGGAGCCGACTCAGCCGGAGTCGGGGGCACGTGGTGGCGGCACAGCTCGCCTCCCTGTTGCCGCCGTACCGGCTGTCGCCGCCGTACCGGCTGTCGCTGTACCTCCGGAGGCAGAGGCGGGGTGGGCGTGGAACCTTTCCGCAGCTTCAGATAAACTCCCAACTCCTAACTTCTTTCTTTTGCAGTCCTTCCTCGAGGGCTGCCGTGGATGGGAAGTGATAGGGTGGGTCCTGGCTCTGTGTTCTTTGTGTCTCTGAGTGGGGCTGGCGACACTCGCCCTGTGTCTGTCCGTATAGAGGTTCTGACTTAGATATCAAGGGCTGCTGCTTGGAAAAAATACTGCAGGTGATTTGGGATCAGGGACTCTGCTTTCTAAGGAGCTGCAGGGTATGGAGGCCCGGGACGCGTCTGTGGCGTCCCCTGGCCCTTCTGTCAGGACCTGATGGGTGGACTTCCCGGTGACCTTTCGGGATGCCTTTTGGCCACAGGCTGAGTGTGCCTCCCGTTGTGTTGTCACAGGATAACGAGCGCTGGGAGACCAACCGCATGCTCACCAGCGGGGTGGTCCATCGGCTGGAGGTGGACGAGGACTTTGAGGAGGACAGCGCGGCCAAGGTGCACCTCATGGTGCATAACCTGGTTCCTCCCTTTCTGGACGGGCGCATTGTCTTCACCAAGCAGGTGAGGCCCCCGGGGCCCGAGAGAAACCAGCTTAGATAGAACTGAAGTGAACAAAGGAAAAAGGGGGAAAAAAGGCCCCCCGCCTGATAGGGTAGCAGTCTGTTCCATTTACTGGGGCTGCTATGAAGTGGACCTTCCTGTTGAGTTTAACCATTAGTGGGGAACTTCTCTTTTTCCTCAACTTCTGCAGCCAGAGCCCGTGATTCCAGTCAAGGATGCCACTTCGGACCTGGCCATTATTGCTCGAAAAGGCAGTCAAACAGTGCGGAAGCACAGGGAGCAGAAGGAACGCAAAAAGGTTGGTTTCCTGTCATTTGGGGCTGGGGAGTTTCTGTTGTGGGTTGTTTTTTTTTGGGGGGGGGGGTCTTTGTTTTTTCTTTTTAGAAATTGTGTTAGATCTCACAGATAGGGTTCCTTTTGGAAGTTTGAGGGAACTCCCAGAGCAAGAAAGAGCTGTTGGAGGAGGGCATTGTGTTCCTCCACCAGGGCCTTACTGAAGACAACCACAGGGCCCGATGCTTGGGGAGCTTGAGGTTGAAATGGGGAAGCAGGCTCAGTGCCACTGCTGCCTTGTGGGAGTTTACCACCTGCTGGATGAAGCGTCTTGTCAAGTGGGATTGACTTTCCATTGACCACAGTCGTGTTACACGATGGGGCCGACTTACGTTTTGTAATTTTTTTCAGGCTCAACACAAACACTGGGAGCTGGCTGGAACCAAGCTAGGAGATATCATGGGTGTCAAAAAAGAGGAAGAGCCAGATAAAGCTATGACAGAAGACGGTAAAGTGGACTATAGGTAGGAGTCTTGGTCAGCACCGGGCTGTCTCCAAAGACTGGTGCCCTCCAGGACGCTTGCTGGCGAACGGATAGAATTTGTGGTTTGTGAATAGGAAAGTCATGTCGCTTTGGGTCTTCTGGTCCCTTCTGGTCCCTTCCTCCTGGTCTTTCTCTCCTACCGTCTTCAGCTTTTCCTCGATATTAGTCCTGCCACCACTGCTGCCGTTGTAGGCACAACCCTGCCCTGCCGGCATTAAACAGCTCACACATACTCGCGCCCTCACGACAGTCCCATGTGGGTAGGTGCTCTCCTTCCCATGTCCCGTGTGCAGAGCAGGAGGCCCAGGGAGGTTAAGTAGCTGGTTTGAGGTGATCCAGATAATAAATGGTGGTGTGATGATGAGACCCGGATAGCGGAGCTTTGGAGCCCAGCCGCTCTGCGTAAGTGCGTTTCAGATGTTCAGTATTAGAAGGTGGGCTTTGCCCCCTTAGGTTTCAGTTTAATGGAAGGAGGAACTACTTTTAACAGGGGTTTGAAAATAGAAAGGATTGTCTTATCAGAGAGTGACATCCCTGTTCATAGAGATATTTAAGCAGATGGCAGAGAGCTGCTTATTGGGGTTCCCACCGTGGGTAGATGGCTGGACTCAAATGTCCCTCGCCAGTCTCCTCCTCTGAACATTCTAAAGTCTTGTCGAACCAGCATCCAAGTGAATAGTTCTCTGCACTCCTGTGAGAAATGACCCAAATCAGGAGTCGGTACTACCGGTCAGTCCTTGTTAGCTTGTAATTAATGTAATCACTTAGGCATTGACTGTTAGCCGACCAGGAGTGACGGTGAGACCAGAAATACCGCTGGCAGAGCGTGGGGTGGGCCTGCCAGGGGACAAGTCTCTCGTGGGGAGGACGGGTGGCGGAGGTGTGGCCTTCGGCACCACCGAACCACTCTCTCTTTGCTGTGCAGTCTGGGGAGACTCACGTAGTACTTCTGAGTCTAGGCCTATGTGCATGTGTCAGATATTTGCGTGCTTCCAGTAGAAGCTGTTGGTCAATACTCAGTGGGTGTGTTTGTTCTCATAATTCTTTGAAAATGAAGCTGTTCAGACTATGCCATCCTGCCCAGAGCAGTGGGTAGAGGTCTGAGCCTGGTCAGGACTCTGCAGCCTCGCCTCCTCCTTTTAGCCCTTCACGCTTCGTGCAGAAATCAACACCCCCCAGTACTCTGTACAAGATCACGACCCAGTGATTTCAGCTCCTCTTTAGGGCCGAGATTTGGCCTGTTTGCTAATCTGAACTCCTGTGAGTCATACCAAGCCCTGTTTGACCTGAGGCTGCTGGGTATGTTGTGGATGATGGCTTCTCAGACAGCAGTGCCAGTTCCTGGGGCCAGAGGAGATGAGGAGCATCTCAGATTACCTGGCTGCACTGGGGTCTCAGAGACTTCTTGCATCTTGTTGAGGTGGTTCTTGTTCTTGGGTGTTGGAAGAAGGGCAGGAACCCCGTCAGGAAGAACAATGTGGGAAATTGTGCAGGGTGCTTAGGCTGCTGTGTGTTCTCAGGACAGAGCAGAAGTTTGCAGATCACATGAAGAAAAAGAGCGAAGCCAGCAGCGAATTTGCCAAAAAGAAGTCTATTCTGGAGCAGCGGCAGTACCTGCCCATCTTTGCTGTGCAGCAAGAACTGCTGACTATCATTAGGTAATTCCTTCCTGGGGCCTGGGAGGACCACGAGGGAACTGGGCTCCCCTTTGTCCCTTGGGTTGACTCAGTCGCTCTTTTGTTTTGGGGCGCTGCATCTGATGGGGAAGACAAAGAATTTTTTCTTATGTGACATAAGCAGGCAAAACAGCATTGCTTTGTTAGAGTTCACTTCTTTAAACCCCACTGTCTTCGAGACTTTCTAGAAGATGTCTCGGTTCTGGGCCGTTTTCCCAGGGAAGCCCACCTTTCTAAGCAGGCGTGCTCCTTGCCTAGCTAGATGTGGGCACAGGAGGTGCCCTGTCCTGTTGGAGGCTCACAGGAGGCTGGCCTTCCACTCAGCCCGCCTTGCCCTTCGTGTTCTCTCCCTTGTAGAGATAACAGCATTGTGATCGTGGTTGGAGAGACAGGGAGTGGTAAGACCACTCAGCTGACACAGTACTTGCATGAAGACGGTTACACGGACTACGGGATGATCGGGTGCACCCAGCCTCGGCGTGTGGCTGCCATGTCTGTGGCCAAGAGAGTCAGTGAAGAAATGGGGGGAAACCTTGGTGAGGAGGTGAGTGGGCGTGCGGGCTGAGCCGTGCGGCTTCCGTACATCTGAGCTGATCTGCTAAGGCCTGGACCCAGCATGGGTGTGCCAGGGCTTCTGAGCCCTTTCTCTCTGACCTTCAGGTGGGTTATGCCATCCGCTTTGAAGACTGCACGTCAGAAAACACTTTGATCAAATACATGACGGACGGGATCCTGCTCCGGGAGTCGCTCCGGGAAGCGGACCTGGATCACTACAGTGCCATCATCATGGACGAGGCCCATGAGCGCTCCCTCAACACTGATGTGCTCTTTGGGCTGCTCCGGGAGGTGAGTGAAGGCTGTGGGGTACAGTCCGTCTGCACCCCTGGGGCTTTGAGCAGCGCGCCGTTTGTAGTTAGTGACCCAGGTGCTCCAGGCGGGCTGGGCTCTCGCCTGGGAGGCTGAGGGGGGCCTCTGACAGGCCAGAGTGTCCCCTGAGGCCTCCAGGTTGCCAGGGTCAGACCTGGTGTTGTAGTTCACTCTGTTCCTGCTCAGCTGAGTGAATCATGGTTCTTTTGGCTGTGGCTCCCTGGCTTCAGGCTTCAGCATTCTTAAGAGTCTAATGTGCCGCTCCGTCAGCTTCAGCCTGTTTCATTTGGGAGTAATGTTGGTCAGACTTGGGGGCGGGTGCCAAGGGTTCCAAATCTCTAGGGAAGCCTCAGACTGACCTCTTCTCTTAGGTGGTGGCTCGGCGTTCAGACCTGAAGCTCATTGTCACGTCAGCCACTATGGATGCAGAGAAATTTGCTGCCTTTTTTGGGAATGTTCCCATCTTCCACATCCCTGGTCGTACCTTCCCTGTTGACATTCTCTTCAGCAAGGTACCGAGGTCTCCTTTTTTGAACTGATCCTCACCTCTGATGAGAACCCATCTGGAGGGCAAGGGTTAGGGCACTGATTTGGGAGAGTTTTGTGGGTACCATGGGGCAGATGGTGCATCCTGCAGTTCTAGGGCTCAGAGATACAGGGCTGTACCCTGGGGGAGGTTTACTTTTATTAGAGCAGAGGTGCAGGCAGGCCCATCTGTAGCCCTGAACGTCCACCCCCTGTGGCCCCACACCAGCGACTGGCCACTGGTTCCCAGAGGGGTGCCAGCCTGCACTTCCCTTGATACCTTTCCTCTGACCGTGACCCTGGCTGGTGTTGCAGACCCCACAGGAGGACTACGTGGAGGCCGCAGTGAAGCAGTCCTTACAGGTGCACCTGTCAGGGGCCCCTGGGGACATCCTTATCTTCATGCCTGGCCAAGAGGACATTGAGGTGTGTGACTTGGTCATGACTGTGATGAACGGGTAGTGTCCTGCCTGTGAGGGGCTCTGGTGTCTCATGGCTCCTCTCTCTGCCCTCAGGTGACCTCAGACCAGATTGTGGAACATCTGGAGGAACTGGAGAATGCACCTGCCTTGGCCGTGCTGCCCATCTACTCCCAGCTGCCGTCCGACCTCCAGGCTAAAATCTTCCAGAAGGTGTGTGACACCAAGAAAGTCTGTCCTGGGTCCCCACCTTTGGGTCTCCCTGGATTCTACCCAGGGGGGACAAGAGAGAGATGGTGTTACTTTTCTGGCAGGGGTGGGGGTGCTTTTTTCCCTGTGGAGTCTTTCCTACCTGCGGGCCTACAGCCTGCCCCCTGTACGTCCTGCCCGGCTCTAGGCTCCAGACGGCGTTCGGAAGTGTATCGTTGCCACCAACATTGCTGAGACGTCTCTGACTGTCGACGGCATCATGTTTGTTATTGACTCTGGTTATTGCAAATTAAAGGTAAAGGAAGACATGGGCGCTGGGGCCGTGGGCCGTCACCCACAGTAGCTCAGTCGGTGGGAGGGCAGGCCCTGGGTCCTCGGCCGGTGGTGCTATTTCAGAGGCTAACATTTGAGTGCTGATTTCACCATGCACTTGACTGATTTCATCCTTGTGATAACGCCACGAAGTAGATGATTTAATAACTCAATAGAGATCACAGAGCTGATGTTTGTGGGGGACATTTCTTAAGGTTCCCGGCTTCAAAAGGACGGCTGCCTACGTTGCTAGAACACTATGCTCTGATGTGTAGCAGCCTGGGCTTGTCTGTCTTTGTCTCAGGGCTGCCGCCCTGTTGCGCCTTGCTCTCTCCTTCATCAGCTCTTTTCTGTCCCCTCCAAGGTCTTCAACCCCAGGATTGGCATGGATGCTCTGCAGATCTACCCCATCAGCCAGGCCAATGCCAACCAGAGGTCGGGGCGCGCTGGCAGGACGGGCCCAGGTCAGTGTTTCAGGTAGGAGCCCTGTGCTAGCCGGCCTTCTGGGGCGGTGCCGGGATGGCAGAGTGCGGAGCTGGGGCGGCGGGCACTGGACTGTGAGCCCGCACAGGGATGCCAGCCCCAGGATCCCTGAGGCTGGGCGCTGGTGGCCGGACTGCCACGTGTTGTTCTTCTCATCAGCAGCAGCCTTTGCAGGCAGCTGTGAGGTCTGAGCGGCTTTGGGTTTCCAGCAGCGCTGCGTGGCAGGCAGCCCCGCGTGGCAGGCAGCCCCGCGTGGCAGGCAGCGCCGCATGGCAGGCAGCGCTGTGTGGCAGGCAGCCCCGCGTGGCAGGCGCCCACACCGGAGCACAGCACACTTTGCTTCGAGGCGCCGGGAGAGTTGGGACAGTGTGGCTCCTCCACTGTGGGGATGCCCGTGCAAGCGCCAGGCCTGTCGGAGACTCAGCAGGGCCCGGTGCTCTCCCCGGCAGGCTCTACACCCAGAGCGCCTACAAGAACGAGCTCCTGACCACCACGGTGCCTGAGATCCAGAGGACCAACCTGGCCAACGTGGTGCTGCTGCTCAAGTCCCTCGGCGTGCAGGACCTGCTGCAGTTCCACTTCATGGACCCGCCGCCCGAGGACAACATGCTCAACTCCATGTATCAGCTCTGGATCCTAGGGGCCCTGGACAACACTGGTGCGTGGGCCCCAGCGGCCGGGAGAGACATGGGGTTCGCTCTCTCTTGACCTCACTGCATCTCCTCAATGTCTGGATTTGCTCCTCTCCCAGGTGGTCTGACCTCGACTGGGCGGCTGATGGTGGAGTTCCCGCTGGACCCGGCGCTGTCCAAGATGCTGATTGTGTCCTGTGACATGGGCTGCAGCTCGGAGATCCTGCTCATCGTGTCCATGCTCTCCGTGCCGGCCATCTTCTACAGGCCCAAGGTGGGGCCGTGGCGGCCACGCTTCTCTTGCCCCAGCGGGTGCAACTCGGGTGACAGGGCTTGAGGAAGGACTAGAGGGGACCGGTTTCTTTCTGTATCATTAACATGGGGTGGAGGGACAGGAGTTCAAAGAGTAATCTTGCTGTTTTCTGGTAAGCAGGTTGGGGTGAGGGAGAGCCTGGGCTAGATCAGGGGTTCTCAGAGAGTGATTTGGAAATTGACAAGAGCATTTGTTATCTTCTAGGACAGTTGTTTCAGAGCCCCCACATTTTAGAGTAAATATTTTGTCATAAGCTATGTTATTTTCCCTGTGTTGTCCAGGTAACATATCAATGTGTTTGAAGTTGTGTGTGCAGCCAGGTGCAGGGTCTTCTCAGCGGGCCTGGACTCCTTGTGCTCAGAGTAAAGGTCCTTTTTCCTTCCTAGGGCCGAGAGGAGGAGAGTGATCAGATCCGGGAGAAGTTTGCTGTCCCCGAGAGTGATCATTTGACCTACCTGAATGTCTACCTGCAGTGGAAGAATAATAATTACTCCACCATCTGGTGTAATGATCATTTTATCCATGCCAAGGCCATGCGGAAGGTAAGGGCAGTAGCTCAGGTGAGCAGGCTGTTGGGGTGAGGGGTGGTAGGGAGGAAGAGGCGGGCGCCATCCTTCTCTGCCCCGTGTCTTGCTCTAGGTCCGGGAAGTGCGGGCTCAGCTCAAGGACATCATGGTACAGCAGCGGATGAGCCTGGCCTCGTGTGGCACTGACTGGGACATCGTCCGGAAGTGTATCTGTGCCGCCTATTTTCACCAGGCAGCCAAGCTCAAGGTGAGCCCAGAGGAGCCTGGTTGCAGCTACTTCCTGGTCTGATAATTGTTTCAGGGCAAAGTTCTTTCTCATCGTCTAGTCCTGCAGATCTGGGCTTTCCCCACCACGGCAAGGGATGGAGTGGCTGCCCATGTGAGCCGCAATTTCTTGATGTGGCTACTGGTTTTGTCTCTTCCCTAGGGAATCGGGGAGTATGTGAATATCCGGACAGGGATGCCCTGCCACCTGCACCCCACCAGCTCCCTCTTTGGAATGGGCTACACCCCAGACTACATAGTGTATCACGAGCTGGTCATGACCACCAAGGTGAGTCTTTTCCGACAGAGCTGGCATGACATAGGCCTACCTCGCTGGGCCAGGCCTTTGTAACCCTTCATTGCTTTCCGGTGTGAGCTTTGAGCTCGGGAGACTCGAGGCCACATGTGTTGCTTTGAGGGGAGTTGAGATTGGTTTTCAGTTGGGTTTGGGGGAAGCTTACGTAGAGTTAACCTTTAGTAGACAGTGACCTCAGCTGCGCCAGCGGGATTGTTCCCTGCTTCCTGCCTGGGATAAGCAACCCCTCTTGGTGTCATTAGAAGGGCTTTCTGAGGGGCTAGGCCTTTTCTCTTGGATACTAGGGGGCATGTTTTCAAGCATGGTGGAGGAATTTGAATGGGAGAAAGGATTAAAATTGCAGTGTCTGGGGCTTATGTCTGCCTTTTTCAGCCTCAGAGGGCTGGGGGTCAGGCCCTTCCCACATGGGTCCTAATTATGGAACTGCTGTGGGAAGGACAGCCCAAAGCACTGGTTCTTCTGTGACCACCACTTTGTGATCCTTCTGCCTGCAGGAGTACATGCAGTGTGTGACCGCTGTGGATGGAGAGTGGCTGGCGGAGCTGGGCCCCATGTTCTACAGTGTGAAACAGGCAGGAAAGTCTCGGCAGGTAAGCATCCTGCACTTGCCATGGAGGTTCTGCTTGCCTGTGGACCCATTTTCCCCTCAGCCTGATATTGAAGACATGTCATCATCTGACCGCTACCCTCTTACTTCTTTCTCAAACACAAAAGCTGTGATCGAGCCAGGTTGGTCTGTTAGATTTCCCCCGTCTGGGACGCCTGGGTGGCTCAGTCGCGTCTGCCTTCAGCTCAGGTCACGATCCCAGGGTCCTGGGATCGAGCCCCGCATCGGGCTCCCTGCTTGGCAGGAAGCCTGCTTCTCCCTCTCCCACTCCCCCTGCTTGTGTTCCCTCTCTCGCTATGTCTCTCTCTGTCAAATAAATAAAATCTTTAAAAAAAAAAAAAAAAAAGATTTCCCCCGTCTGCTCTGGTTGCTTGGTCTGCCTAGCGTTCTTTTTTTTTTTTTTTTTTTTTAAAGATTTTATTTATTTATTTAAAGAGAGAGAGAGCACAGAGCCTGATGCGGGACTTGATCCCATGACCCTGAGACCATGACCTGAGCTGAAATCAAGAGTTGGGCGCTTAACCAACTGAGTTACCCAGACCTTTAAAAAAACAAAACAAAACACCTTATTATTGAGAAGTGCAAATATTCATAAAAGTGTAAAAAACAGTATAGGGAGCCATCATGAATTTGTCACCTGCTCTCCATAATGATCAACATTGGTCAGTCTGGTTTGGCTTATTTCTACTCTCCTCCACACACTCCTTTTTTTTTTCCCGGAAGAATTTTAAAGCATATTTCAGACACATTATTTCACCAGTAAAAACTTGAGTAAGCATCTCTAAAAGGACTTACTTGTTTTTAAGATGTAATGTTTATGCCGTTGTTGCTTAACGGAATTAATCCTTAATGTTATCTAAGTCTCCAGTTCTTATTCATGTTTCTCCTTTTATCCCAAAGATAACTTTTTATGATTGATCTGCTTGGATTAGGATCCAAATATTACAATTAGTTGTTATATGTGTTAAGTCTTTTATTCTAGAACATGTTCTGCCCCCATTCTTTATTATGGTATTGATTTATCGGAGAAACCAGGTCACTTGTAGAATGTTCACATTCTGTATTTGGCCGATTGCTTTTTTGTGATGGCGTTTAACTTGTGCCTCTATCCCATGTTATTTCTACAAACTCATAATTAATCTCAAGGCCTGATAGGATTCAGGTTTAGCTGTTTTGGGCAAAGATGCATAAATGCATGTGGTGTTGGGAACATCCTTTTAGATGGTGTCAGGAAGGTAAGGTCTGGTGGTCCCACTTTTGGAAAGGATGCTGAGACTGGTCAGTGGTTCTGCCCAGTCCCTCCAGTAGAAGTTCTCTAGCCGCTACTCCATCTCCTCATGGTCTCACTGTCCGTGGACGGCCACCGCCTAGAGCTGGGATGCAGGGCTGCAGAAGGTGGCAGGGCTCTGGCTTCCCCTCTTGTCAGTACTGTCCGTGCTGGGCCTGCACACATCTTCCTTATGTGTGTTCTTCCCAGCCAGGTGGTCATGTCTTCCCAGTGTCCTGTACCTCCTGGCATCGCTGTGCACTTGGTAAGAGAGTGAAAGTGCTTACTGAATTGAGTGGAGTGCGGAGACATGACAGGGTTCGGACTGAATCGTGCAGTGTCTGGCTTGACTCAAGGAGGAGAACAGGCTTCGGCCTCAAAAGACAAGGCCGCCTTGGTGTTGGGGCAGGGAGCCATGTGGCCCTGGCTCTGGGAGCTGGCCCAGAGAACAGAGCGCCTGGCTTACGAGGCTTCCTCTCCTGCCGCTCCCTGGTACGTCTCCCTCTTTTCTAGGAGAACCGCCGACGGGCTAAAGAGGAAGCCTCTGCCATGGAGGAGGAGATGGCACTGGCTGAGGAGCAGCTGCGAGCCCGGCGGCAGGAGCAGGAAAAGCGCAGCCCCCTGGGCAGTGTCAGGTGAGCTTCGGCCTCGGGACCCCGGCTGGGATGGAGCCTGTCCGTGGGAGGTTCTGGGGACCAGCCCGAGAGACCAAGCAGACCCTGACGCAGGGTTGCGATCTAAGAGAAGTTGAGCGTAGGGCTGAATGGGGACAGAAATTGACCGGTCCCACATGGAGGCATGGGAGGAGTTCCAGACGCACTGTCACGGGTGGTGATACATCTGCCTGGTCACTGTCATGTTGTACTGAGGCCTGCGGTGGTCTGGAGAAGTTCCAGCTTCACTGACAAGCGAGGACTTGGAAATCATGGTGGGGATGGGAGGGGAGCCTTGGAGCCTTGGGCTTCTGTGTCTCTGCTGGTGCCCGAAGTTAGGTCAGACTTCACAGGTGAAGGGCACAGTTCTCCACAAGACTGCCTTCACGTCAGACACCAGCTGCGAGTTGGGGGGTTGCCAAAGGTCACTCTCACTTCTGACCAATTTGCTACAAATTTGGGGATCCCCGTGGACTCCTCCACATTCGATAATTTGCTAGAGTAACTCACAGAACTCAGGAAAGTACTCTTATTTACGATTACAATTTTATTATAGCCGAAGGATACAAATCAGAACCAGCCCAAGGGAGAGACAGAGAGAGTGAGGTCTGCGACAGTCCCACATACGAAGCATTGGTTGTCCTCAGGGCTGCATTACCCTCCTGGCATGTTGGTGCGTGATAGTGTGCACAGAGCATTGCCAGCCAGGGAAGCCTCAGTGTCCAGAGCTTCGATGTCCAGAGTTTTATTGGGGTTTCATTCATGGGCATGAATGGTTGAGTAAGCATCCATGTGATTGACTCACTCTCTAGCCTCCTTCTTTCCGCAGAGGTTGGGCTGACCACGAGGCTCAAAGTACAGCCCTCATCCTGAATCATCTCGTTAGGAGAAATTACCAGATGTGGTCTGAGGGCCCACCAGGAGTAACAGAGACATTCAGTCCCTTGGGAAATCCCAAGGGTTTAGAGATTACCTCCCAGGACCTGGGGACAGGTGCATGGGTGGTTCATTGGTAGAATTCTCGCCTGCCAGTACCTGGGGACAAAGACCAGCTAGATTCTTTATTAGACAGGTGGAGTGGCAGCCTGGTGAGGTGGCTGGAAGACTACCTCCATAGCTCACTTAGTAGGTATGAAAGGGATTGTTAAAAAATCTATCCTTGGTGGATAGCAGAATGAGGTGATATTTTATTCTGCTCCCCATTACAAATGAGGACGGCAGCGGGGTTGGGAATGTATTGGGGGAGGAGACCCTTCAGTCCCAAAGCCTGCTCACATACCAGTTAGAAGCAGCAAGGCCTCGGGCTCCTCGTCCTCCTGTACATCCTGGTTGGAGTGAGCAGCAGCGTGATTCCTCATCCCTCCTTCTGTGTCTCCAGGTCTACAAAGATCTACACTCCAGGCCGGAAGGAGCAAGGGGAACCCATGACCCCTCGCCGCACGCCAGCCCGCTTTGGGCTCTGAGCTGAAGCTTTCCCTGCAGAGGATGCAGCCACGTATTGAGTCCTGAGCCCTGTGGCTAGAGCACCCGGGGCCTGCCACAAAACCCTTTCATCTGCGCGCTTTCATCTTTGTACATCATGGCCCCTGGGGGAAGGTCCTGCAGGGGCCAGCTCAGCAACAGAGGGAGGAGGAGCTCCTCACTGCAGGCAGGGGGTGCGGGGCAGCTGAGAGCTGCCAAGGCCGTGAGAGGGGGCCGGACCCATTGTATCCAAATAAACCATTCCTGGGACGCTTGGTATATAAATGACTTGGCCGTGACTATGGTTTTTTAAATTCTGTGTAAAGCAGCAAAATAGAGCTAGAGGGAATTGTAATTTGGTTATAATTCAGGATTTGGAAATAAATTTATTGTTTGTAAAATGTTATTGCATTTCAGACTGTTCCTTTTTCCCTCACTGCCCTAAATCACGTAATAAATAACAAAATGGGCAGGACTCCGACTTGACTTTCCCTTGGGTGGGTCCTTCTAAAACCTCAGCTCGCCTTATTTCTGTTCTCCAGGTAGCGCCTCTCTGAGGAGGGTTGGCAGGGTGGGACGTAGCTGGCAGGGAAGGATAATGGCCTGGGGCCCTGGGCAGGCCAAACGCTGAGGGTGCCTTGCTCTTCCCCAGGCTGGTGGGCAGGGCAAGGCTGGCCAAATGGCCAAGTGGGAAGGAGGTGAGCAGCCGCGCACCCTCTGCCCTTCCCCAGGGGTGGGTTGGCTGCTGTATTGCTCAGAATGGCAGAAGTTTCTACTCTGCATGTGAAAGGGTGACGTATTGGCAAAAATAGCATAAAATATTGCTTATTGATTTTCACATAAAAGATGATCCTTGTTGGATCATCTAGTCCTTTCTCTTGTTAAGCAGCTTATATCTGCTGAGGTGGCTTTTTGGGTATTTGGCCCTTTGCATCACCCATGGCCCTTATTTTATGATCCCCTGTGGGGGGGGGAGCTTCTGCCAGGCGTGCTGGTTGCAAGGTTCTGTGTTGGGGCTGAATCACTGATGGGCTTGGCCTGGGGCTCAGAAGCACCTTGATCCCAGGCCAGCGGTGCTCAGCTCCAGCCTTTTGGGTCATGCTGCTGACTATTACTT
Source organism: Phoca vitulina (assembly GCF_004348235.1). Lineage (NCBI taxonomy): Eukaryota > Metazoa > Chordata > Mammalia > Carnivora > Phocidae > Phoca > Phoca vitulina. The sequence continues at coordinate 22,137,904 of NW_022589733.1, read as the reverse complement.
CTACTCCCTTTCTCACTTTGTTCCTGGGATGTGAATTTAAAATTTAAGTCAGTTTTATGGATGAGTTTGGAAGCCTGGCTTTGCCAGCCAGCACCAGCTACCACCTCTACTTCCATTCTTTTTACCTCTAACTGCCTTTATTGGGAATTCAGGTAGAAACTGACTTTTCATGGCTCTGGAGTGAAGAGAGGGCTTCTGGCTGCTCGTCTGGGAAGGCTTCTAATCTTGGCACCGGGTTGGAGGGCTAGCAGAACGTGTCTACCTGCTCTGTGGAGAGAAGTAAGCTGGGTATGTGATCTACTTACAGACTTGGGCTAGGGAGGCAACAGAACAGGGCAAAAATTGAGGTTCCAGTGAATATGGCTTTGTTACTAACAAACAGGCTGTGACCATGGTCACGAACTTACCTTCAAGTTCCCTAGGTCACAAAAACGAAGCCAGAGGTTATAAAAACCATGGGTCAACCCAGCCTTCTCATTTAAAAACAAGGAACAGGGGCACCTGGGTGGCTCAGTCGGTTAAGCGTCTGCCTTCGGCTCAGGTCATGATCCCAGGGTCCTGAGTTCGAGCCCAACATCGGGTTCTCTGCTGCTCCCCCTGGTTGTGCTCTCTCTCTCCCTCTCTCTCTCCCTCTTTCTGTCAAATAAATAAATAAAATCTTAAAAAAAATAAAAATAAAAATAAAAACAAGGAACACCTGGCAAGGACACCTGACACATACAGGTGCCACAGGCTGTGTGGGGAGGATCCCTGCCCCCCAGCAACGCTTCCCGAATCTGTTGTGGTGTTGGGAATTCCGCACAAGAGTCTGTCTGGACCTCTGACTCTCATGTTTCCTTTAAATTATGGACCTTTTCCATTCAGATCCACCTTAAAGTTCCTTCCAGCTTTAATAATCTGATTCTTACCACCTCTTCCTCAGATAATAACCGAACCCCCCTACCCCCCCGAGATACAAAGCATGTCTGTGACAACAGCCCTGAAGTGGGTTCTGGAGACCGGCTTTCAGGCTTCCTGGTGTGAGGGAACAGAGAGGCTGCTGAACTGGACATTTTTACGGGGCCCCCTGTTGCTCTCAGTCACATGCATCTCTCCTTAAATGCCTAGTTGATGGTAATTGTACTTTAGACACATTAAAGATGTCAGCAGTTGAGGGTCTCAGGCTGAGATGGGGCTCATTCTAGGGACCCCAGAGCTTGCTTGCCAGGTCCTGTCATTGTCAGGAAGCTTCCTTCTCAGCTGGGCTGTGTAGAGAAGGCTCAGAAGCCAAGTGCTTATGGGGCACCACGGTGGTTGCAGAGAGCTCCTCCTTCCCTTTATTAGGGAGGCAGGGTGCGGTGGCTGATGTCTGCTCTGGGTTTCTCAGCTCGGGGGAGGAAATGATACTCCAGGTGGGCAGAAGAGGATCTCCTGCAAAGGATTCTGTGGGCTCCAGGTATCAGAATCTGAGTGACATCTTCCCACTGGGTGGCCGAAGCTCTTATTTTACTGACAATCCCCTTGGCTAAAGTCCTAGCTTCATAACTCTTTCCTTTCCTTTCTTTGGTTACTTCTTAGAGCAGTTGTAGGTGTGCAGTGAAATTGAGCGGGAAGTACCAAGATTTCCCATTTACCCTCTGCTCCCACACAAGCACGGTCTCCCCACTATCAACGTCCTACCTGAGTGGTTCATTTTTCACACTCGATGAACCTACATTGACACATTATCCCATAGACCCCATAGTTTCCGTGAGGGTTTACTCTTGGTGTTAGATATTCCGTGGGTTTGGGAAATGTATAATGACATGAATCTAGCACTACTGTATCATACAGAGACCGCTTCTATTATCAGCTGTTCAGACTACCTTTTAGAAACCCCTTTGGTTATTTCTTAAAGAATTATAGTTAGCTTTCCTGCCCTTTGCCTTATCCTTAGAGAAACTACATTTCCCTAAGTTCAACCCCTCTATCCCATCAGATCTCCTCCCTGGCTGGGCTTGCAAGGCCAGATGGCTGGGTGACATATCCGTGTTTTTCCGGCTCTGCTGCCCCTTTGCTTCCCATAACTCACTACCAGCTGTGCTCTGGTGTAATCACACCACAGGAAGTGAAAAATAACTTTGAAAAAATGTACCATATGCAAAGTATCCAGATACTATAGTCTCTGGCCAACATATATGATACCTTTTCATAAATATAGAGACAAAATGCCTTTTTTTTTTAGTAGACTATACTGGGGATTTTAATGACATTGAAATTTTGTTTGAATAAATGGGTCACAGGCCAGAAGCAGGAAGTCATTTCATTAGTACCAGGTTCTTCACTTTCCTCTGGAAAATATATCCTTACTCTAAACCCAATGGCGGTACATAGTAAAAAATAAGCATAAAAAGCAGACAACAACTGTCACAGCAGAGACTATCAGAGATGCCTGTCACCCCTGCCCCATGCTGCACTTCGAGTATTTGCCCTCGCCAAGTTCTGGCAGGGGCATGCTATATAACATGTCTTAGCTTTTGTCTGGCTGGGGAGGGAGGCAAGAATATTTAAGAATCCTTACCAACTAGTGGGTTTCTTCACTTCTCCTGCCCCCCTACCCTGAGACACAAACGCTTTCATTTCTTTCTCTTACTTTACCTTAGTAGCTATTTCTCTCAATTTCCTACAGACCAAGAATATAAATTCCAGACATGTATTCAGTTTAACAAAATCCTACCACAATAAAATAGTTTAGCTGTCCTTGGAGTTTGTTGTAATGGAATTTTACTTGTATTGAGCTGGCTGGGGAGAAAAATAAAATTGTTAAAAGGAGAAATGTAATATGGCGGAAAGAAAGCAGATGGCTATCTCCCTCCTCCGCTCGGAAAATGCATCACTCATTTCCTTTCTTGTGGGTCTCAGGATTACTTTCCTTTTTGAGGTTTTTAAGATTTTTTTTCTTAAATTCCAGATAGATGGAAAAAATAAAGGGGGAGCTAATTATCTCTTGCTGGTTTAAAAACTAATCCAGATAATCCAGAATCTCGCTTTGGGAATTTTAGCTGTCCGTATATATGAAAGAGACTATGTCTTTTAGAATCCAGAGAAAACAGGGATGAACATGTTGTGGGGGGCTGAAGGGGGCAGAGATGTCTGCAAGACGCCAAGAGCTCACTGAGACTGCTATGCTCATGTCTTTATTTTAGAGTTTGGGTCTGGAGATGGTAGTATGGTTCCAATGCTCACTCCACTGCAGTAAGTGGACAAAACTCAATAAAATGTTAGCATCTTGAAAAATAGGCAGGGACCTTGATGCATTCCTGTAAGAGCTGATCCAGGTCAAGAGAGAGGGGTGGAAAATCACTGTCCTCTGAAAAACGTAGGTGGAAATGCTGCCCAGGGCAAGGTGCTGATTCTAGCAATATGAGGAACCTGAGGGAACAGGGAGGAAATGACAGTCTTGATTTGAGGAGAAATTAATGAGATGATTCCTCATGGCCGGGCAGCTCAGTTGTGGGGTGACTTCTTCCCTCTGGGGTAACATGGGGTCTATAGATGACAGAAAAGGTAGCTATGGATCCATGCTGTACAGGGGATCAGGGTGCTCTTGTGGGGTTTTCAGAACAGATTATAGGAGGAAGATGTTTATTCTACCTGTTCTCCTCTTGTCCCCACACTCCCGAAAAGAGATTGGGTCAGGGGAAGGGATAGGTCTGAGATATGATGCACTTGGCTATCATCAAAGAGTCTTAGATCAGAACAAGTCTTAATTCACTCACCTGTTCCCACAACATATGAGGAAACAGTGATCTCTGGTCCAGAGTGGCTAAACAGAAGGTCTGTCCCCCAGTTCCTACTTGGGGATTGAATTCCCAATCCAGTGATCTCTTCTTGAAAAATAATATCAGGCTGTTGCTATTTTTTTGAACCATGGGACTAAGAAAGATGACATCATATAAGTAGCAAAAGACAAATGGCAGACATACCTGAGCAGTGGGGTATCCCGACAAACTTGGTGATGTCCATTCTTTGGCTCACGTCCTGGGTCATCCCCCTAAAGCCCAAGGTGGCACATACTTTTCCCCTCTGTATGGGCTCCATCTTGTTCGGGCCTAGGGCTTTGGTGTATAGCCTTGGGTGTCCAGTTTTCAGCTTCTTCTCCTCTATCTCAGTCTTCAGTTTCTTGTTTTCCTGCTGCAGATGGACCATTACATTGTGGAGGTGGCTAGGGAAGGAGAAGGAAGGACAGGAGTTCTTTGGTCTGCTTCAGTATCTTGGTTTCCCACTGGAAGGGGCAGATAAAGGCAACACAGGGAGGAGGGCCATGGACATCCAAGTCCTTTCAGAGCTGGTGCTCTCATGTTCCATAGAAATGGAGGCCTATGTGTATCCCCTGGAAGAAGCCCAGGCCCAGGGCCGGGGTGGACCCAAAACCAGTACTTCTGAGCCACTGTGTCATGTCAACTCAGGGCCTGTTTTCATATCTGTCAGATGGGGACAGTTGAGTCTGATCTGCCTTCTGCACTTCATATAAAGCTCCAGTTTGACAAAAGATAGAAATTTGATTTGAAGAGCTGTAAGGCTGTCATGAACAATCCCATGTGCCTGGGCTGTCCCAGCTGTGCCTGGGAAACACTCTCATCCAGTTCTGATGCCAAAGCCAAGTTCTTTCCCCTCCCTTTGCTGGAAGGTTCAGAGCACAGGGGATCCCAGCTCTGTTGAGAGCTTGGGTAAGTAACTTGTCCCCATCTTATGGATGAAGAAATGGTAGCAGTGATGTAGGCGAGGTGAAAGAACTTAACATATCTCCTGTGGCTCCATAACTGGTCATATTTCTCCAAACCAGTGTCGAGGGCAGTGGGTGGCCATGGGCTCTGGAACCAGACTTCCCAAGTTGGAATTCTGGTTCTGCCATTTACTTTTCCTGAGGCCATGGGCAAGTTATTTAGTCTCTGGGTTCCTCTCTTTCTTCATCCATAAATGGGGATTTTAATGGTACTGAACTCATGAGTTCTTATAAAGATTAAATAAATTAATACATAGGGCGCCTGGGTGGCTCAGTCGTTAAGCGTCTGCCTTCGGCTCAGGTCATGATCCCAGGGTCCTGGGATCGAGTCCCACATCGGGCTCCCTGCTCAGCAGGAAGCCTGCTTCTCCCTCTCCCACTCCCCCTGCTTGTGTTCCTGCTCTCGCTGTGTCTCTCTCTGTCAAATAAATAAATAAAATCTTAAAAAATAAATAAATAAATTAATTAATTAATACATATAAAGCACTTAGAACAGTGCTTCACACATGTAACAGATAAATATTATTTGTGTCATTATTACTATTATTATTATTATTATTATTAAAAGATGGCTTTTCTTCAAATAGGTTCAAACTCAGGAATGAGTTCTTTGTGAAACAGAACTTCCTGGAACTTGGCACATCATAAGAAAAAGCCTGAAATGCTCTGTTACCTTCAGATTTTTACAATTTCTCTTTCAGCTAATCCCTTTTAGAAAATGCTTTTGTCCTAGTGAAAAATTTCATGGTTTTTTCTAGAGGGAAATCAAAGAATTCATTCTGAACTTCGCTGGGCCCGTGCTTTGCCCTCTTGCTCTCTGTAAACCTGGCCAGTGTTGAAGACACCCCCGGAGCTCCTTGTGTCATCGCCACACTCCATATGCCACTGGGCCTGCAGGTGGGGTCCTCACGATGCCCTCATTCTCTGGCTCTCTGACACTCTCTCTGGCCCACTCCTGTCAGCATTCCCAATGCCTTCAACATCCTGTACATTCTATCCAAGCCTCTCAGTCCCTTGACTTCTATATTACAATGATCTTGTCCTCTCCTTAAACTGAGCCACCATCCTATGGTCACAGCTCAGAACAGAGCTTTCCACCTGGGGCTGATGAGTGGGTTCCAGGTGTGCTGAGATGTGGACACCCTCAGCTCTTGGGGCAGCCACTGGTTGGTCAACTTTGTCACAAACAACTCATCCCAAATTCTTCCACTGTGCCAAACAAATGTGATTATTTTCTAAGTGCTTCCTGCCAAAGGGTTGGGAGCCACTGCTCTAGAGCTTGTCATTATCTGTGACTATACCATCTCTGAAATCTCGGTTTTAGACATCTCTGTTCCCAAACTTCCAACACTCCTCCCACACCACAGTCTGCTGACCCACCTTTGACCATGAGGATGAAGCATGGTCACAGGGGAGGGTGGAACAACAAGGTGAAGGAACTTAGGTCCCCAAATGACCACGTGGGACAGAGGAACCCCACCAACCTGGACTGTTCACCTCCTAGGGTTGGTCCTTCCATGTTCTATGTTCCTTCTTTTGGAGGTCTCTTTGTTACAGCAGCTTAGCCTCTACCCTGCCTTTCAGGTCCTGTTTCCTTCTTAGCATTTTTGTCCCCTGAGAATCACAGCAGGTGACGGGGGAAGGGGCATAGAGACTAGTAACCCCTTTCTGTATTGTTGGTGAGGGAAGGCCCAAAGAGGTGCAGTGATGCGCCCAAGGTCACATAAATGCAGATTCATGACCCAGAATCTTTCCATAGTCCCAGCCCTTTCCTGAGGTCAGATGCATGTATTTAATGATAAAGCCAGCCCTGGCTCATGGCTGACCCTTCTCCTTAGGGCCCAACAGCAGCCTGGGTGGTGTGGGATGACTTACTCCTTTTCACCAGTCAGCTTGGCAATATATTTGACCTGCTCACGGAGCTTGTTTCCTAGTTTCTCATTGGCGATCCTGTAATAAAATCCATAAGAGAAAGTTCCCAGACCCCCATGAGGAAGAGCATGAGTTGGATGGCTAGGAGGCTGGTGTTCTCAGCAAGGTGTCTGCTGAGCCCTAGACTCCAGCTCATTACCCACTCCCCAGAGCTAGAGCCTCACTAGCACCTGGCAATTGAGGGAAACTTCCATTCTCAATTACTATGCAAAATCACTGTGATCTCAGGTGAGTTCAAGGGATCCAGGCAGGGAAGCCAGATTCCAGGTTGGGGAGAGGAAATCTGACCTACAGCAAAGCATCCCTTTTATCTTGGAGCTGCTCTGTTTCTAAGCCAGCAGGTCTTCCTGATTCTGCCTGAAGAGTTGAGGCCCCTCCATCTTATTCCCAGCTCTTGAATGTGGGCTATTACTGAATTCATTTCCCTAGAGGGCACTGTGTGTGTGTGTGTGTGTGTGTGTGTGCACGTGCGTGTGTATGTGACACTATTCTTTGGCACATGTGCAGTTTCTCAGCTCAGCCCAGGCCTTGGAACCCTGCCTTACTTTATAATTTCTTACTTACTTCTGCTCTTTTGCCCATTGCTCCATGTTGGACATAATCTGATCATTCTCTCGGCGTAGCCTACAGGTGTCTTTAGCCGTAGACCGCTGGGGCACACAGGCAGGCTTTGGTACAAGAAGAAAATGAGATGGTTGGGGAGGGGGGGGGAGCATAGGCCTGTCACCACCCGACTCCCAAATCAGGTCTCTTCTCTCTTCCTGGAAGAAGAAACATTGGTTCTGCTGACCAACCCCTAGGCCAGAGTTGGACCTGCCAGCATCTCTACCTCCAGCAGTGCATGCACAAAAGGTGACATCTCTGAGCAGGGCACTGTTTATAGTAGAGACAAAGTAGATGTGTATACTTACAATAATGATTTTTGTGCAAAGGCATTAAAACATCTTGTTTTTAAAAAGCAATATGTTAAGCCAATTTTTTAACAGATGGAAGAAAAAATATCTTGAGGAATGGATGCCTTTTTTTCTAATGCAAGCAAAGGTCCTGTGGCTACACCAAGAGATCCTGCCATGAACTTCACTGCTCAGGGACCGGGGCATAAGGCATGCTCAAAGATCTCTTAGCAGATTCTACTGCAGGGTAAGTGAAAATGTCAGGATGGGCTCTGGAGGAGGACTGCCCAGGAGGTTATCTAAGTCAGGGATGGCTGGTATTCCTGACAGGGAGATGGCACTCTCTTCTCTGGAATGGGCCTTTGTTCGCTCACTATCTCTATCAACGAAGGCACAGGAAGACAGTTGGGTTGAGACAACTGCTGTGAGCCTTAGCGCACCCAGACCCTACTTTGCACTGAATAGAGTGGGCTGGGGGTGTCCTTTCCTTGCTCTTAGGCACCCCCTCCCCCACCAAGGTTGGTCTAGTATCCAGGTGGTCGTGGATGTGCTGGGAGGGTCTGGGAGGAAGTGACCGGAAGCTGAGGAGTGCCCACCTCCTTCTCATCTGCCAGGAGGTTCTCTTTCAGGGCGGCCATTTCCTCCTGGAAGGCACGGAGCTGCTCCTCTTTAGCTGCCAGCATCTTGAGGTCACTCTGGTGCTGCTTCTGCCACTGCAACACTTGGTTGCTCATCTCCTCCAGCTTCTTGTCGAAGGCTTGAACCTGCTCAGGGGCGCAAAGTGAGGAGGGAGACCCCGGCTGGCGGGCTGGCCGCCCTGAGCCCAGGGCCTCTGTGACAAGGCAGGAAGGCGCTTTCTCGGCTTTGAGGGACTCCGTAGGGGGCATTTTACTGCCAATACCAGCAGAGGGCGCCCCTGGCTGCCTTTGCCTGAAGCTCCCTGAGCCAGCAAATGGAGAACCCGTTAGCCAAAGGGAATGGCTCTGTACTAAAGAGCTCAGGGGCAAGAAGAGAGAGACCCTGGGGACCTGGAACAGGAAGACAGCCTGAGCTCCTGGCTGCTCCTCACCTCTAGCTCGCTCTGCTGTTGGAAGCCCTGCAGTTTTTTTAATTCCATGTTGAGCTTTTTCATCCTCTCCTCGTAAGCAATGATTTCATCTTCCAGCTGAACTTTCCTCTCTTGGGCCTGTGCCAAGGTTCGGTGCAGGCTCTTGGTCTCTGAGGTCGTATGATTGAGCTTCCATAAAGACAAAGGGGATAAGAATGGCTGTCACAGTTCTTTGGCCCATTCTATTGAGTGCTGAATGGAGAAGTGTTCCAGTCCCTCCCCATCCTCTGCTCAGGGTAGCAGACACCTGGTCACTTGCCTAGTGTCCCAGGGAGGGGTGGGAAGTGACAGTGGTTGATTTTCTACATCTTCGTTCCCCTACCCCATTTCCTCTTTTTCCAGTTCTCTGATCAGCTAGGCATGATCAGCACTGGGTGGGGCACAAATTGCCCAGACAACTTAGGCTTTGGGAAAACTTTGCCCCTGGATCACCTGTGGGCAGAAAGACTCATTAGATTTGGCCTGGTTCTTTGTGATCCCTTTCTCCCACCCCAAAAAAGCCTCACTATGAGGAGGCAGGCCTTCCCTGGAAGGACATCCTAGCTCAGGATGCAGATGGTCCTGGTGATAGCCAGTTGGGCAGGGGATTGACTCTTGCACTTCTCGAGCTACTCGGACATTTCTTTGCCCCAAAAAGCCCTGGAGATGAGAGGGTATGGCTTACCTTCTCGAGAGTTTGTGTCAGGTCATCTTGGCAGGCGATTGACTTTCGGGACAATTCCTCATAGGCCTCTTTACTGACCATGGTCTGGAGATATTGCTTCTCCTTCTGCACAGCTTTCTCCAGCTGGACCTGCAGACTCTCTAAGGCCTCCTTCTGAAGGACTAGCTTTAGGAGGGGGAACATCACTATCAAGGTTCATACCTATAGAGGTATCCTCTGTGTCTACAGGAAATGGACCAGAGCTGGGCTCTCTTCCCTCTGTACTAACAGACAGAGCACCCTCCCCTCACTGTTATAAAAAGAACAGCTGCCTTTCCAGGCTCTTCTGCGCCCCTCTCCTCACACTTCCCCTTCTAAGTTAGCAGGTCCCCCGCAAACAAGGAGTACTGGCAGTACTGGGCCATGATGTATTAAGTACATGAATAATCCCTTTCACAGACTCTGTAGTCTTTAATAAAGATCTGGAATTCAGTTCTAGTTTAGGAACCATGATACAACATTTCATTTGTACATTTTATGCCTTTCTTAGTTCCTGACATAATCCGCTAGACTTGCACCATGAAAGCAGGACTGTGTTTACTTCCTTCCTTGCTATATCCCCACTGCCTACAGCCCAGGGCATGGCATATAATATGTGCTCAGTAAATACTAAATCATTGTTTTTGACTGAATGAAATATTTTGTATGGCAATGTTTGGAATTAGGGATGCACTGAACATGTGGTTCTGGTAAAGCATGTTTAAAAACTGAAGTCTGTGTCTTAAACTTAGTAATGAGTATGTACTCATGCTATAGTTAAAAGGAATTGAGGGGCGCCTGGGTGGCTCAGTTGGTTAAGCGACTGCCTTCGGCTCAGGTCATGATCCTGGAGTCCCTGGATCGAGTCCCGCATCGGGCTCCCTGCTCAGCAGGGAGCCTGCTTCTCCCTCTGACCCTCCCCCATCTCATGTGCTCTCTCTCTCTCTCTCATTCTCTCTGTCTCAAATAAATAAATAAAATCTTTAAAAAAAAAAAAAAAGGAATTGAGATCTGGAGTTAGAGGTTGTGGTTCTGTCATTTACTTAATCTCTCTGAGCCTCAGTTTCCTCTTCTGCAAGCCAGTTACTTTCATCTGTTTCATAGAGTTTTGGTGATGATCAAATAAGATTATATAGTTTGTAAAAAGGACTTAGTAAGGTATAAATTACTACCTAGCTGTGAGTACGGTCATGAACATGCTAAGTAACTAGCCGTGTTATTAAATACTTTTAAGTACAGGGCAGAGATCTACTTCCAAATCTGGGAGCAGAAGGGAGACCTTAGAAATTCACATGCCCAACTTCTGTTCTTTGGTATTTTATCTGTTCTTTGATATTTTAATACACCCCCATCCACATAGAAACATACTCCATTGGGTTTTCTTCAGTAACAGCTCCGTGTTTGAAGTTTATTATTTTTTCAGATGGAATTTTGAGTATCTTGAACTCTAAGAACTGGTGAGATGAGAAGTGTTAGATTGTACTGCTGACCCTATATTTACATGTCCCAGGAATGAAACCATTCCTAAAGATAAAATAATTTGGTCTTCTGGAAAAAGAAATGCATCTTTTTTGGGGACTTCTGAAAACATGGAGTCAACTGGTCTGCCCAATAAACCAGGGGAATGACTGAAGAAACTGTAACTCACTAAGCTCTTGATAATTGGTGGCCAAATCAGGAAATGTCATCACAGAGGCGAGATACCAAAAAGAAAGGTGGTGACATAAATCACAGAAGCTTAATTAATTGATTTTGTATTATTTATATGTAATAGATATATATTATTTATTATTTGTATTATTTATTTATTGTTTTTATTTTTAAAAAATTACCAGCAAAAAAAAAAAAAAAATTACCAGCAAAAGATGGGTTTATTTGGGAATGAAAGTGAATTGCAATCTGGGACAAAGAAGCTGTGGCAAAACCATAGGGAAATCTGGGGAAGAAAGGAGGGGTATGTTTTTTTCAGGAGAAAAGGGGTAAGTTGGGAAGACTGTTATGAACTAAAAGTCCATTGGAGTTTGGAGGCTTTATTTTAAATTTCTCTAACATCAGTGGTTTAGCTTGAAGAAAGATACTGAAAACCTATATATAGATATATGTAAATTATACAATCAAGGAGTTTTAATAAAAGTTCTCATAAAGATGTACTGTCTCCCTCACCAAAAGCATTAAGCCTAGATGGTTTTAAAGGTGGGTTTCATTAAGTCATCCTTGATTCCTTGCTTCCTCTCACATTCAGTCCATCATTAGTCTGGTCAATTCCGCTGCCAAAACACACCATGAATTTGCTCATTCTGTCTTCACTGATGCCACACTAGCTTGAATGGCAATACTCTCCTAACTGGATCCCTCATTTCCATATCCCTCTCTTCAATAAATTTCCACATATTAGTCAGAGTTATATTTTTAAAACTTAGCTCAAATCACCTCTCCAGCCCCTTTAAGGAAATTTCATCAATGTCTTTTCATTGCTCCTAGAATAAAACCCTAAATTGCTTAACAGAGGCCACAATGTCTACCCCTACCTATCTCTCTACTCTCATCCTATACCAATATCCTCCTCGATTACTACACTCCAGTCATACTGGCCTTATTTTACTTCCTAGAACATTCCAAGTATTGTTTTAAAAGAGTAATACATGATGCACCACTGGGACTCATACTGGGAACATAAGGATGGGCCAAAATAAGGACCAATTAATTAATTTTATTCACCATATTACAAAGAACATCATACCAAAACAGTTGGATCCTATTAATGTTAAAAGCAAGAAAAGGATGCTACTGTTAAACACCAAACTGTAGGTACTGTCCAATGCAATAAGGCAAAAAAAAAAAAAAAAAAAAGAATAAATATTACAAAGGTTTAGAGAATTGTTGTTGCTTGCAAATGATATAATCATCTACCTAGAAAATCCATGAGAAGCAACTGAAAAACTATTACTGCTTAGAAGTGAGTTCAAGAAGAAGTCCAAAACAGAATAAATATGCAAAATAAATTAGCTTTCTTATTAACAGTAATTAATTATAAAATGTAGTGGAAAATTGTCCTCGAATCAGAGATGAAAAAAATCTCAAGATCTATTGCTTTCAGATGGTAACTTTAAAAACTAAATATGGAATACTGATGAGAGAAAATGCATTTTAGAATGCAAAACTAAGCCTCTTTCTAATGACTGTTTCAACTGATAATACATCTACTATATATGAGATATGCTTTTAAAAAGTTGAACATGCTTATACACACAAAAAACCCCCTCTAGTCTCCTGATTTCCATCAACGAATTCTGAAATGAATGCTTTTACTTCCACGTTTACATGGCTATCTTTCTTTTGGCAAACATGATAATAGGTCCATATTAAATACTAAGGTAATATCCCTTATATTCAGGGAGGTTCCTTGGGGGTCTCAGTGACTCAGACCTTAACTCTGGACCACAGCAAAGGAGAGATTTATATCGTGGGAGGACAAAACTCCAGAAATGTCAGTTTCTGTGCTATCTAATATGGTAGCCGCTAGCCACATGAGGCTATTTACATTTAAATAAAACTAAAATTAGTTAATATTAAAATTAAAAATTCAGTTCCTTAGTCATACAAAGCCATATTCCAAGCAGTCAACAGCCTCATATGGCTAGTAGATATTGTATATTAGAGAGCTCTCATATAGAACTTTTCCATCATCACAGAAAGTTCCACTGGACAGTGCTGTTCTTATACTTTGCATAGTCCACAATATTTTAAGATTAACATTTTTTTCTTCTTAAATTATCAAAGAATCAGAGCTGCTTTGTCTTTCATTTGTAACCCAAGAGACCACCTATCAAGATGCTATATTTGTTTCCTGAAGAAAGATGAAATATATTCAGTTAGGGAAAGTACTGCTGTCCATGATGAAGGGGAAAGAGGTTAGGTGTCAGAGCTAGATGATCCAGGTGCAAACAGTGGTCCATCTCATCACTTACTGTTCAGTTACCTTGAGCCCCAGCCTTCCTTTTCTCTGTAAAATGAGGATCATAGTAATCTCTATCTTGTTGGGAGTCAAGCAGATGGAAGGCATGTGAAGGACATAAGTAGACAGTCAATGAATGATGACTGACTTCAAGCATGGCGCCTGTATTTGTTAGCTGCCATTTACTCTTTTCTGTCATCTTTATTTGTGTAGTGATAAATAGCTGTCTCCCTTTCCGTCCCCTTTTTTTGTGCTTTGGCACCATTTTTGGTAGTGTTCCCTAGCCAATTGCCCCAACAGTGGACTCACTCAAGTCTTGCCTGAAATGTTGCTGTGGAATATTGCTGCCAAAGCCCAGGAAGTTTGGGAGCTCCAGCAGATATCACATAAGACCTTCCACAAGTGGAAGAAACATTTCTTTGGCTAAGCAAGCGGGTGCAGGAGGGTTACCCCCACTTCAAGGAGAGAAGTGGAGTTAGAGGCACCACGGGATGCATGTGGGCTGGGCATTTAGCTGCATTTCTGTGGTGGAGGAGAGATAAGTTCTGATTTCAGGTCAAGGGTCCCAGGGTTCAAGTTTCTCACTCCCTCAGGGTTTCTGTCAACTCACCTCATTATTTAGCTCTTGGATGACTTGCTGGGAGGCGTTTTGTTTGCTGAGAGAGGACTCCAGCTGCGTGGAACATTGCATCAACTGTGCTTTGACAGTCTCATTTTCCTCCTCCAACATCCTCAAATTTTCCTTTGTCTGCTCCCCCATTAGAGAACAAAGCCCAGAAAAGAGGTGTTACCTCAGGCTCCCATAGAAGCCTGCTCCTCCTGCCCATGCCCACAACTCCATGCTGCAGCCTGTGGTGTCTTGGGCCTTCTCTCTCCTGCTCACTTGCCTTTCTTACCTTCCCTCCCTTCTCTCCTAAGGTTTAAGCCCCCACGGCCTCTGTATCCTGCCAGGCTCAGTGGGGCTCAAGCCTTGCCCTGGATTCATGAACCCAGCTCTTCTGGACTCTCCTTCTCACCATTTTTTCTTTCTTTTTTTCCTCCTGTCGGAATGTCTCAAGCTCTTGCTCCAGCAACTTCTCCTGCTCTTTGCTCTTTTTCAACTGCTCCCGTTTCTCCTCCAGTAATCTTGTCACCTCCTGAAGCTCCTCTGTTAGACTGCTTTTGGCGGAGGCTTGCTCTCTGTGCTGAGAAATAAAGACTGGCCTGAAAGAGGGCACCTGGGTGGCTCAGTCAGCTAAGAGGCTGCCTTCGGCTCAGGTCATGATCCCGGGGTCCTGGAATCAAGCCCCACATCCGGCTCCCTGCTCTGCAGGGAGCCTGCTTCTCCCTCTCCCTTGGCTCCTGCCCCCACTTGTGCTTGCTCTCTCACATAAATAAATAAATAAACCCTGTTTTTCTTTTTCTTTCTTTCTTTCTTTTTTTTAAAACACTGTCCTGAAAGACAGTCTTAGGCTGTATATTTTTGAAAAAACAAAACAACACCCACGCCCCCAGACAAAGAAAATGGCTGAGATAAATATGAGGGCAACTCCTTGGTTTTTTAGCATAGATAATAAAAAAAGTTTCCTCAGATGTTCAGCAATATTTTTTTTTGTCTAATTAGATATACCAACCTTCCCACAGCATCAACCTTCTCTCCCACTTACCAAATATTTCCACATAAAAAGCTCTTTGAATAAATTTAAAAAAAATCTTAGAAAAGCACAGAAAGAATAATTCAGAGATCAAAAACTTTAAAATGACTGACAAGGATAGGTTTCGAATCCTATAAAAAAAACCCAGCATTGTCCTCTGACTGTTTTTAAGCTTAGCCCTTGAAAATGCTTATTATCAGTCATGGGAATCAAAGCTGATAGGCTGGCTTAGCATTCTAACACAAATTCTGGACAATTAGTTTGAATGGATTGGTGGTGGCATCTTCCCAAATAAAGACTAATATATTTAATCTCAAGTAGAGCAGATGCTTGGGCTGGCAGCGTACTTGCCCTTTATACCTGGTGTTGAAGGAGTTTTAGACGATCTAGCAGTTCATTCAGCTTCATATCCTGCTCAGTCGTTGTCTTCTGAAACTGCCTCTTCTCCTTTTCTGAACTTTCAAGCTTCCTCCGGGCCTCAGAGAGTTCTAATGTCAGCTCCTCTATCCGCTTCCTAAAGCAAAATGGCAACAACAGGAAGACAGACTCTGGTGTCTGTGTAGGCAGATGGTGAGCCGGCTGCATGGGGCTTGTTATCTCATTCCCAGGCAGCTGCTGCCGTGTCCAGACCGGCTCACCAGAGACAGAGCCTCTCTCTGGAGCTGACACGGTGGTACCTGTTGGGTGCGAGTTCCTCTCCAGCCATCAAGGAATCCTTCTGCAGCTTCTGAAGTTCTCTCTGCAGCTCCTGAATGGTCTCCGTCTTCTGCTTCTCCAGGAAAAGGTAGCTTTGCAGTTTCCTCTGTGCATCCTCCAGGTTACTCTTTGCCAGAAGGGTCTCTTCTTTGTACTGGGCAGCTTGCTGAGCTGTAGAAGCCAGCAGACAAGTCAGGCACATGTGCATGGGAGAAGGGGGTGTGTGTGAAGATCAGACTCTCAAATAAGACCAGTTAAAAAGTCTGCTCCTTCATTTTGTGACCTACTTCAATTTCCAACCTTTTCTCTTTTCTCTCCATCTCATTATCACTCCTAAGGAGCCCTGTTAAATTATCTGTCTTCAGCTATCCCTGAGCCGTGGACTGCTTCTGGACTAAAGTTAAACAAATCAATATAAATTGCTCAGTATCTCTTATGTGACTCATCCTGTCGTTAGGGACAAATCCTGACCCTAACGGAGTTTAGAGTCTTGCGAGGGAGACATAACTGGCCCACATGACATAGAGAACACAGTCATGTGAAGTGTGCACTCACAGCGAACTCCTGTGAAGCAAGGTCAATGTGGGTGAGAACAGTCGGGGATGGACTTACGGAGGAACAGAGATGGCGCTGGGCCTGAGAAAAAGGAGGAGGAAGGGAATTCCAGATGGGGGGAATGTTAGAGCAAGTGCATAGGAATGGAATGGGAGAGGCAAGTGGGAAGAGGATGGGAAGAGATTGGCTTGACTGGAAAGGAAAATGGGAAGGAGTGCTGGGAGACCGCTGAGTGAGTGCATGGATAGGAGGGGGTTTTGGAGGATTTTGAAAGTCAGAGAGAAATGTTCAGAGTTAATTTAGTGGGTTCTTGAGCAGAGACCTGGCATAAAGAGTATTTTAGGAAAATTGGAATGTATTAAATGGAGAAAGACTTCCTACAATATCCTTTTAGTCCCTACCCTTGCCCCTACTGGGTATAAAGGGAGAAACATCAGATAAGTTGTTTACTGGAGTTTCTCCACACCAAATATGTTCCTATATCCTAAAGTTTCAACTATTGTTTCTCTTTTAAATATCACCCTTGTCTCCATTTTTCAGCCTGGGATACTGGAAGAAAGATGGTGTCACTGCAGAAATAATGATATACCTTGGAAGAAGGAGGAGGAATTTCTTTTCTAAGCAGGGAAGAGAAAGTTCAGTTTGGGGAATGCTGAGTTAGAGGGGAAGGTGAGTTGCCCAGGCGGAGCTACTCTCTAAAGACAGGAGTGACCACAGGTGCCAAGTCAGGGCTGGGGCTCTAGGTTTTGGAGTTGTGCTGAGAAAGAGAGTAGAGGGGGGAGGGCAGAGTTTAAGGGAGGGATGACTACTGTCAGAGAAGGAGGGAAAAGAGGAAACGATGAGATTTGTGAAAGAAGAAGGGACCTGTTACATCTCCAAAATGGGAAACAATTGTTGAGTGTGGGAGGCCAACAACACATCCAGACACACACAGTTAAAGGAGGGTGGGGAAGGAGGCCACAGTATGGACCTTCCCCCCCAAACTGACATGTCACTCACCTAACATAACATTTAACCCTTTAAAGCATACAGGTCAGTGGTTTCTGCAATACTCACAAAGGTATGCAACCATTACCAGTACCTAATTTCTGATCGTTTTCATCCCCGCAAGGGAAAGTCCATGCCCAGGGCAAGAAGTTATCGGTGACCTCTGAGAAATCAATTTCAGCAGAGGAGCAAGGACATGATCCGCAGCGCAGGCTGCACAGAAAAGAATGTGTTGGGAAGCAACGAAGGGGAGAGAAGGTGTCTAAGGGAGGGAAGAGTAAATTGTGTGACGAAGGTCCTGGAGAAGATGGGGAGGAACACAGTGCACAGAAGCAAAGTACTGAGCCCTGTCCTCCCTGTGATGGGGAAAGGTGAACTTCAGTGAAGGCTGCTGGGAAAACAGCGGGCGTGTGCGTTCAGCAGTTCACCTTCCCAGTTAGGGGTGAGTGAAGGAGCTCGCGAGGGCATTGTGATCCCTGTGAGATGTGCCATGAGATCAGGAGAAGGTCTGGAGAGAGGAGTGGGGAAAGGAGCAGGAAGTGGCCATTCAGAGAAAGAGGGGGGACTGCTCTAGCCCTGAGGGTTTGAAGTGTGGTGGGGACTCCTGTCTGCCGGGGGCCTCACCAGCCAGCTTCTGTTGCTGTTGGGCATCTTCGAGACAGTCCTTCAGCTTCTGGATTTCAGCTCGCAGGGCCCCACACTCTGCCCTGGACTTATCCTGCTTCACCTCCTGGAGGGTGATTTCAAGTTCTGTTGTCATTCGTTGCTGCTTCTCCAACTCCATCTCCTTTCTCATGAGGCTGTTCTGAACCTGTGCCAGTTCCCTCTCGAGCTCATGCAGCATTTCGTCTTTCTCTTGGAGGAGCTAAAGAAAGCAAAGGGTGACCGCTGATAAACGCCTGAAGAGCGACCCAGGGAAGCCAGGTACAGATTGTCCTGAGCCCTCTCTAGCCACTAGCTTCTCTTGCCTGGGTATCACATAGTCTCCTACCTCTGCTCCCTGCCTCAAGTCAGGCCGTTCCCAACACAGCAGCCAGAGGGGGGCCTCTAAAAACCTAAGTCAGATCTTGTTCTGCCTTTCCTCAAAACCCTCCACTGGCTCCAAAAAGCCTCCACTGGCCACTGTCCTTACAGCAACCTGCTGGGATGCTCATGATCTGGTCTGACCTTACCTCTTGCCACCCCTATCCCTCCTGGCTTCAGCTTGTCTCCTGGAATATTCTAAGCAGACTCCTACCTGAGGGCTCTCGCACTTGCTACTCCCTCTGCTTGGAATATTTTTCCTCAAGACCTCTGCCTGGGTAGCTCCCTCACTTCATTCAAATCTCTGCCCAAATGACCACCCTGTGTGAAACAGCTACCAAACTGTTGGAGGAATTTATCAGTACCTGGCATTACATTATATATTAGTTTTGTGATTTGTTTATTGTCTGTCTCTCTGTACTAGAATGTAAGCTCCAGGGGAGTAGGAATGTTGCATGTGTTATTATATTCTTAATGCCTAGAATGGTGCTTGGCTTATCACAGGAGCTCAAAAATACTGGTTGAATGAATATATGAATTACTCAAAGCTGTTTTCTCAGCCAGACTCCTGGCGGCATGTGGTTATCTCTCCGGATACTTCCATTTTTCCTAATGGATCCCCTCTGAACCTTCAAATAGGGAGCCTGAATGACCAGCCAGTCAATCAGTTGGACGATTTCTGCTATCTCTGATAAAAGTGTAGAGTTGGAACTGTGCTGACTACACAAACTTGCATTGGTTTTACAACCTTTCTGGCCTTACTTCCATTCCTAGGCTTTTCCAGGACGTTGATTTATATTGGCAACTACAGATCTTCTAGGGCATAGTTCCATTAATATTTTCAAACTGCCGGATATGCATATTCATAAGATATTTGTCATTTTATATATTGAAATTCACTTGAAGTTCTTAATAAGGCTACACAATATTTAAAGCATTTCTTTCCACTATCAAGCATAAACAAAAGCATAAAAGAACAATGCAAGTGTGTCCCAAACTCTCTATGTTGCAGGGCTGGGGAAGAACCTCTTATAGAGTCAACATCTCTATTAAGGTCCTTGGACAATGGGTATTTTATTTATTTATTATGTGCTATGAAAAGTCCCAAAGAAGTGCTCAGAACTGCCTCTGGGCCTAAAGAACCTGCAGTCTCATTGTTCATGTGTTGATGTTGCCCAGGCAATCCCAGTGGGTGCAGAGCTGCAGGGCCAGCTCTGGCCAAGGTCTGTCCTCACACCTGTGCTGTTGGAGGTTCTAAGCAGAGAGCTCCTCTTGTCCTACCTTGTCTTTCTTCAAGCCCAGCTTCTGGGTCTCCGTGAACTGCGTCTGTAGCTCCTGCAGCCGCCGTTGCAGGATGGCAGCCTCCTTATCCTTCCTCTCCATGTGGGCAGATGTCTCCTCCCGCAGCCCATGCAAGTCCAGCTCCAGCTTCATCATGTCTATGGCGGGAAGGGACAGAGTGCTCCTTGCTCAGAAGAGAGCTCCGGCTTCCTTCTGCCTCTCCCCGCTGCCCCCTCCCCCAGCCCCCTGCTCCTGGTTTACCCTTCATGATGTTTTTCTTCTGCTCTGACACGGCCTCTAGCTCCATGCGCAAGTCCTTCACCAGGTTCTGGTACTCCTCCACATGCAGGCACTGGCTGTCTTTCTGCTCCTGCAAGTGCTTCAGTATCTGGGCAGGTAAGACAGGAGCAGGGCAGGATGAGGACATGGGGGAAGAATGCTTTCTAAAATGCCGAATGTCTGGAATTGGCAAATCCAGAGAGACAGAGAGGGGAGTAGTAGGTGCTGGGGGCTGAGGCGGGGAGGAGGGGGAATGACTGCTCATGCAGCCAGGGTTTCTTTTGGGAGTAGTGAAAATATTCTGGAATTAGTGGGGATGGTTGCCCAACCTTGTGACTATTTAAAAACCACTGAATTGTACACTTTACATAGTGACTTTTAGGGTGTGTTAATTGTATCTCAATTAAACAAATGAAAATAATTTAAAAACGGATATGGCAGACTTATCACCCTCATACAGAATGTGCACAAAAGCCACCACTCCTTCTGCCCTACAACAATCAACAGTCATTGATGGAACACCTACTATGTGCCAGGCACTGTCCTAGGTGCTGGGGACAGTAGAATAAGAAACACAGAAACATATACTTGACCCCATGGAGCTGACCTTATAGTGGGGTGAGACAGACAAAGAGCATAAGTAGTCACTTGTAGAAAATGTTAACAGTTGACAGGTGCTATAGAAGAAAAGAACAGCAAAAGGAGAATAGAGGTGTATGGGGGGAGAGGGCTGCCATTAGAAACAGAATGGAGAGTTTGGCCCCACTGAGAAGGTGCCTCTAGGCAGGGGCCTGCTGGAAGTGAGAGACTGAGCCATGTTGTAGTGTCGTAGTATCTGTAGGTATCTGCAGACAGGGGAGCTAGCCAGTGACCAGACTCTGGGGAGAGAACATGGGGCGGGGGGCATGTAGTTAGAGGGGTGAGCGATGGAGACAGTAGGAGGCATGAGGTGAGAGGCTAGTGGGTGATCACATCATGGGGGGCTTGTAGTCCTTGGGCAAGGACTTTGGCTTCTACTCTGAAGGAGAAGGGAATGGCTATAACTAAGAGAGGGTAGAACACATGGCCGAGGAGGAGCAGTTAGTCATCTGGGCATCAAGGGATACTTATGTGATTTCAGAGCTGTCAGTAAGGGAGGACTGCAGCATGAAGACAGGGGGACAGCTGGAGAAATATAGGGAAGTCACCATATGACCCAGGTGTGGGCACTGCAGGGGCTCAAAAGCTCACTCTATGCCAGGCCAGCTGAGTTCTGGTATTAATTGTGACCTGGGTAGTTCCATCCTAATAGAATATCCAGGTTCCACAAAAGCATTGGATAGGACACATAAAATGGCAGGGAAGAGTGTATGCTGTTTCTTGGGGAAGTCTGCATCATTTAAAAAAATGGTGTGGTAAAGAGGCATTAGTGTTTAGTCAATATAGAGTTTCAGTTTTGCAAGATGAAAAAGTTCTAGAGAACTGCTGCACAACAGCGTAAATATCATGACTGAAATGTACACTTAAATGTGATTAACATGGCAAATTTAATGTTACGTGTTTTTAGCCACTATGCAAAAAATAAAAGAGTATGGGAGAAATAAAGACATTTTTCAGACAAAAAATGGGAGTGTTATGAGATCTTGCTATAGGTGAGGACGTGAATAACATGGAACTGACCTTTAAAATAAATATTGACAGATGTCCCAGGAGGAACTCCAAAATTCAATATTGATTCCTCATTCACTCAAACTTTCTGCATCAGAGAGTCCTGGAAAGAGGAGTCTCTGTCCCTGCACTAAGGGATGCTTGGAGAGCTTATATGTGTTGTTTACTCTCTTTGCCACACCCCCTTTGCTGCTATTTCAGGATTAGCAAGCCTGCCCACAGTGTAGCCTCAGGTGGCTAGCTTTGCCTTGGACTTCAGGTTCAGGTACGACTGACTTGAGATCTCACCTAGGAAATGCAAATTGATGCACTCACTGTGGAAAACAGTATGGAGTTTCCTCAAAAACTTAAACATAGAACTACCTTATGAGCCAGCAATCTCACTACTGGATATTTACCCAAAGAATACAAGAACACGAATTCAAAGGGAAACATGCACCTCAATGTTTATTGCAGGTTCATTTACAAATAGCTAAGATATGAAAGCAGCCCACATGTCCATCAATTGATGAATGGATAAAGAAGATGTGGTATATATATATATATATATAATGGAATATAATTCAGCCACAAAAAGAATGAAATCTTGCCATTTGCAATGATGTGGATAGAGCTAAAGAGCATTATCCTAAGTAAAATAAGTCAGTTAGAGAAAGACAAGTACCATATGATTTCACTCATATGTGGAATTTAAGAAACAAAACAAATGAGCAAAGGGAAAAAAAAGAGAGACAAATCAAGAAACAGACTCTTAATTATAGAGAAGAATTGAAGGTTACCAGAGGGGAGGTGGGTGAAGGGATGGGTTAAATAGGTGATGAAGATTAAGGAGTGCACTTGTCATGATAAGCACCGGGTGATGTATGGAATTGTTGAATCATTATATTGTATACTTGAAACTAATATAACACTGTATGTTAACTAACTGGAATAAAAATAAAAATTAAAAAAAAGATCTCACCTAGGATAGCACTGAACATAGTTTTGACTATTGGTTGGTCAAATCTTGCCATTTGTTTACATGGTTTAAATGCTTATTCACTATTAGAATCAATTTTTGAGATGGCTTTGAATTTTGAAAATATTGAGTTTTTGAAGGACTAAATTTGAATAAATAGTCTTTCCTAAATTTGGTTCAACTCCAACTAGAAACTAGAAAGCTGGATGGTCATTTTGAACCCAGCAAGCCAACCAGAGTCTGTGTCTTGTTCGGGCATACTGTTGAGAGGGGGTTAAGAAGCAGGTGCAATTCCAAAATTCGGCTTTAAAACTGAATACTGCCAGACATATTCCTTGGGACTTGGCATACATTACATACAGTATCCTTGTAGCAGGGCCAATCAAGGTCACACAAATATAAAAATATTATGTAAAAATAAAAAATAAGTGAGAAAACCCAGAATCAAACCCAACTCAACTCGATCCCCCCAGGCATAAATAAGCAAAAGTTCTCCCACCTTTTTAATGTCTTCACAATCTTCTGAGGAACTAGGAGGATGTCTGTGGGTGGCTGTATAGGAAGCAAAGTCCGCTTGTAATTTTATCAAAGCCTCTTCACGCTCTAGAACCTGCAAATGAGTGTAGGTCAGTTATGCTGAATGATCAATGTAATGTGATTATTACTAGTACTATTTTGGCAGGGTGCTCCTTTTTTCAGCCTAAGTTTGTTGTAATATTATGTAATCCATCACATACTTCCTGTGGGCTTGCAACAGAGAAAGAATTAGGTTCTCAATCTTGTATCAAAGTTCAGTAAGGCATAGACAGTGGTTTGTCTGGAGTCTGCCCGTGTCCACATTTTGGACTCCTTCCTGAACCTCTGTGTGGTCCAGTTTATGAGGCAGAAGGTTCTTTAAAAGCTGTGATGGAGGGGTGCCTGGGTGGCTCAGTCGTTAAGCGTCTGCCTTCGGCTCAGGTCATGATCCCAGGGTCCTGGGATCAAGCCCCGCATCAGGCTCCCTGCTCAGCGGGAAGCCTGCTTCTCCCTCTCCGATTCCCCTTGCTTGTGTTCCCTCTCTCGCTATGTCTCTCTCTGTCAAATAAATAAATAAAATCTTTAAAAAAAAAAAAAAAAAAAGCTGTGATGGAAAGACATCTAATCTATCAGAGGACGGGATTCAAAGTTCAAGAATTAAAGAAGGAAGTTCTTTATGGAGTGCGTGGATATGTATGGACTTTAAAAAAAATTAAAAATCATGAAATTTTTGTTCTTGGTTGAAAATAATTCAAACAAAACCCAAGCATCAAAAATAAGTGAAATCTCTCCAATTACTCTCCACTCTCATTTCTACTAGGGGGCAGTGCGCTACAGGCAATTTACAGTAGGTACTTCTATACTATAATCAAAGACTTTAAAAAATAAAAGTGGAATTGAACTATACATAGGATTTTGCAACCTTTTCTCAACAATATATCACTAAGATCCTTCCATTTAGTTCTTATAGTCTGCTTAATCCTTTTTCGTGCCTGCATATTATTCCACAGTATGGATATTTCTTTTTTTTTTAATATGGATATTTCTTTAACCACTTAAAAAAAATCTCTTCAACCATTTCCCTATTGATGAGCACTTAGGTTGTTGTGAGAGATTTTAAGTCTCTTTAGAATCTCAAACTTAGTGTGGGTTGGGGGCATGCAACTATGGAGAATATGAACAAAAGGTGGGGGTAAGTATATATAAGACATTTGAGGAATTTTGCTGACAGAAATTACTTTAGGTGACTATTTTTCCCTCCTTTCTTTCCTCATGGCTTTATTTTTGGTCTCTCAGAAAAATATTCTAGAAGTCACTTACCAAAACGTTACTGCAGGCTAGTTTATTTCGAAGTTCCTGGATTAGATCATCCTGTTCAGACACCTTTTGCCAGACTTCAGACAGTCGTTTCAGGGTCTCCTGATGCTCTTGAATCATGCAGGAAGACGTGTATATACGCACCTTTGAATGATCACCCTTGTTCTCAGGCTCCTGGGATATTTGGAAATAATGAGTTGGTTTTATTCATACTATTTGAGTTAACTTCAGAATGCCATGCGCATGGAAAATCTCTTAGGTCTATATTCTGAAAGTTCATGTTCACATATGTGAATCTTATCTTTCTTAATAAAAGAAAAAATTAACAAGTGCATACGCATGGTAAAAAGCTCAAACAGTTCACAAGAGAACATACTGAAAAGTTAGTCTTCCTCCATCTTGACCCTCCATGACTCAAGTCCTCTCCTCTGTGACAGTCTATGTTACCAATTTTGGGGGGTATCCTTCCAGGGATATTTTATGCATCTTTGTATATGCATATATACATGTGTATATGCCCCCTTATTTTTTTCCCCTACACAAATGAAAGTTTTCTAAAACGCTATTCTAACATTATGTTTTCACTTGACAATTTATTTAGGATAATTTCCATATTGTTACTTGTATATTTATCTGACCTTTTAAAATTAATTTCAAATTGCACAAGTAATACATATATATGTATGTTATCTTTCTAAAACATAACATTGTAGGCAAGTCTAAATTTCTCTTTGACTATATTACCTCTAATCCCATACTTGCTGTGTTCTCCAGAGATGACAATTTGTCATATAGATAAAGTTCTAGAACTTTATACACTTACATACATATAAAGGAATCTGTAGAATACAGATAATATTATGTTGTCCTTTTAAAATATAAAAATAGATTTTTTCTCACTCAAAAAGATGTCTTAGAAATTTATCCAGGTTAGTACATGTACTTTTAGCTCTTTTAAATTGCTTGTAATTGTGTTTATCCAGTCTCCTATTGATAGGAATACAGGCTGTTTCCAAGTTTTTTTCTAAAATGAAGCTGAAATGAATATTTTTGCACATAAGTCTTTGAGTACCTATTCTGCTATACGTATGGATTAAATTCATGAAGTAGGACTGATAAGACATATTTAAAAATTTGATAGATATTACACAATTATCCTTCAAGAAATTATACCAACTGGCACTCCCATCAGCATGAGTATGCCCGCTTTCCTAGAACCATTTAAAAAAATGTCTTTCTCTAGGTCATCTGAAATCATGCATGAAGATTACTACATGCACATGGGTCTGCACTAACAATGAAGTGAACTGATTTAGATAGCCAGAAAAGAGCAAAGAGTTCCAGTTTGGAGAGTAGATCTTTCCCCATTAAACTTGTTTCTCTAACTGGGTTTTTTCAGGCACAGTTAGAAATAGTTTATGAAAAACTAATGATGTATTGTATGGTGACTAACATAACATAATAAAATAAAATTAAAAAAAAAGAAATAGTTTATGTTCACTGAGCATGAAAGCTACCCATGAGCAAGCTGCAGAAGGGTCAGTGAGAAATCTAAAACTGACCATAAATAATATTCTTATAAATAAGTTAGTGTGTAAGTGGGCAAAGGAATGGAAAACAATAGAAAAGTTAAGGAACAGAAAGATGATATCTACAGGTCCAATGTCTTAATACTACAGGATGAAAAATAGAAATTAATTTAAAAGTAACAGAAGAAAAATTCCCTGGATTGAAGAAATTATAATCTTCAGATTAAAAGGGTCAGTTAAATGTTGAGAGGCTTAATGAAAAATAAACTAAGAAACCTTGAGTCTAAAATCCTCTAGAAATCAAAGAGATAAAACTGATGACTTACAAAAAATGAGAAACACCAAAATCTAACAATTCCTCTTTAATACTGGATGGTACAAGACGATGCAGCAATAACTTCAAAGACTTAAAGGAAGGTGTTTCTTAAAGTTTGTATACCCAGCAAAACTAGCAATTAGGAATGAAGACAGTCTTGTTCAGACATGTGAATACTGAGAAATCTAACCACTCACCATTGTTTCTGAAAGAATTAACAAGTCCAAGAATTTAGAAGAGGTGGAGTATACTGCTTAAGTAATGATTAAAAGTTGGTTTTATTTGTAATCTTAAAGAAATACATATTTTATATGTTATATAAACAGTTCCAGAGATTAAAAGAGAAATAAAAACCTTTCAACTCATTTATATTAGGGTAGCATAATCCAGACACTAATATGAGATGAGAGAACAAGAATTTCAATGATCAAACTAATCTCATTTCTGAAAATAGATACAAAAAATAAAACTTTAAGAAATTTAGTATAGCATTTATTGTAATATAATGATATATTATTATTAAAATAAAGCAAAATAATAAATAAAATAAAATAATAATATATCATGATCAAGTAAGGTTTATTTCAGGAACATAGAGATTGTCCAATAAACGAAAATCTATTAATGCAATTCACTTCATTAAAGAAAAAAAACCTCTATGATAACCTTGATAGCTGCTAACAAAAACACCTGATAAAGTTCAACATTCATTCCTGACAAAAATTATCGATAAACTACATATAGACAGTCACACCTTCAACTTGAAAGAGAGTATTAACAAACAGCCAAGAATAAACATTATACTTAATAGTGAAATACTAGAAACATTTCCTTTAAAATGAGAAGCAAGGCAAGGATGTTATAATTCTACATTGTTCTGGGGGGTCCTGGTCAATGCAGTAAGATGGAAAATAAGTTGTATTAATGTTGAAAAGGAAAGCAATTTAGAAATACCAAGCAGTCCACTGAAAATCTGGTCAGAGAGTTTAATAAGGTGATGGAACATCCTATACATCAGTAATAGTTAATAAAATTAAATGTATAAAAGATCTCATTTACAAAATCAATAACAACTGTAATACAGCTAGGAATAAACTTAGCAAGAAGTATGTAAAATCTATAAAGAAAAGTATAAAATCTTATTGAAGGGTGCATAAGAAAACTTAAATAAAAGTAGAAGCATGCTATGCCCCATAGAATATGCTAATTTCCCCCAAATTAATATATAATTTGAAAGTAAGTGAACATAAATCTCAATTTTACCAAGAGAAGATGCACAAAAATGGACAAGAAATATTTGGAAGTCAAGAACAGGGAAGGAGGACCTGCTCTGAAGGAGCTATCAAAACATATCAGTTAAAGTCACTATAAAACTGTGATCTTGGTGCAAAAACTGGCAAATAGATCAGAAGAACAGAGTTGAGAAAGAGCCATGTGTACACAAGGATCAGCATATATACTGAGCTGGCAATTCAAATCAGTGGGGAAAGTGTTCAACAAATAGAGCTGGGACAGCTGGAGACCCCTTTTGTAATTATGTGTATCTATAGCTATATATCTACATATATATGTAGGTTACATATCTATCTATCTATCTATCTATCTATCTATCTATCTATCTATCTAATCTATCCATCCATATCAATTCCAGATTGACTAAAGATAAAAACTGAAATACAAAAATATAAAAGTGCTAAAAAAATGAGGTAAACTTTTACAATATTGGGGGTAGAAAAGGTCTTCCTAAGCAAGAAATAAAACCTAAGGGTGCCTGGGTGGCTCAGTCGGTTGGGTATCTGACTCTTGATTTTGGCTTGGGTCATGATCTTGGGGTCGTGAGATCAAGCCATTGGGCTCCGTGCTCGGTGGGGAGTCTGTCTGGAATTCTCTCCCTCTCCCGTTGCCCCTCTCCTGCTCTCTCTCTCTCTAATACATAAATAAATCTTAAAAAAAAAGAGAAAGAAAACCTAGAATCTATAAAGGAGGACTGAAAGATTCAACTCCATAAAAAGTAAAAAATTTATGTATGGTAACAAATATCATTAATAAAGTAAAATGAAAAGTTACAAACTGGGAGAAGATATCTGTAACATATGTAGTAAAACATTATTACCTGTAATAAAAAGACTAAATACCCAATAAAAAACAGGTTAAAGATTTAAACAAGAAATTCATCAAAAAGAAATCCACATGACTGATACACTCATGAACAGTGCTCAATACTTTGTTAGCGTCGTGGGCACTGTGATGTGCCCCCTTCAGCAATGAGGGACTTACTCCCCCAGCTGCTGGGAGTGCTGCGCTGAGACAGCCCTCAGCTGTCAGCCTTTTCTGGGGATTGCCTGGGCTGAAGAAAACTGCTTGGCTCCAAGTCATGCCTCTCCCTTGGGGCAGCTCACATCCATAACTGATCAACATGGAGGTAAAAGGCCAGCTCGCTTCTCCCTAATTTGGGACCCCTTTGTATGTCCATCCCGCCCCAGAGCTCCCACAAGTTTGGCTGAGGCCTTTGTTGGGGCTGCATCACAGCTCAACTTCTCCCTCTGCTCAAACCTGCTTCCTTCTCCTTCCTTTTACAGGTGTTGATACCAAGGGCTCTCTCTAAAATAATGTACTGCATGCCAGTCTGTCTCAGAGTCTGCTTCCTGGGGGAACCCAACTCACAACTGTCTGAAATAAAGGAAATGAAAACTGTAATGAGAAAACTTGTTTTTTTTTCCCCCCTGCATCAGTTTAGCACAACTTAAAAAGACTGAAAACATACCATGTGAGTATGGGGAA
This sequence comes from Phoca vitulina, assembly GCF_004348235.1. Classification (NCBI taxonomy): domain Eukaryota; kingdom Metazoa; phylum Chordata; class Mammalia; order Carnivora; family Phocidae; genus Phoca; species Phoca vitulina. Next base: position 22,109,071 of record NW_022589733.1, on the reverse strand, counting down.
GTAAGTTCCCTTAATTATTGTTGGTAAAAGTGTAAACTGGTAGAATCTTTCTGGCATTCAATTTAGAAGTATCCTTTAACATTAAAAATAAGCATATTCCTTGACCCAGCAATCCCACTTCAGGAAATTATCCCATAGGAATAAGGATGTCCATTACAGCTTGTTTGTAATAGACAAAATAGGTCAGTAGATGGTAGAGTCATACCACAGAATACAAGGTAGTTACTAAAAGAAATTGTCAAGATATACATTTAAAAAGCAAGGTGTAGAACCACATTTATAAAATGACCCATTTATGTAAAAAGAAAACCCTAACCATTTATATATGTAACTGTATAACAGAAGACTGAGGAAGATTCCCAACAGATTATTCCAGTAATTACCTAAGGGGAGGAGAGTAGGGTAGAGGAGGCTGAAAGCAGACTTTCACATTTAATCTCTGTGATTCTGTCTAGGGAGCTACATTGTTGTATTACTTGTGTAATTAAAAAAAGCAATTAAAAGAAAAAGAAAGATTCAGGCATTTTGGCTCTGCTTTGTTATCTTTCATGGGTTTCACCTCCTGTTAGATCCTGAAATCATGGTTTGCATGAGCCCTGCGACCGAGAAGAGCCCCCCAGCCAGACACCCATGAGAACATGGAAGATTCGAGAGCTCATTTGGTGTTTTGATTTTTGCCTTATTTGAAGTGCTGGCACTTTATATTAATTAAGGAGCCTCAAAATTCCTAAGTAGGAATCTTAAAGGAGATGTGAAGGCTGAAAATTGAAAGCTGAGGGCTACAAAATTCAAGGGAAGGAATGACATCTGGTTGAAGGTTTGGGTTTCCCTCAGAGAAAGCAGGGACTGTTACCCGGGGACCACCTGGGAGCATGCCCACTTGCTGGAGCTCCTGGGCTGAGCGGCCAGGTGTGAGTCCTACCTGACTGACGATCCCGCTGAGCTCCCCCTCCAACATCTTCACTTGGCACTCCAGTAACTCAATGTTGCTCAGGGAAGTCTGGTATTTATCCCTGTAGAGGCTTAAGCTCCTTTCTAGGGAGACAATCTTGTCCCCGGCCAAAGCAAGTTGCTCTTGTGCCAAATGGAGCTTCTTCCCTGTGTTCTCATTATGATTTCCCATTTCCTCCTCATAGAGAATCACCTGTTGGTGTAGGAATGAAACCACACTGAACTCATGGAAGCATCTATATGAGGAAAGGGTATGGCTATAAGGACCCCATGCAGAGGAGTCTTCTGTCTTCACTAGAAACCCAGATGTACATAATAAGCCCAGCACAGATTTAAAAGCTATGATATATAATATCAGAATGTTAATGATTAGGAATTAAAGCAAAAAGATTGTCATATTTGGATGGTAAGCTTCTTAAAGGCAGGGACCATTATCTATTTTCCATTCTGTCTGGCATGTAGTAAAAAGTCAACAAGGACTTGTTAGTTGATTAATGGGAATGAGTCTGAATAGCTCCATTTTTTTTTTTTAAGGGCTTGAAATGCCAGTATTCTTTCCTTTCTAGGTATTCTCTAGAGATCTAATTTAGAAAATGTGGAGCCCCTCCTGCACACAGCAAAGTTCCTGAGAGATTGAGGGGGGACAGCCTCAAGTTCCTCTGGGACTCGGACAGTTCTTATTTAGATTCCTTCTTTTCCTAATCGATTAATTAGTCGATCAACTGACAGATAATTATTGAGTGCTCATAAACAATGTCTTGGGTGCTAAGGGGATATATACCTGTAAGACATAGGCTGCTCCCTTAAAGAGTTTACAAACTATTACAATTTGGGGAAGATATGATTTATAACTAGCAAATAACTGTATATAGCTGAGTATGCTCAACTGTATGGCTAGAGTTACACGTGTTTGAAGGAGTTAAGAGCAGGAGGGTCATCAAGGAAGGTTTCATTTTGGTTCAAATAGTTCAGTGTAGAATTTGGATAGAACTCGTTCTGTCGGTCTAAGCTAATTATGCTTGCTGCCTGCCTCCTAGGAAAAGGTCATTTAGTTTGAGATGTTGATCAGATAAGGGGAAGAGGGAAGGGATATTTTATATTCAAATGTTTATAACAGAAGCTATCAGTGACTCGCTCACATTCCAGAGGCACTCACCATTCCTTTGAAGGCTAAACCCATTCCAACCACAAGCATCTTCAACTCTTTGCCGGAGGGATGCTCTGGCCTCAGGAGCCCACTCCAGCAGAGGAAAGACAAGGCAGGTTACAAGTATGGGGGAGTGAACACCCTCAGGTGCAGCCTTCAACCAATGCCTGGGGGGTGAGCTGGGATCACTCTGAGGCATGTTCTACACTACCTCCCCCAGTTCTCCAGAGGGATTGAATCCCAGGGGCCCATGGCAGTGATTTTAATACTGATTTTCTTTATAGGTCTCCTGTCTTTTTTTTTGACTCACTTCTCCACTCTCCCTCTGGGATCACCTCTTGAATTACTACTTTACATTCATCTCCTTGTCTTAGGCTCTGCTGTTGGGAAACCTAACCTCACACAGAAGTTTGATGCTACTGTGCAACAAAGTATTGGGGAATCTTGGCGGAATGCCTAGAGTAATTTTTTCCAATGTTTTCCCAGCTTGAGATCATTTTCAGTGACTGTTAGTTACCAGATCCCACTGCAATTCTCCCCCTTCTCCTTAGTAGTTGAGCCTTTACTTTATTTGGGACAGCAGTGCATGTCACTGAAATACATTTCCTTGGCTTCCTAGGAACTAGCTGTAGCCACGTGACTAACTCTGGCCAATGATACATAAATGAAAGTGTTGTGTGGGGCTTCTAGAAAGTGTCCTTAAAAGAGCAGAGTGTGTCATTTTTCCCTCACCTCCTTCCCTGCCCCCAACCTGATTGTTTGGAACAAGGATGTGATGGTTGGAGCTCTAGCAGCCACCTTGGGAATCTAGAAAATGGAAGTTTTGAGCTGATGATGGTGGACCCAAAAGATAGGACCCTAGGTACCTGATGACACATGCAGTTCCCTTAACAGTCCTAGACCACCTATCTCCAGCCTTCCTGTATATGTCAGAGAAATAAACTATCCAAAGTCACTATGACCTTGGGGTTTTCTGTTCCATGCAGCCAAACACAATCCCAACTAATTCAGGGTTGCTCTATCCAGGCTGGACTCTTGTTTAGGAACTGGCCGGTTTTAACACAGCCCTGCTTTAGTTTTATTAAACTATGGTTTGTGTTCACAGGCTTAGTCCTCAATTATACTTTGTAGGATAGCCTTTCTCGGTTTCTTTCCCTCCCAATCCTGTTCAGCAAATTCTCATGATATTCCCTTTAAAAAAATTCTACAGTCCTCTAAGTCCTCATAAAGCTCCTGGAATTAGTCCTTAAGCAACAGCACCATCCTAGACAGTCCTTGGAATTTTATCTCTAAAGGCCAAGGGAGAAAATGCCAGGGGAGGCTGTCTGTCTCATTACTGAGAACCCACAGTTTCACTGCTGCTCGCACTACCACTGCTCAGCTGGTTTAAAGTTCTATAGTTTGGTCTTTGGAATTTACTCGGGATTCCACAAGGATGCTCTTTCTGGTTTAAAAATAGCACTATCTTGGGACACGGATGGCAATGAATGTCCAAAATATACCTAAGTCTATATGATCTAAAACTCCAGCCTGAAAAAAATGACTGATCTCGTACTCTCAAAGATCGACTGAGACTCAATGTCTGGTTATCTTATCAGCTATCCAAGTGCTAGGAATTTTTATATTATCAAAATCTGATTTTTCTAAAAATGCTTCATTTAATGGACTTTATACCTTTTTTTTATAACCCTCAGAGACCTAGAGTCTTTTGCATTTAAATTGCAATGATAATAGGATGGAAATGATGGACCTACGTGCATACCACACACACACAGACACAAACATCCCATGTCCCACATATAGTGATACTGGAGCTCTCACCCAATTATGCCATTCTCTTTAGTTCCCTCTGTTCAGCTTCAAAAAGATTAAGAATTAAAGAGGGAAAGTTGATAAAACCTGCTCAAGATGTTGAGAAGCTCTCCTCTGTAAGGCCACTGTCTGCTTTCTAGTAGGTGTAGCCTGATTTCTGCAGGTACATGGGCATACGAGACATTTCCATAGTTAGTGTATCAATACCTCATCTTCTTTCAGTTTGCAGTGATGGTGGAGAAGAACGAGGTCAGAAGTCTGCTTCTCTAGGACAGACTGATACTGCAGGAGGGAGCAGTAAGAAGTCTGCAACTCCTCAGTGCGAAACTCCAGTTCTTGCTGAAGGGCTAGCAATTTTTTCTTGAGTTGTTGGAGTTGTCTCAGATGGTACTGTTTACTGGGCTCAAACTCCATCCGTGACGCCTCGAATGCTAATGCTTGTTTCTTGTTCTACAATTGAGATAGAATATATGGAAAAAAAACTTTAGGTTGTCACTAAGTATGCATTCATTCTTTGATTTTTTTCATTTGTTCAACCATTGACATCCACCTATCCATCCTTTTATCCACAGGGCACTTAGTAAATATGTCACTCTATCTACAGTGAAACATCATTTTGTATTTTCATCCTGTAAGGAGGATTTGAAAGAACAAAAAAATCCTAGTTCTTTCCTACTAGTTAGATCTACCATTCATATTATTTAGGCCAGAAGAAAAACATACACCTAAAGGACCTAGGAAGTTATATAAAGATACACACAATAATATGATTTTTTTTGGCTTCACAATTAAAGATAACCCAGTTGATCTAGAACACAATGGATTTCTGGTCAGAGGTCTTGGACTAAACTTGATTTACACTTAGATAAAAGGATAAACTCTTGGGTGTGCTCTTAGGGAAACAGCTTTCTGGAGGGCTGGGAAATGGGAGGCAGAGATTATTCAGGCATATCTGGGCACTGACTCTGTTGTCTCCTCCTGAAGGAAGATGTGATCTTGTAGATGCTGAATGTGTGTGTGTGTGTGTGTGTGAGAGAGAGAGAGAGAGAGAGAGAGAGAGAGAGAGAGAGATCTCTTCCTGCCAATCCACAATCAACTTGAAATGCTGCTAGACCCATCCTACATTTTCATTCATTCATTCAGTAAACATATGTTGAGCACCTACTTTGTAACAGGTATGCTGCTGGTAGGATACATCCCTGAGTTGTTTATTTCAGTATAGGTGAGGTCTCTGCACTGAAGTTTCTATATTTTCTTGCCTAACATCCCTGATGACATGTGAAAGAGAGGTGGATGAAGAGGGTGGCCCATGGGCATTCCTTAATTCCCTTCTCTGCTTATTATCTTCTTACTTATTCTTTAAAATTCTGTCCAATTTTTGCTCTTCTTCCTGTTTTCCCTGCAAAGCCATCTTTGCACCAATACTATATTTATTGGCATGTCTTTAATATGGCATTTCACATTCTGCTTTGCATTGCAGTGACCTCTGTGTATCTTATCTTCTAATTAGATTATAAACCCCTGGAGGGCAGGGGCCATGTCCACTTCTATAGGACCTAGACTAAAGGTTTATACACAGTTAGGTATCGAAGGAAAGTAGGAAATTAAATAGAGAATAGGTAATCTCACTGGTTCCCCAAAATTTGAGCTTGTGGCCTTGGCCTCATTAACAGAGTACTTTCAAACTTTCTAAAAATTAACTTTTTTTTACAGTTTTATTGAGGTATACTTTGTATATCATAAAATTTAACCACTGTAAGTATATAGTTCAATGATTTGTAGAAAATTTATGGAGTTGTGCAACCATTATTAGAATCCGGTTTTACAACATTTCCATCGCCTCAAAAAAATTCCCTCTCACCCATTTGTCACTCTTGTTCCTACCCCAGCTCCAGGCAATCACTAATCTGCTTTCTGCCTCTATGGGTTTGCCCTTTCCAGACATTTCATATAAATGAAATTGTATAATACGTCATCTTTTGTGTCTGGCTTCTTTAACTTAGCATAATGTTTTAAGGTTCATCCAAGCTACAGCAAGAATCAGTATTTTGTTCTTTTTTACTGCTGAATAGTTTGAATATATCATATTTTGTTTATCTGTTCACCAGTTGATGGACATTTGGATTGTTTCAGTTTTTGGCTATCATGAATATTGCTGCTATGAGCATTAGCATAGTAGCCATTTATGGATGTGATATTTTCCTTTAATTAATTTGTTTAGCAAACATCACGGTGCCCCTACTGTGTGTCAAGCACTGTAGTAGGTAATGGGGATATGGAAGTGTATAAAGCAGACAGAATCCCTGCCTTCATGCAGTTTGCATCTATGGGGAGGTGGGAGGCAGCAAGTTAAATAAGTAAATTATGTAGTGTATTAAAAGGAAAAAGCGCTATGGAGGAGAGTAAAGCAGGGGAGAGAGATGAGGAATGCTTGCATGGAGGCAGCTGTAATATTGATTTAAGTATTTTCATGGAGTTTGAAGACACAGAAGACACTTTGTACAGCAGGAACACTCCAGGGAGAGATAATAGCAAGTGCTAGGGCCTGGAGGTGGGAAGTGCCCAGTGGTGTCTGAGGAACCACTTTGTTCTGGCTGGAGCAGAGAGAGTAAGGGGGGAGAGTGGTACCAGATGAGGTGAGAAAGGAAAGGGAGGTGAGCTCCTTTAGGGCCATGTAGGCCATTCTAAAGACCTTAACTTTCCCTTTCAGTGAGATAAAAGGACACTGGAGGTTACTGAACAGACAAGTGAAATGATGTCCCTTAGCTGTTACAAAGGACACACTGGCTGTTCTACTGAAAATCAACTGTAGGTGGGCAAAGATGAAAGCAGAGAGACCAGCAAGGAGGCTGCTGCAAGAATCCAGGCAAGAAGGGATGGGGGCATGGACCAAGTTGGAAGTTGGGAGAAATGGCCGGATCATGGATATATTTTAAAAGTAGATCTCATGGGATTGGCGGCTGTGTTAGATGTGGGATGGTGGGAAATGATGGTCATCCAAGGCAGGATGACTCCAAGGTTTTGGTCTGAGTAATTGAAGATGGAATTTTAATTAGAGTAATTCTGTGAGAGCTGGGACTGAAAAGAGGGAAAATCTTCTCTAGTGAGAGTGAGTGGGGGTGGCTCAGGTAAGATAAGGAAGGCTCAGCCCAGCTCAGAACCAGAAAGACAACAGCTGATTGTGTCAGCTCATTCTCAATGAGAAGACTTAAAACGGACCACTATGGTCACCAGCAAGAAATCCTAGGCAGAGAGAAGCTGAACTCTTGGCCTGAAGATCTGGTGTATGTGGCTGGAGGGAAGTTAATGATACTTCTTTCTTAAGCCAGACAATGCTGAATTTTGTATTTACTCTGTGCAGCTATAATTGCCAACATTTATATTAAATGTTTCTAGTTAAGTGTTCTCATTCTTTTCAAGATAAGAATGTTGCTATTCTCACAAGTCATCCATGAAGGGACTTGGGAGTGGCATGTGTGTGGGTGCTCATGCACACATACAAGTACAGGGGGATGTTCTCAACAGCCCAAGAGTTCTGACTACACAGGTAAGCTGGGCAGTGGGAAGCTACTAGGAAAAAGACATGGTCAAGAATAAATACCTAATGCGGTTAGAACTAAAGCAAAGGAGTGAACATCGTGGGGTAGGGTTAATTCAGAGGACTTATTTTAGTGAAGCAGAATCCTTATCAAACTGTGCCCAAATTCTGTTTTTCTTGGCTTTGTTGAAGTTGACTTGATCTCTGACAATTAAACTGACTCAATTGAAAACTAACTGTGGTCTCTTTATTTTTCATTCTTTCTTAGCTTCACCTTATTTTCTTTTCCCTGTTTTCTCTTCATTATACAAAAGAATGAAAGAAGTGGCTTTTTTTTTTTTTTTTTTTTTTATGCCAAACCCTTTCTTTAGGGCTTCCCCTTCTAGTATGTGGTACATCATCTATTCTTAGGTATGTTCATAATCGTTCTTTGGCTTAAAAGATACATGTCTTTTCCTGTGTGTATAAAGCTTAGCAACCTGTCAGTGATACCGGTGAACTGTTAGTAACTTCTCTTCCCCAGAGGTCATGCTGAATGTTTTGGGTTTAATTCTGGTTTGAGGTAACATGATAGACCAATCAGATGATGTGAGTTCATCCAAATCTTCTAGTACAGGGCAAACATAGCACCTGACCAAATTTGTCTGGTTACAAATATCCAAGAACTGCTCATATATGCAGAGAAACTTGAGTTTCCTTGGATGAGAATTTTAAACATTTGTACACTATAGACACCTATGAGTTTAGAGGAATCGAGTTTCAAAGTCTTGGAAAAATGCCTAGACTTATTTGAGACCTATTAAATTTCTACTTATTTATCCTTAAGTATTCAAAAGATTATTTTTCTTAATTCTAAATGAATAGAAAATGACATGCTATGGATTAAGCCTACATTTCACTCATATATGTGCCAGAGAGCAGTGTGATAAAGGCATCGATACATTTCCTATTTGTTTCTTTGTCTTTCTTTTTTAAAGTTTTCTTTCTAGTGAAGAGAGACATTTTATTAGATTCTGCTTTGGCCTTTAAACTGAGATTTGGAGAAAATGAGAAAGTTGGAAGTAACCTTCCGGAAGTGAGATTAGTTCTTAGAGTGACCATCCACAGTTGGACATGATTCTGGAGGTTGTCTGGTCCACCATGTTTCTCAGATAGATTTCTATCCAGGCCTCAGCTCTCTCAAAAAATGGAGAGCACTGGCCATCAGTAGGAACCTGTTCCCATATTTAATCAATTTTTCAGCCCTACTTATGGTCAAAGAGATTATAGCTATTGCTCTTTCCTTGCCTATGTGGCTACTTGATCACAGAAGGAAATTAATTGGCCTGGCATGATTTGCCTTTTGAGAAGTCACTTTGGTTTCTACCCAATACTTTGTGCTTTTCAAGTTGATGCTAATTGATTGATGTTAAGTTCTATATTTTTCCTGATATTGAAGTTAAGCTGACAGGTCTATAATTACCAGGATTGTCCTTTTTCCCTTTTTAAAAAGATGAGCACTTCATTTACCCTTTTTCAGTCTACAGGGACTTTCTTTATCCTCTTGAGTTCTCAAAAATAATCACTAGCAGCTATGTAATAACACCTGACAATTCCTTAAGTACTCTTCAAAGTATGTCATCAGGTCCTGCTGATTTGCCTAAAGCTGGCTTTTCAAAATACTTTTTAACCATTTTATTCCCTATTCTAGTTTGCACTAACTCTCTTCTGTCTCAGGTTGGCATTGCTCTGGTAACTGGATCCCTGCTGCTTTTTCCCCTTCATTTAAGAACTGAAAGTCTCATTTTTCCCCAGTCATCGTCATGAACTTCTTTCCCTATCTTTGAGGTGTTAAGTGAGATATTTTCCCTGTAACCCTGGTTTAGCCTTTTATCACTAGATAGGTCTATCAGTTACTTTTTATATCCTCTACAAAGTACATTTCTTGTTTTGGTAGAGTGTAGAACTGGGTGTTAATGACATGCATTTCTTTTGGTTACATCTTCATGGCGTAGACATTTTTCTCGTCTGTGACCTCTGCTTACCAGAAAGTCCCTTTAAAGAAAAAAAGAAACCTCTTTATTTTGGAATAATTTTAGATTTACAGAAAAATTGCAGTAGTATATAGAGTTTCCATATACTCTTCACCCATCTTTCCCTAAGATTAACATTTTACATAATCGTGGTACATTTGTCCCACTAGGAAATTAACATTGGTAGGTTACTATTACCTAACCTACATCTTCATTTGTATTTTATCAGTTTTTCCATTAATGTTTGTTTGTTTTTTTCTGTTCTAGGATCCAATCCCAGATCCCACATTGCATTTAGCAGTTCCACTTAAAATTTTTTTTCATTCCCAATGACTCAAAGTGATATTTCTGTGTCATAATTTCCATCAAGGATGTATTAACCCATACTTGGCTAGTTACTTTTATCTTCAGAAATCACACTTCTTTACATAGTTTTATGCTAAGAATAGTGTCCTTCATCCACTTCAAAGATGAGTTTGACAATCTGGGCTATACTAAATATCAGGGCATTCTCCGCATGTCACCATCAGGGCCAAAGGGGTCTGGGCAATTGCTCAGAGAGACCCTTCCTTTTCTAATTTGATCATCCTTTTATTATGATAGCTCTGTTGTTCTTTTCTCCTTTCACTTTAGTAAAGGCACTCTTTTGGTTCCTGGGCAGGGTCAGGACTACAGTGGGGCAAGTGAGGTGCAAATTTTAAGGAGGAATTCTGTCTCAGGGTGGGGCAAGCGCAGGGCGGGCACATGAGGACTGAGTACCCTGTAAATGTTGCACCCTAGTGCCTCATTTGCTTCGCTCTCGTCCTATGTCTGTTCCTGGGTTTTGGAGCATAACATATTCTTTCTTTTTTTTTAAATCTAAATGCTATTTATTGAAAAGAGCGGAGAAGAGAGAGTACATGCCCCCTAGGGACAGGATGGAATAAAACAAGCAGTGCAAGTCCACCTCCTGCTCAGCATATTCTCTTGTTTCCCCACTGGGCCATCTTGTTGTTGACGGGCATCTTCAGGAAGCAGTCAGACTGCATGTAGTTAGCGATCTTCTCCAAAGCCTCAAAACAGCACATGAAAGCCTTCAGATTTGGAAATTCATCCAGGCACTTGGGCTCAAACACACGGTTCTGATCTAAGACATCATAGGTGAGGAAATCCACAAAGGTGAGCTTTTCTCCTGCAAACCATGAGAATTTCCCCAGGAATAAGGAGAACTGTTTCAGTTGTCCAGGTAACTGTTCCAAGTACTGAGGCTTCAGTTTGTCAAGGTCAGGGCTATAGCACAGTCATATCAGCTGCATTCGGAAATCCATTATTTGGTTCTCCATGATGTCCACTCAAATCTTTTCTTCTTTAGTCTCGCCACACATATTGTGCTTGCAAGATAGCATTGCTCTGGGTGATCTTGTTCTTACCATCCATGAGGTAGGGCAGGTTAGGGAAGTCCAGGTCGAGCTTGAATTTCACACCCAGCCATTGGCTCCTATCATAGTTGGGAACTTCCCCGCACGTGTACTCTTCTCTTCATAGGATGTATTGGTGAACTCTAGGAGCATGCGGATGGCGTGCACCAGCCTGTGAATATCCCAGTAACCCACAACCATGGTCAACTTCGACAATGACATGGTGATGTTGCTTCTGTGCCTTCCAGGACTCGGAGCATAACATATTCTTGATTTACAAGGTTACCCACCCCTCGCCTGCCATCCCTGTACTTACACATAATATCTGATGTAGTATTTTAATTTTCTCTCCTAACTGTAGTTCTGAACTATGACCTCTGGCTCATTTCTCCAGATCCTTGTTAGATATTAGTCAAAAATTTCAGAAAGTCTCAGGTTTCCCCTCTGTTCCCATATTACATTTCCTTGTAGAGGGCAGATTTTGCAGGGATTTTCTGAGTGGGTGAGTGTAAGTCTACATCTAACCGTGTATTTGTATGCGTAGTCTGCAATTTAAATTCTGCACTAAGTGCTAGGAAAAAAAGAGCCTGTTTTAAAGCTTATTTCAAGCTGTTAGACCTTCTTCTTCTGGGCAATTAGAATAATAAAATGCGATTTAATACCTTTCTTCCTCCAAGTTGCTAGGTACCTTTATAAGCCACATGGCTTTCCCTGACAGGGGGAATAAATAAACTTGGACAGCAATGGTGAGAATATCCTAAAATGTTAATATTTAGAAAGAAGTAAATTATGATAATATTCTTCCTGAGATCCATTTAGGAAAACCAATGGATTTTTCCATGTTTGTGACCTCCTGGGGAAATGACAATAACACTCAGTAAGATAAGGTGGAATTGCTTTGTTGGTAGCATTTTTAGGGCATTGCAGAAAACCAATCTCTGGTTTCTATAGGGAAGTGTAAGTCCTGGAAGAACTCTAACAGACACAATTAAGAGAGAGACCAGATCCTTGACCACAAATGTGGAAGACAGTGGAGTCTGACCCAGCAGCTGAGGCTAACTTGGGGGTCTGGCGACAGGTCTGTGCAACCGGTTCCTGCTTCATATTTGCCAAGGCCTCAAGTCCCGAAAAGGAAACGAAGACTGCAAGTAAGGCATTCTTGCAAACGCCAAGTTTTGAGAGAGCTATGGGAAAATATTTCCCAGCTGGCTCCCCTGCTTATGGGGATACATTTAGAGAATGGTTTAAAGACCCTAGCACTAGAGTTTCCACAGAGAGAAAACCTCAGGCTGAAATGAAGTTGCCTCAGCTGATGAACTGCCTAGCCCACAGGTAAGTATTAGTTCAAAAAAGATGATCAGGCCAGGAGAAGATGATCAATGCCATTGTTTATACATGCGCAGGACAAGGGTTACTGACTGTCTTGGCTGGCACACCTCTGGATAAGTGACGGAGTGTCAAGCAGGAGTTTATGTGGGAAGTGATCTCAGGAAACTCAGGTAGGCTGGTGGAGAAATGAGACAAGGAAAGGAAGGGAGCTGCAGAAAGACGTGTTATCAAGCTAGTTCCCATGGTGGGCATCTGGCGCAGGATCCTGTTGAGGAATGCCAGGATAGAGCAAAGGGCATGCCTGCAGGGTTCTATGGCTGAGGAGCAAGAGTGAGAGGTTATATAACCACCTTGCTGTCAGTCACTGGCAGAGGGCTGCTTTTGGGGGCATTAGCCATTCCCCATTTGAGCTTGTCCAGTGATTGGGTTCCTGCATCCAGAAGGAAAGCTTGTAGGCAGAGAGCTGCCAACAGGGCAGCAAAGATCACCTGCTGCACTGATGAGCAGTGACACCTCTGAGCAAGTGGGACAGTTGTTATTTTCATGGTTGACTTAGAAGTTTGTCTAAAATCCATTAGGAGATGCTACTCTCCTTATATAACTATGATTTGGTCTTTTCAGGGCAATGGGCCTCAGGTGCTGCAAATCCAGGTGTGAAAGGCCAGATAAGGAAAAGACAGGGCCTAAAATGTAGATGACCTTGGAGACAGCTAAATGGAAAAATCCTGAGGGCAGGGATGACGGGTTTTCATGTGTGTGTGTTATAGGGTATGTGTGTTTAATTCTCTCTCATTGCCTGCTCAATAAATGCTCTTGAATGACTAGTGGAAGAATTTTCTATTACTGTTCCTCCCCAAGGGAACAGAGGTGGAAGTTGAAGGAGCAGAGGTGGGTAGCAGCTGCTGAATCCCTTACGTGGTTGCCGCTCATCATTGCCTCCTCCACGCAGAGCTGATTCTCCTGCAAGGTCTTCCCCTGTCTCTTGCAGACATCGTGCAGATTTTTGATGTCAACTTGCAGGCTCAAGAGCTTGTTGTTCAGGCTGCTCACCTCTCTGTCCCTCTCCCCTGCCTAGGCAGTCAGAAAAACAAAAGCATCAATTATAAACTATCAAGAAAATGCTTACTTTCGTTCACTTAACTGGTTGACAGAGACTTTAAATTTGCTGGAAATTTGTCCATCAACTCTTAGCTGTTATTACTCATCCAGTATAACATTTACACAGTATCCATTTGCGAGGTGTCTGAGTGCTCTGCATTATTCAGACAATTACTTATTTACATTAATTAATCTTCACCCACTGCCGTGGGTACATCGCAGACATTTCCCCTGTTTTTCAAGAGGAAGTCAGTGCCTAGAATAATTCCAGGCACCTAGCAGACTGTCTATAAATATTAATGGTTCTGCCACTGATGAAATGAACATAGTGAAATGTCAAATGAACTTGTCGGGACTATAGTGAATCAGTGATGGAGCTGATGCGGGTTCTGAAGTGTCTTAACTTTCTCTTCTACTCACTAAACCAAAAGACCTCCCTTACCTGTAAACCTAGTGCTTTTCTGTGGAGATGTACACCAAGGAGAATAAAAATAAAACCCCTGGGCTGATTGCATAAAATAATCTGCCTTTGATTACAAGTGAAAAAGATTAGCTAATTACAGGTCAGAATGGAAATTAATGATCGAGATCAAAATAGAGAGTGTGGAGCATAGCAACTTGGGTGGGGTTGGAGGTGGAGCCTGTGGTAAGAAAGGGGGTGCCCCATCACACTAGGATGCCACCTTCCACTCCCAGTGTTGTGGGTGGCAATGGTATGAAAAGAAATTGTGAACCTGTCCAGTGGTTTAATCCTATCACTGTGCAGATTCTTCATAACACTCAAGAGGACAGGTCCTACCACCACTGAGTTTTAGGTGCTGGAACTGAGGCTGCTGTTTGTATGGTAGATGCTTGCCTTATGTTAGATTATCCAGAGCAGGCTCTTCAATGAGGATTCCCGGCACCTATTAAAGAAGCACTCCCGAGAGAAATCAACAAGGAAGTGGAGGAAGCCTGACAGGAAAGAGCACGAAACCAACGAAGGCCATGATTTCAGACAAAGTCCTGCAGGCAGTAGCTTCAGCCTGATCCCACAGGGAACTCTGGAGTGTAAGTTACACCTCAGAGTTTGTCTTGATTAGTTGCAAAAGCTGGGCTGTCAGACTCATTATCAGTCAGTCAGTAGCTAGGGGCTGCCCTGTGGGATATAAGCTCCCAAGGACTTCCAGCTCTCTGCTCCTATGACCAAAGTGACCCCAATAGCCCAAGGGCAATTCTTCTAAGAGAGTTTCAGGTGCAAAAGCACACAGAAGACATGGGTGCACAGAAATGCTAAAGTGATCCAAACGACAATGCCCAAGGTCCTATAGCTGGTTAGCAGCAGAATGAGGAGAGTTCTGCTCTCCTGACCCTGTAGCCAGTGATCTGCCACCATATCCCACTGATTGCTTTGGCTTCTTAAATATATGAGCTACATAACACTCATTCCCAGGGGAGCTGGAGACCTGATATGGACATCGTAAATCAAGCCTTACTGGACAGGTCAGTTTAAGAGACCTCTGCACAAGGCCGAGGGGGGCCAGAGGATAACCACGAGAATCGGACACTGCAATGTCAGAGTATTCGGAATTCAGAAGGTTTCCCAGAAGTGCTGCTGTCTCAGCTGATTTATTTCTTCATTTCCATTTAGTACCTGGATTTTTTTTTTTTTTTTTTACCACTTTACAGTTTAATTAGGTTAACGGCATGGCTCTGTCATTAAAAGGATTTCATTATCTCAAAACTCTCTCTCTTCCTCTCTTGCTCCCATCCCTTGTTCCTCACTTTCAGAAAAATAACAGTGGATGTCAACTGCCCCGAGCACGCAATTACCATTACTACAATTTACCAGGGACTCTCTTAAGAGAATGTGTGTAGAGCAGCTAAAAACAAATGGTGTATGGACACTGTTTTCTAACTAGAAAACAAAATCCTTGACCCGACAAGGAGCAGGAATTTGATTCTAGTGCTTTAAATTCCTTTTCTCATTGCTGCCACACTGGGAATAGGGAATAGAGGCTCTCTGGGGATTGGGACCTAGGGATCTCCTCCCCTCTCACCACAGGACTTTTTCTTTGGCATCTATAAGCAGATTAGGTGACAATACAATGCCTGCTCTATGCAAGTGTCAAATGCTCTATCCTCTTGCCTTAATGCTGAATATATGCATCTTAAAGTGAGGACCATGTCACCAGATTGTTCCATAGGGAGCCTGGCACACTGTGGACTCATTAACAAAGTAGCAATGATATACAACTTGAGCCTCTCCAACTTAAAAGCTAAATGCCCTCTTTCTATCAGGCCAATAAAAAACCCTTCTCCCTCTAGTTTTAGATGTCTTCTGAGCAGAAGCCTGCTTGGCCCCATTCTAATGCACCAACAGGACTTCAGAATTGGATCTTTAATGTAGATGATCTCATCTAATTTGGACATTAGCATTGACTCAGAGTCTCTGAGGCAGTTTCTTCATTCAGAAAACAAGAGGCTTGGAATAAATAATTCTTTCTTTGAGGATTTCGTAAACCAATTGAATAACAAATGTGTTTTGTTGGATGTCAAATGAAATTTGCTTTTGAAATCAAAACCTAACCATTCACTCCAAAAGTCCAAATCATACAGGGGTTTTTATTCATCAGAACAGGCGTGAAAATGGTGAAAATGCCGGGAGAGCAATGAGGTGACTCCCATGCACAACAAAATATTTTTTACCGTAGGTAGTTGTAAGAAGAGGATGTGCTCACCTCAGAACTCCAGAAAGGCAAGTGTTTCTGAGGTTCCAGTAAACCTAATTTCTTGCTAATATCTTGCACAGAGGTCACTGTACACTATTTCTAATCCTATCTACTTTATGAAGGCTAAATTCCAGGCAGATGCCTTTTGAGTACCAATATGCGGCAGGAATTGATTTAATCTGACATTTCATCAATCAAAGCTCTGTAACCAGTACTGGGGCATGAGAGGAGCTGAGAGTCATAATGCTGACCCTGAGGCACCATCTGATCCTGTCCTAGATCTGAAGTCATTAACGATGGCTGAAATCACAAGCCTCTGCTGCTAGGTGAGTTTTCACTTATGTAAGCCATGCACTTAGATACCCCAGTTTTGCTTATGTGAGGTTGGGACCTGGTCACTGGTTGAAGGCATGTGACATCAGCAGCCGCTACCAACTTCAGGCAAAATGGTGAGTGCTGGTACCGCAGTTGCAATCATGATAGTTATTGGAAAATAGATTGTTTACTGAAGCAAATTTTCTGTACTGATCTGATGGGTCTTTTTCAAAGAGGATGCCTTCTCGAACATACATTTCCAAAGATAGAAAGAAATTTTGCTCTAGACTTTAACGTATTGACAGATAGTCTCGTGCTTCTTCTTGGAAGAAGCTGATGTTAAACCGAGGCTTGTGATTCAGAAGCACTCTCAGAAGTCAAGAGCGTTACAAAGATTTGAGATGGCAGCAGTCCATCGAGGATTTGGCACTTGAACAAGAAAGCTTGGGTGGCGGTTTCCAGAGTAATTTTGGAGTCAACCAACACAACCATAAAGATCATCATCTTTCGGATATTATCTTTTTTTATCTGAGGATAAAGACAAATCTTTAACAAACAATGGAAAACCACCACTACCATTCAGCATGTTTCAATTTCTTGTGAGAGGTATGTTTTAAAAAGCATAAAACCTTAAAAATTATCATTGCTTCAGGAATTTCTACATTTTACTTCTGTAATATGAGTTTACAGTTAGTTATCTACAGTAATTTCAAGCACTGTTATCAATATTACTAACTTGATTCCTGAGTTTACTTTTCCATCGATAGAAACATTGCAGTTTTTGATTACTTATAATGGGAATTAATGGACACTTATACAAGGTTTTGCCTGTGAGCAAAAATTTTGGAACCAATTTTGTTCATCTAGTGAAGAATGAGTATATTTCATTGTGTTCTAAATTCTTAAAAATTGGCACACTACATAAATACATAGTTTAGGATACACATGGCATATGGCAGTGGTCAGTGGCGTATGGCAGTGGTCAGCCACATATGGAATATGGGCTGATTTTTATTGGCACTTGGGCAGTTGCTACATACTTTTCTCCATCATATCTTTGGGAGAAATTATTTTACTAGAAAGTAAGCTCCACAAGAACATGGATCTTTCTCTGTTTTGTTCATTGTTTTATCCTCAGCCTCTAGAACAATGCCTGGCACATCAAAAGTGGTCCAAAGATATCAACTGAATTAAGAAATGCCCTTCTAGAAAATCCATACCAGATCCTTGTTCCCTGCAGAACAGGCAGCAAATCCTGTGCAGCTCCCTCCAGTAATCCAGCAGGAAAGAAGCGGAAACACCTCTTTTAGAAAGTGTTCAGCTCTTGATAAGAGGTCTGTTAAAAGCATATGTCATGTGGGACAGTCCTATAATAACCTAAACATCCGCCTTAAATGCTTTCTGGAACAAGTCAGGGAATAGGTAAACACAGTTTGACCAAAATATTAGACTAATTAGAACACTCCATTTCCATATCATTCCAGATTAAGAGACAATGTTGGCAACAATAGTTACTATCTTTTAAATGCTTCCTATGTCCCAAGAACTAGTGTTTTATATGTGGTATCTTACTTAATCCTCATGGCAAACCTTTGAAATGGGTGTTAATTATTCATATTTTCTAGGTAAGGGAAAGGAAGCTCAGAGAGGGTAAGTAACATGCCCAGTATTATACTGCTATTAGATGTGGACCTTGACCCACCTCGCTCAAGTCTGGCTCTTAAACACTATGGTCTGCTGCCCACCTCTCTGTGATATTCTGGGATGCTTATTACTAGAATTTTGAATCATGAAACTTGAAAAGAAGTTCATTGTAACACAGGTTCAACTCTGTGTGTGTAGGACAGTTAGGAGTCTTACCTCATCTTTCATTTCCTTGGCACCTCTCAATTCTCCTTTGAGCTTTAGCATTTTCTGAGCTTTGTTATAAACCTGCAAAAGTCCAAGAATTTAATATGGTAAAAGTAGAAATGAGTCTAGCCCTTTAAAGATTTTCCCATCTGGATGCGTGCTCTAAGCAGAGAGCTTGGAAACATTTCCCAAACTGTTAGCAGTACCTACTTGTCTGTCCATCTGCATTTTCAAAAGTGTGTTAACACCTTCACCAGACAGACAGAACCAAGGGTTTACATCTTTTCCCAAAAACCAACACTTGGTGGACTAAATCATTTCTGAATTCACAGTTTCTTGGAAAGCAAAAGTTCTGAGATGATCTTACTTTCTATTCTAAGTATTCAATGGCTCAAATATAGTTAACATTATGCACTAATTATGAACCAGACAGAATGTGCACAACCCACATTCTTTCTCAGGATAACCCTGGGAAGTAGATATTATTATTTTCCTTGTTTTACAGAGGAGGAAACTGAAGTCCAGAGAGGCTATGTGACTTACCTAAGGTCACACGGGCTCTCTTACTACTTCTTGAGAAGCTGCCATTAATTTATAATTGTTACTTTGGAAATACCTGATGATGTGGTTTTTTTCAAAGCATCGGTTTACTCTAATGTGGTGCTTGTAAAGTTATGAAACTTGTAGAGTGCTGAGAATTATCTATATAAAGTCTCAAGGAAAACCAAAGTTTTTTGCGCATGTATGTGTGTAAGTATAGGATGATGATTTTCAGGTCATAATGCACTGACTTATTAAAATAATCTAATTTATTATGTTTTTCACTCTACGACTAGAGGAAATTTCCGCCAGGCACTTACCTGCAGAATAGTTCCAAGAATGAGAAGCTATCAAAATACTCATTCTTTGTAATGAACCACATCCTCCACCCCTAATATAAGCCAAGAGGAAGAAAGAATGCTGGTGAGACATGGAATTTGGAATGTTTTGTGGGGTTGTGTTCTGATGTGCTGCATTGTTTACCCTCTTTAGTCTTTGTGCACAGAGATGCATCATGGGAATGGGGATTTAGCTCAGGCTTACTCAATTGGGAGAGGCCAGGTGATGTTGCAGTGACAAACAACCCCCAAATCTCAGTGACTTAAAACCATGAAAGTTTATTTCTCACTGTGCTACAGGTCCTTTATGAGTCAGCTGGGGCTGCTCTTCATTGTCCTCAGCTGGTAGAACCTCATCTGGTATGTTGCCTGTTGCCATGCAGCAGAGAGGGAACACACAGGTTCTTAAAGTGGAAGTGACACACTTCACTTCTGCTCACATTTCATTGGCCAAAACAAGTCACACGGCCATGCCTGACTTCTTCCTTTATGCCTTAAAGGAAATATTGGTGAATGTCACCACATTGGGTGTCTTGGCCGGTCGTATTGCTATAACGAAATATCACAAACTGGGTAGCTTATAAATGACAGAAATTTCTCACAGTTCTGGAGGCTGAGAAATCCCTGACCAAACTGCCAGAAGATTAGGTATTTGGTGAAGACTGGCTTCAGAGACAGCTGTTTTTGTTTGCTTGTTTTTGTTTGTTTTGTTTTTGCTGTGACTTTGCATGGCTGAAAGGGCATGGGAATGATCTGTAGTCTCTTTATAAGGAAACTAATCCCGGTCATGAGGGTTCCCATTTCTTGACCTAATCACCTCCCAAAGTCCCCATTTCTTTTTTTTTTTTTTTTAAATTAACATATAATGTAGTATTTGTTTCAGGGGTACAGGTCTGTGATTCATCAGTCTTACAAAATTCACAGCGCTTACCATAGCACATACCCTCCCCATTGTCCATCACCCAGCCACCCCATCCCTCCCACCCCCCTCCACTCCAGCAACCCTCAGTTTGTTTCCTGAGATTAAGAGTCTCTTATGGTTTGTCTCCCTCTCTGGTTCGTCCAAAGTCCCCATTTCTTAATACCATCATTTTGGGGATTAAAATGTCAACACATGAATTTTGGGGGTGACACAAACAATCTACAGCACTAGGCAAATGAGAAGATTAAAAATATTGTGGCATATTCGGCTCAGGTCTTGATCCTGGAGACCCGGGATCGAGTCCCGCATCAGGCTCCCTGCTCGGCAGGGAGTCTGCTTCTCTCTCTGACCCTCCCCCCTCTCATGCTCTCTCTCTCATTCTCTCTCTCTCAAATAAATAAATAAAATCTTTAAAAAAAAAATCATGTTTAAAAAATATTGTGGCATAAAAACACTAAACTGGGCTGTAGGCCACCAACCTTCTAAACCTGGTTCAGCACCTAAGTCAAGGAGTGGCCTTTGGAAAGAAAAGCACTCATCTCTCCAAGGCTTTGTTTCTGGCTCTATAAACTGGGAGTGGGGGGTGTTGTATTAAATGACCATTGTCTTTTCTAGCACTAAGACTTACTGATTCAATGTTCTACCTTGATGCACATGTTTCTTTACTTGGAACCATGAATTTAGCCCAAGCATCACACAAAAGTTGGAATGGAACAAATATATCCTTGAGATTAATATTCCTCTACAGGCAGACCTACAGGATGGTCAGGAGATGACTCTTAAATCAAATGAAATCTTATCCCAAAGACAGAAAAATTACTGTCTAGATTGTGATGATTTCATCAACTATGGAGTTACACAGCTACGGCTGCAAGAACCAAAAGTGTTTGGAAGGAAAAATGGAAGGCAGAAGCTCTCATATTTCTATGAAAAGACATTGGGCTTTACTAAGTAAGTGAGAGGAAAAAAAGAGAGAACTAAGTTGTGTTTCATGAAGGAGACGGGAATCCTGTGAGTCACTAACAACAGTAGTGCGCAATTTGGAAGTGCTTATGATGAAAAATATGGAAGGGTTATATGATAAATTTTCCAATGCATTTGACAGTAATGTTTGCCAGATGGACAAGGAAGAGTGCTTTGAGGGAGCCTCTAATGCTTTATAAAATGGTCATGTGAGCCTTCACAACGCTCTCTGAGGAGTGTGGCGGGACCAATATTTTGTAGAGGAGAGAACTCATTACAGAGGGAGGGGTTCCCTACCTGATCCGTGGATACTGATATCTGGGTCTAGGACTTGGATGTCTTCTCTTTTCTCAAACCCTTATTCTGTGTCTTCTGTGGTGCTGTCTCCTGCATCTCTTTTGAGACCTTCACTTCTTCATGCCTCATCTCTTCCACTGGCATATCCAATTCTGCTGCATCTGCCCAGGGAACTGCTTTCTTGTACTCAAAAGATATGCCCCCTTTTTTCCCCCCAGCAGGCCTTCCCTTGGTGACAGCTGTGACCAGAAAAACAAACAAACAAAAAAACAGTTGTAGTGAAAACAGAAACTTGGTCAGAGCATCTAAGTGATGTTTGTGCCTCTGGGTAGGCCTCAGTCCACACTAAGTGTACTTTATAGATTCCCAAGAAACACCTAGCACTGTACCTTACATGAGTGACTAAGTTTAGCAGGTATGAAATCAGGTGTGCAAAGAAAAAGCAACTGCTTTTCTATTACTCAACCTGGTTACTGAGTCCCATTTTCACCAAATGGCAGAAAGCAAAATCTTAGTTATTTCTGAGAACGTGCCATCATTTTCAGGTTAAAAATAAATCAGTTCATGATTCCCTCCATCTTTTTAAGGTCTCTTCAGAGTACACCTAAATTCTGGCCGAGGTTGGATTCTGGCATCAGAGGTGGCTCTGGTCCATGGTCACGGGCATCTCTCCCAGCTGGAGTATGCTGTGATGTCTGTGTCCTGGTCAACAGGCTGCATGTACTGCATCTTCTTCATACTGTGGGCTTTGGGGCTGCTGACCCTCTTTCATTCTCCAAGGATGCTCCTAATGCAGAGAGAGACACACACACGTCAGATTGGTCTCAGGCCCTTTCTTCTTAGACCCGCCCTAACATCGTTCTGCATTTTACCTGGAAAGGTGTTGAGAAGAAGTGTATAGGATCCTAAGATCTTGCTCACTTTTCTGCCCCCCATTCCTGGTATTGATCAAAAATATCTTCTGCCCCTGGTTTGCTAAGCCTATCTGGGATTCTACTGTTTCCCCAACTCTTGTCCACCTCATCAGTCTCACCAGGGTCTAATTCTCTTGCATATGCCCAAATTCCCCTCTCCTTCCTCTTTCCTAACTCAGAGAGGCTTTGTTTAGTTTTTGGGAGAGGAAGGAAAAAGAGTACAAGTGAATGAACCCAATGAAGTACAGGTTGAGTGGGCAGGATGGGAAACAAGTGTTAGTGTTTCATATACCATCTACCCACATGAAGTTACACTAATTCCATAACCACAGACTGCTGATGCTGGTTCTGTCCCTAAGAAACTGGTAACTAACTGCCTGGGTGTACGGATGGACTATTAGCCTTAGAAAAATGAACTTCTGGTTATAAAAGAAATAAGAACTGGGGATGTAATGTACAACATGATGACTATAGTTATCACTGCTGTATGGTCTATTTGAAAGTTGAGAGTAAATCCTAAGAGTTTTCATCACAAGGAAAAAAAGCAATTTTTTTTTTGCTTTGGTATCTATATGAGATGTTAACTACACTTATTATGGTAATCATTTCACAATATATGTAAATCAAGTCATTATGCTATACACATTAAGCTTATATAGTGCTATATGTCAATTATATCTCAGTAACACTGGAAAAAAATTTAGGAGATAAAGTTAAAGTTATCCCTGGGGGCTAATCTAAACCAATAGGTTTACCTACACTCAGCCATAAGTCTTTCCTTTATTCTTGCTGGGTTTTAGATTTTTCTCCAATGTTCCACCTCCTACCAATGAAAAAACTGTGATCAATTCTAGAGCTCTTAATTATTGAAATAATGAGATGATGCTCAATGTTTCCTCTATTTTTAAAAATATGTGAGCACCATGAATTGACGAGGATGCTCCTTGTACAATAAATTATTTCTACCCAGAATGCATGGATGGAGCCATAGAGTGCAGAAACTTGGCATGAACAGAGTCTACTTCTTTGGATCCAAACTCAGTTCTAAAAGAGAAATTCCCTGATCATGTAGGGCATATCTAATAGGGGAATGTGGTAGGAGGAGATGACATGGGAGATGGTTTTGTCAGGGTTTGGGGTTCTGTACCATAACTTAGTGAATAGGAACTTGACACCAAGGTTGAGTCATAGTCCAACCCCAGGACAGAGGCTTTTCTGGAGAGGAAGCATGGCTAGTTGGGTCTTCCCAGAAGGAGACTTTGTAATGGCAGAAGAAATGAGGGTCCAGTAGGAACAAGAGAAGGGGTTCCAGGATTTATCAGCCTCACTGTCACAGGTGAAATTCTCTCCCCATGGCTATCTTCTTTGGTACTTTTTACTGAGGCTATTATTGCCTATTCCAGGATCCATACTTCTTATCTTGCTTAGTAATAGAGCCCTAATTTTATTGGGGTGTCCATGTGCTCATCTAAAAGGCTATGAAATGAACAAAGGGAAAAAAAGAGACAACCCAAAAAACAGACTCTTACCTATAGAGAACAAACAGATGGTTACTGGAGGTGGGGGATGGGTGAAATAGGTGAAGGGGATTAAGAGTACACTATCTTGGGGCACCTGGGTGGCTTAGTCAGTTGAGCAACTGACTTTTGGTTTCGGTTCAGGTCATGATCTCATGGGTCCTGGGATAGGACCTTGCATGGGGCCCCTGCCTCCACCCCATGTTGGGCCCCATGGGAGTCCCTGCTGAGCAGGTGTCTGCTTGGAAGGTTGTCTCCCTCTACCCCTCCCCCCACTCTTGCACACATGCTCTCTCTCAAGTAAATAAATAAATCTTAAAAAAAAAGTACACTTATCTTGATGAGCACTGAGTAATATATGGAGTTGTTGAGTCACTATATTGTATACCTGAAACTGATATAACACTGTATGCTAATTATACTGGAATTAAAATAAAAATAAGTAAATAGAAGACTACCTATCCCAACTCTCTTGTAGCTAGCTAGGTATGGCTGCATGTCTAAGTTTTTTTCAATGAGATGTAAGAGGAAATACTGTGGGAAACTTCCAGAAAACCTTCTTAATTAGCAGTAGTGCACAACTCTTTGTTCCTTCCTCCTTCCTGATTGCTTGGAATGCTGATTTAACCCAGCAAACATTTGGAACAGGAGGGGATGCTCATAGAGACAGAACAGAAAGAGCCTAAACCCCTGAATGGTGTGGAAACACCATTCCAGCCCTGGACAGAGAGAGGGATTTCTCTCTTAAGTCACTGTTATTTTGGATTTTTTGTTTCATGCAGCTGAATCTAATGGAAATAAATGGAAAAAGTATCCTTATTTATGTTCTTCTCAGAGAGAACTTTCTACAACTCACTCCCAATTTTTAGCACCTCAACAGGCTGTTTCTACTGTACATTTTATTTTTTAAATATTTTACTTATTTGACAGAGAGAGACAGCGAGAGAGGGAACACAAGCAGGGGGAGTGGGAGAGGGAGAAGCAGGCTTCCCGCAAGCAGGGAGCCCGACGCGGGGCTCGATCTCAGGACCGCGGGATCACGACCCAAGCCGGAGGCAGTCGCCCAACGACTGAGCCACCCAGGTGCCCCTCTACTGTACATTTTAGAACCCCTATTTCATTATGGACCAACCCTTCACCCCACAGATATTTTTCTCAAATGCCTCTTCCTTTCCTTGACACTTGACTTGGTTTTCTCTTGATACATCAGCTCTTTGGTTTCACTCTTTTTCTCCACTTGATGTTTGGAGTAGGGGGATCCAGAGTGGGGAAGAGAGTGACATACTCTATCCTCCTACTGACACCAGCAATATTCCCATGCCATTTAGTAAAATTTCCTCTGTTGAAGTACACACTCCTCTAATCTTGGTTGCCACTATGATTGACTGACATGGCGAAAACTCTCCCACCTGATTGTTCAGTATCTTTCCTTTTAAATGAGAGATCTTCTTTCTGCCTGTCCAAAAATCACACACCTTCAAAACCCAACTCAACTGCCATTTCTGTCATCTTCCGTCCAGCCACATGTACTATTAACATGTGTATGGCAACTACTATATGTCAGGCACAGTTATAAACAAAAAATAACAGAATTAATCCTCGCAGCAGCCTTGCCAGGTAGGTAACCCCTCATACTCCTACAGCACTTTATCT
Source organism: Phoca vitulina (assembly GCF_004348235.1). Taxonomy (NCBI): domain Eukaryota; kingdom Metazoa; phylum Chordata; class Mammalia; order Carnivora; family Phocidae; genus Phoca; species Phoca vitulina. Next base: position 22,083,766 of record NW_022589733.1, on the reverse strand, counting down.
ATAATGCTTTTAACACAACACAACCTGCCTTTATTATGGTTATTTGTGATTTGCTTTGTCTTTCCACACAGCCAGCAGTGGTCTACTCTTGTGAAAGATGGGGAACATACAGACCTATCTGAAATAATTTTAGATTTCCAGAAAAGTTGCAAAAATAGTCCAGAGAGTTCCTATATACCCTTTCTCCAGCTTTCCAATGTTAGCATCAATAAGACATAATGTTGATATGTCTTATACTGATGATGTTAACATTGGTCATTTGGTTATGCTGGTGTTTACCGAGTTCATCCACTATACAGTTACCCTATTTTCTCCATTATAATTAATAACTTTTTAAGATGGGGGAGATACTTTGAGAGTATATAAATATCCTGTTTTTTTTTTTTTTCTGAAACTCTCACCCACTATTTTTAGCAAGGTGGATCTTGCTTACAACAATTATTGCTGCAGTATTGTAGTAAGGATTTTATATTTCCTTTATTCCTTCTACATTTATTCATTGGAATTCTTCCTAAGGAAGAGCTGCTCGCTCTTTCTTTCTTTCTTTCTTTCGGTATGAACTCATGGTTATCTATTTTATTCTGTGGGTTATAATCTAATATAATTGTTTATTTTGTTGCTCAAATGTTCTAAGTTTGGCCATTGGGAGCTCTTTCAATTTGGCTCCTAAATTTTTTTTTTAAGATTTATTTATTTGAGAGAGAAAGAGAGAGAGCGTGCACGCACTGGGGGGAGGGGCAGTGGGAGAGGGAGAGAGAGAATCTCAAGCAGACTCCCTGCTGAGCATGGAACCAGACCAGGACCCTAAGATCATGACCTGAGCCAAAATTAAGAGTTGGCCGCTTAATCGACTGAGCCACCCAGGTACCCCAGCTCCTGTGTCCTTTCAATAAGCCCCCATCCTTTCTTGCATACTTCCTTACTTTTTGGCACTTCAAGATGCTTCAGGCTCATCTTTTATCTTCCTTGCTCCAGCCATTTCTTTATGGAGTCACGGTTCACATTTTGACTCAAGTTATTGACCTTGGGCAAGTTACCTTTTCTGAGTCTCCGTTTTTTCACTTTGAAAAAACTGGAGTAACAGTGCCTACCTTACAAGGTTGTTGTGGAGATTCAAAAAATTATACATATAAAACAGGGGTAATATTTAAAAAACCATAATGGCCTGTGCTCCTTTGCCCTTTCTAGCGTTGAATCTGCTTTTTGAGTTGCCCCAGGCTGCCTTCTTCCTGGTGCTATGCAACAAGAGTCTTGCCTTGAGAAAGGATTTTCTAAATTCCTTTACCTTCTCTCCACATGTTAGCCCCCTCTACCTTCTCCCAGACTTCAAATCGTTCAATGAAAAAGCCAAGGCCTTTTGGAGGCAGTGTTTTTAGCTGGCATTTCCTTGGATGCCTGCTCTTCAGGAGGAGAGGGGTTAAATACTTTGGGATAACTTCAGCACGGAACTGCCAAGTCTCTTAGGTTCAGCTCAGCAATCAAACTACATAACCTAATAGAGCCCCTGGTGCTATGGGAAACACAAGACACTGATTTATATTTTAATATCAGTAATTTCCACAAGAGCAACATTTCTGAGTGTCATTTTACAATTTCTGTCAAATGCCAGCTCAGTTTTTCTTAATTCTGTTTATTGTGTCTGAATTTGCAACCTCATCCGCAATGCAGATTCTTGGCTCCCAGGAGAAAAGAACATTTTCATCTTTCTCTGGAATGGGAGGGATGGGGATAGAAGCAGAAACAGGCCTATAAAATAATTGGAAATATAAACGAAGTACTGTTTATTAAGAATGGTTATAAAGTACTTTTAGTTAAAAAGAAGCAGGGTGGGGGGGCACAGTACTGAACAAAATGCAAAAAAAACGACACACAAAAGTTGGTGCTTGAGATCCAAACTGGAATCGTTCCTTCCAGAATGGAGAACTGTTCTGTACACGGCAAAATTGAGAAGAGGGAACCAATGTGGGGAGTATTTGACCACATTTACTGTAAGTAAGATGGTTGCTCTGGCCATTAGCACTGCAGCAGGTTATAAAGTGCTTTGGGATCCTTAAGGATCAAAGGTGTGTGGCTACATAAATGCCAGATGTTGCCATTAGGAAGAAGGAGCCTGGTTCTCTGCTGTGTTCTTTGAACATCTCATAAAAGTAAGAACAAAGCTGGTGCTGTTGGCACCAAACCACATCTACTCAGCGTGCTGACAGGGTGGGAGTGCTTCCTGAGGCTCCTGGCTGCAGATGTGTGCCCTTGAACATCCATTGTCGTCCACCCGTTCCCTGCGGGCCTGCCGCTCCAGTTTCTACATCAGTCCTTTTCCAGACGGTAATGAGCAACCTCCTGGAAGAGGGCAACATAATGTTCCTGTCTGAGGCCTGAAATTTAGCTTTGGCTCGAGAGGATCTCTCCTTTTCTTGTTACGGAAAACCCAGCCGAGAGTTTGAAGCAGGGTTCCAGTTAACCGTGAAGCTTCTTGCGAGGCTGCTCAGGGCCTTTCCCAAACAGGAATGTTGTTGCCTCTGTAACCCTTTTCTGCGAAGCCAGGGCTCCCTTGAGGTCAGAGCAAGCCCCAAACCGTTTGCGAAGACCTCGTGCTTTTCACCAGCATCCTTCAGTTTCATACACTCCAAATCCAACATCATGTCTCATTGCCGAACCTCTGGCGGACGCCGTGTTGAGTTTCTCAGTGGAGCTATCGACCACATTGACTGAAGCGGCAGCAACGTGTTTCTCCCCGTCCGAAAGGGTAAAAATAACAGGAACAAGTTGTCGGAAATGAAATTTCAATTCATCCACGCCCTTTCTACACTTCTGCTGTGACTCCCAAGCAGGGATCAATAGTGTTTAGACAGCCAAGGAGATTTTTTCCCCTCTTAAAGCACCAGATCAATAGTGGAAAAAAAAAAAAAAAGAAAAAAGAAAAAAAAAATCCTCCAGCCCTCTGTGTGTGTTGTGGTAAATGTGAACAAATCAGAGGCCTTTGGCTAAATGGATTGACTGAAGCAGCACAGTCTGGCGCTTTGGAACTGAGAGCGCATCAACCGCACAAATGGCAGTGAGGGAGGAAAGCCGCCAGGCTCCGGTGCACTCCAGTGCTCCCTCGGTGCCGGTGACAAGGAGGCTGTAAAGGGAATTTCTGTCTCCAAAACAAAGGGAAGGAAGGAAACTTTTGTGGGTGTGTTGTAGCATGTACGCGTGACTTTTTAAAAAATTAGAAATACCCAGTTGGGACCATTCATGGAAGTGCATTTCATGGGAAGACAGCTTGGGCCATGGGGTACTCCCCACTTCCTCTCCATTTTGTCTTTTGCTTTTTATTTTATTTTTTAATTACTTAATTAGTTATTTTTTAGAGGGGGGGAGGGGGAAGGGACAGAGGGAGAGGGAGAGAGAGAATCCTAAGCAGGTGCCACACCTAGCCCCAGCCCAGTTGCAGGGCTCGAACCCACAACCCTGAGATCATGACTTGAGCCAAAATCAAGAGTCCAATGCTTAACCAGCTGAGGCACCCAGGCGCCCCATCTTTTGCTTTTTAAATGTTTATTTATTTTTTTAATTAAAATGCTCAGCTACGTATGGCTTTTTCTTGTTACTTCATGAGGTTTATTCCCATATGCTGCCCAGCTCTCAGACATCTCCACCTGGAAAGATCCTGAAGGCTGAATTTGTCGAAGGTCATTTTTTCCACTCACCTGGTTTCCTCCTTTGTCCCTACTGATCTCTGAGGCCATTTCTAGCTCACCCTCTTACTCCCATTATTCATGAGAGAGAGAAACTGGGTCAAAGCTCAATTCTGATTTTCCTCAAATGATTTACCCACGAGCAACTTCTCCTCTCACTATGACAATTTCTGTATTTTATTACATCCCTTTTCCCCCCACCAGAGACAATATAGTGTGCAGATATTCACATGGATAGTCTAGTTACAAGAGTGACTTCCAAATCTGGTCCTTCTTCTTCAAGAAGCAGGCAACCAGTGGATTGCAGCTGTAATTATGGTGTGAGAAGCTGAAGACTTTTGAAGTGGGTTGTCACAAAACAGTTCTTTAATTTCACCTGGAAAAGCTAACCCAAGGACTCAAAAGATTGCCACATAGTTGGTGCTACTTTGTGGGATTAAAAATTATTTATGTTGCAAAACCCAAAAGTGAACTGCTATGGACATGTGTACATCACCCTTTATTATAAAAGACTTGTTATTCTTATGATTATTGCATTAATTTCTGCAGTGAATTAAGATTCCGCTTGAAATAAAGCATTGGTTAAAGCTGGTATAGAAGTATATAAAAGCGATAGCAGGTCAACCTGTACTAGTTTAGATAATACAGTCTTGTAGTTGGTTTAGTTAAATAAATGTCTATAATCATATATAAAAGAAATGATTCTTACCGATTATGTTATAAACAGAAGCTTCTCTGGAGTCACTTGCTGTGCCTTATGAGCCCATATTTTAAACCAGACCTGTTCTGATTACAATTACATTCACTGGCATCTCTCAAAGGTATCCTAGGAGAGAGATACACCTCAGTCACTTCAAATAGTCAAGAGGTCAGGTGATAGTAGAAAAAGTCCCTCTCAATGGATATTTCCAAGAGAAATAGAGACTATAAATATTAATTTATTCAGTAATTAAAAACTGCAAAGAACCCAGTATGCATTAGGTGAACAGAAATGAACAATGACAAATGTAACTACAAGAGTACTGGTGCCATAAAATAGCCCACTTCCCTCCCGTAGGGGCTTCACGCAGTGAGGGGCCTAGTGACTGCAACCTCTCCCTTTCTAATGATTCTTCTTATTAGCATTTTAAAAGTTTAAGCATTTGAATATATAATGTAGTCAAGCAGTTCCAAAGTGTGAAAAGGCATTGGATTGGGTTTCCATTTGCCCCTCACTTCCTTTTTTTTTTTTTTTTTTTTTGAGAGGGAGGTGGGGAGGGGCAGAGGGAGAGGGAGAGAGAGAGAATCTTAAGCAGGCTTCCATGCCCAGGGCAGAGCCTGATCTCATGACCCTGAGATCATGACCTGGGCCGAAATCAAGAGTCAGATGCTTGGGGCGCCTGGGTGGCTCAGTTGGTTAAGCGACTGCCTTCGGCTCAGGTCATGATCCTGGAGTCCCTGGATCGAGTCCCGCATCGGGCTCCCTGCTCGGCAGGGAGCCTGCTTCTCCCTCTGACCCTCCCCCCTCTCATGTGCTCTCTCTCTCTCTCTCATTCTGTCTCAAATAAATAAATAAAATCTTAAAAAAAAAAAAAAAAAGAGTCAGATGCTTAACCTACTGAGCCACCCAGGCGCCCCTGCCCCTTACTTCTAGTCTCTACCCCTCCTGCCTCGGTTCCATGCCCGGTGAGGCGCACCTGTGGGCCTGTCAAGCAGCTCACTTGCCCTCTGGCCTCTGGTTGGTTTGGCAGATGTGGAGCACCAGCAGAAGATCAGAGGGAGGGAGGGCTGTGCCATATTTGCACATATGCCCTCAGACCTGGCCCTGGCAGCTCCCCAGCAGTGACCGAGGCTGGGGTCACACTTCTGCCAGGGGCCCTTCCAAGCAGCTGCTCTGCTGCCCACTTCAGTGAGGTTTGCTCCACCCCTGGCCCTTGAGGTCTGGGGATGGTTAAGGCCTACTCTTACTCTCCCTGGGCATTGCATGATAACATGTAGCTTCCTTACACCCTGCTCACGCCTTTATACCTGGTTCCTTTATAAAAGAGTCCATGAATTGCTCAGCTTGAGCGTGCCATCTGCTTCCTGCTGGGACCCTGATTAATTAAGTAAATGGTGAAAAGTCCCATTAGCTGGCGACTTAGTTGTATTAGTTTCCTAGGGGTGGTGTAACAAAGTACTGCAAACTAGGTGGCTAAACAGTAGAAATTTATTGTCTCATAGTTTTGAAGGCTAGGAGTCTGAGATCAAGGTGTGGGCAGGGTTGGTTCCTTCTGAGGAGGGCTGGGAGGGAGAATCTGTTCTGTGCCTCTCACCTAGCTTCTGGAGGTTTGCCCGCACCCTCCTATCTCAGCCTTCATTTTCACATGGTGTTCTCTCTGTGTGCATGTCTGTCTTCAGATTCCCCTTTTATAAGGACAGCAGTCATATTGGATTAGGGACCCACCCTACTCCAGTATGACCTCATCTTAACTAATTACATCTGCAATGACCCTATTTCCAAATGAGGTCACATTCTCAGGTGGTGGGGGTTAGGATTTCAACATATGAATTTTGGGGGACACAGTTCAACCCATAACAGCATTTAAATATGCTCACGTATCTTCCATTATACTAAAAAAAAAAGCCTCTCCTGACCTCCACCTATTGTCTGCTCTCTCCTCCCCACTACTCCCCACTCATCATGATGAATACATTGTTTGCATTTGCTGTCTCTTTATTTTTCCTCCACCCCCTTCTCCAGCCTCCATCCCCACCCAGCGGCAGCAACTCTGATTGGTGGAGGTCAAACTTTTGTTGTCAGATCCAATGGGCTTTTTTTGGTCTTTATTACATTTGACAAACTTGACAGCAGTGCTACTTCCACCTTCTAGAAACACTTTCTGTCCTTGGTTTCTGAGAACCGCTTAGTTTTCCACCTGCTTTTCTGACTGCTCCTCAATATTTTTGGCAAGGAAAGTACCTCTTCTGCCCTGAAATGGTCCCCAAGACTCTCCCTTGTCTTGTCCTTCTCTTTCTCATTCTACACCCTCTCTGATCTGTTCTATCCATTGTCCTGATTTCAGTTACTGTTCATATGAGGTCGCTCCTGGAACAAAATCTCTAGCACAGATCTCCATTTGGAGCTCCAGATCTATATATGCAACTGCCGTCTAGACAGCTATTCTTGATTGTTCCATAGATTTCTGCAGTTCAACATCTCCAAAACTGAGCTAATAATCCTCTACTCCAAACCTGTTACTCCTCCTGTGTCACCTATTTTATTTACTTAACAAAAACACATAAGGCATTTATTATGTGCCAGGCACTATTCTGAGCACGTCACCATTAACTCATGTAATCTGCATAATGACTCTAAGAATAGGTATTCTGGTTATCTTCATTATAGATAAGAAAATGAGGCACAGAGAGATTAAGTAACTTACCCAAGACTACACAGCAGTAAGGGGTAAAGCAGGGATTCAAACACAGGTAGCCCAACTCTGCACTACCTGGAGTCTGTGCTCTGACCCACTATTACAAGTTGCCTCAGTGAAAGGTACCACAAAACTCATTCCATCTGTTCAAGCCCAGAAATGTAAGCACCATCTTGAATCTTCTCTCCCTCCTACCCTCCCTCTTTCCCCCTCTCTCTCATCAACTCCCTGTCCTCTCCTCCCACCACTCACCAAGTCCTGCCTGTTGTATCTTTTAAATAAATCTTTTAATTGTCCCTCTTTTCTTCATCCCCAGTGACCCTGCCTATTCCTCCAGCAATTAGAGATATGATCATGTCATTTACTTGCCTAAAACCTTTCAATAATTCTCCACCATTCTCATGATAGGAAGATTCTTAAAATGGTTTATGAGGTCCTCCTTGACCTGTGTCCTGCTTTCCTGGCCCTCTCCGCCCTTCTTCGTATTCCCCACCGTAGCTTTATTGAACTATGCTCAGTTTCTCAGACATACCCTCAATCTTTTGCCCATGCTGCTTGAGCTACATGTATCATTTCATTTCCCTCCTCCTGTCATCTTTGGGCTAATTCCAGCTGGTGCCTCAGGACTTCCAGGGTAAATATAATTTTCTCTACAAAGCCTTCTCTGGTTCCCAAAGCCTGGGTGTTTCCTCCAAGCACGTGGTCCTACTCTTATCCCTTGAACATCCCTAACAAGGCAGTCATCACACAATATTAGAATTGTAAGTGTACTTGTCTGTATTTCCCTCTACCTGTAAACTCCATGGGTCGAGACTATATTTTTCTTGTTTACCATCTTAACTCAAGTGAGTAGACAAATACCTGGCACATAGTAGATGCTAAGTAATATTTACTGAAAGAATAAAGAGCCAACTAACTACTTTATAGTGAGAAATCACTATCATGTGAGCTGGAATACTTGCAGTCCATATGTCCAACACACCCTCTGACTAACATCAGAAACCAAAGAGGTTTTGGGTGACAGAATCAGAACTAAGGACATTTAAAGAGTCTAGTGTTGAATGGCAACTGGCTAGGACAACATCATGTAACTGTCTTAGATAGCAGAGACAGATAGTAACTGTCTCAGATACCAAATGGGCTGGTACTATCAATCTGTTAGCCAAGGTTCCCTCTCTCCTAGACATTCCTCCTAGACATCTGGAGGGGTCCAGACATCAGTCCCTCCATGACTATATTTTTCTCCCCCCTCTGCATCATGAGATTGATAAGCTCTTTCCTTAAGTAGGATACTCTGGTACAGTCCGGTCATCAGATCTGAGAGCTAATCTGTCTCTCTAAGGCGACTCTGGTATGGTTCAGCTCTCAGAACAATTTTTCTCTCATTTACAAGTTCCAGGGGAAGCCCCCTTGTAATCTACTATGAACTAGCAGACTGTCCCAAAGGGTTACTGTAGTTCAGAGGTGTAGTGGATCACTTTCTTTTGGAACAATCAAAAAAGACTTTCTGGAGATGGTTACATTTGATCTTACCTTTGATTCTGCTAAGGGCAGATGGGCTGTATTCTGGGATACTGGGGAGAAATGAGAACTTCCAACTAGAGCTAGAAGAGTGGGAGAGGCAGGGTTGTGAAAAGATTTAGATGCTAGAATGCAGAGTCTGGAATGTATCGAGAAACAACAGGGAGGCAATTTTGCGTGTGGGAGTGACATCTCAAGAATTGCTTCAGGCAGATTAGTCTGGCCTCTGTGTATAGGAGACAGGGTGGACAAAGGTAGGAAGAAGAGAAGGCCCAGAGAGCTAGACAAGAATTAGGAGATGACTATTCCCAAATAAAAAGAGCCACCTTAACAGAGGTGATAGATAAGAAATCTGTTTCTGTAATTTGTCACTACAATAGTATAAAATTATATCCAAATATATAAACACATCATACTGAAGTTTATTAAACACTGATAAAAGCAATCAAATAAAAGCACTTCATTTCTGAAGAAATATTTACTAAATGAAACCTGGCCGGGGGTGAGATTTAAAATTGCCCCATTGGGACAATCCTGTATTTCTTGAATGGTTTATTTTTTTTTCACCAGATTAGATCTGGTTACAGTGGGCTCGAAGAACTGTCCACATTCAATTGGGTTAGATTAAAGTAGTCTGAGGTACTTAGTCAAGTAATGGAGACTTGGAAACCTTTTCCATCCACACAACTTCTGTTGGAGTGGGATCTATCCTGTATCCTGTAGGATTATTTGCCCAACATTTCATTTATAACCCTAAAGGGTTGAGGTGAGGTGAAGGTAGGGCTGATTTTGGATGGGGGTGGGTAAGAGGTTGGGCAGGTAGACTACTTATATCAAACCCATTTGTATTTCGGTCTTTTTCCTGTAGCCATTCTCCAGGGATCCAGTCATGGAGGGAAGGGAGAGTGAGGTGGTTACATATGGGCGCTGCTATTGTTATGTTGGAAAATACTTTTTGATGAACAGTCATTTCCTTCCACTGCCAGAGGGTGTTGATAATGAGCAAATTACCTTTTACTCCCTCTGGTGTGGATGTGAAATTGGCTGTTAATAGAGTTGCTAATGCTACTGGGTTAGCATGTGATTGTTCTATTTTAAGCCAATTTAAGGTATGTTTGGGGAGTAGCCAATCAGACATCTTGCTAAGAATATAGGCCCAACTGCAGCATTTAATATCAAGAAACCTGCCTCACCCACAGATGTGAATGAGCGGGAAGTGCTGAACGTGCTGTCATTAACGTGAAATGTTTTAATACAATGTCTTTTTCCCTTTGTAGGTACAAGAATGGTCTCATTAGGCAAATACCAAATGTTTGCAACATAGGATGGGACCCATTTCAAACCCCAATAATATAGAATGCTATCAGCCAATGATGTACTTTGTTTAATCTAACAATGGGTTAATATCGGTCATTTCATTACTGCTTGTTATGCAGTGAAAGCTTACTAGAAAATGAATGTTCAGAAATTAGTTGAAAGGAGCAAAAAAGGTGAGAGATTTTACCGAGTTATATGCTCGATTGGGCTAATTAAAGGCACAGATGCATTAGTAGGTTATGGGAACATCTTCGATTTCTAAAGATGCTTGCCTAGAGGGGGATGGTGTATTCTATCCTACACGGCATTGTGAGCCTCAAGGGAAGGGAGCATAGCTTTTCTCTCTTACATTCTCCCTGGCCCTCCCCCTACAGCACCTAGCACCACCTGGCACCTGGTGGCGGAATTGAGTGCATTGCTTGGGGAAGTTTCTTGATTAAATAGGATATTCTTGAACAAAGCACTGTTGATTTGTGATTTTTGTGTTTTATTGGCTTTTCTTGTTTTAAATGTAAAGCTCATTAACCACACACAAAGGAGGAAACAGGTATGAAGGATGGAAAATAAAATTCAACTGATGTGATACAGAACAGGTACTGTGTATGCCATTCTGGTTTGGATTAATTGGGCTTGGCACTACTATGGCTCCTGTCACCTGATCAGTTTACAGGGCTGAAGAAATAGCGGGAATGGGAAGTGCTGGTACCTAATAATACCCCACCCTCACCCGCTGCCAAAATGCCTCCCAAGGAAATTCTAGGCTCACGATCTCTGAGTTGCTATAAAGATCGGTGGCTGTGGAAAACTCATCCTTAATGATCTTCTGCTCATTCAACAAATATTTGCTGAGAGCTGCCTTGTGCCAGGCTGGAATCCAGAAGCAACTAGGACAGGGTCCCTGACCAAGGGAGCTCAGAGTATAACGGGAGACACTTACCCAAAAACAATATATCGTGATAAGTAGGCTGGTAAAGGGTGATTAAAAGCTTCAGCATTTGGAAAATACTTTTAGAGTTGACTTTTTTTCCCCCTAAACAAACACACATGGTACTTACAATGTTTCAGGCACAGCTCTAAAGACTTTAAAAATATTAACTCATTGGCGTACCTGGGTGGCTCAGTTGGTTAAGCGTCTGACTCTTGATTTCACTTCAGATCATGATCTCAGGGTGGTAGGATCGAGCCCAACTTGGGCTCTGCGCCCAGCAGGGAGTCTGTTGAGATTCTCTCATTCCCTCTCCCTCTGCCCCCTCCCTGCTCTGTCTCTCTCAAATAAATGAATAAATCTTTAAAAAAACTAATTCATTAATTCTCATAACAATTTTTGGAGGCAGATACTATTATTATCTTCATGCTATAGCTGAGGAAATTAGTAACAGACAGGTTAAGTAACTTGCCCAAGGTCACATAGCTCATCAGTGCAGAGTCAGGATTTGAACCCCCACCATCTGGCTCCAGAGTCCATGCCCTCTACCACTACCATATGCTGCCTTCCTATTAAGCCTGGAAGATGAGTGGGATTTAAGCAGATGAGAGAGGGGGAATGTGTGACATGAGTATTCCAGGGTCAGCATTCCAGGCAAAGGGAAGAGCTTGTCCAAGAGCCTCCATGTCTAATTCCATGTGGTACACGAGAAGAACCCCCAGGGGTCAGAGTAGCAGGATAAGTGGGGTGCTGTTTGGGGTGTGAGTGCCAACACTGGAGGGATGGGCAGAGAAGGAAGCTGGCTAGGATGGCTGAGAAGGGTCTCACCCAAAGAAAGCCAGTAAAAAGACCTCTCTAAAGGGGAGAAGGCAGAGAAATGATAGTGGGGTCCATGGTGTATCTGCTACAGAAGTTTAAGAGGAGGAAAATCAGGCCATTATTTTGGAGATCAGGAGGTCACTGCTGACCTTTGTGACCTTGTGGCTAGAACAAAGGACTGAAATTACCCACAGTTGACCAGAAGTTTCTAGGAGGAGAGGGTGGTGTGAATGTTTCCCTGCAAGTTTTATAGTAAAGGGAAGATGGGAGAGAGAGAGAGTAAAGGGAATAGAAGGCAAGCTAGTGAACTTAGCTAAGGATCAGAGAAGGGGAAGGCAGAGAGTTAGGGGTGAGAGAGAGGTGGGGTGGGGGAAGCATCAGGGATGCGTAAGTTTGAGGTTTGGAATTTCTCCCCCCAAACCTCAACCTGAATTTGTCTCTGGAGAACAACTTATTCTATTGTTATTTTAATTATTATTATTAATTGCTATTTTATTATTAATTATTATGATTTTTCAGGCAATGGAACATAACATACAGAGGGTCAGATGCACTATAATACAGGGGTTTTATAAAACATCCTAGGCTACGAGGACTTTGAGAGAAGACTTGTGTGTCCCCAGCAGAGTGCCAGGCGGAGAGTGGGTTCTCAGAATGTGTTTGTTGAATGAATAAATGGGTTTTATTTACATTTTTATTGTGAATATTATAAAAAAAAGAATATGGCACTGATTTTAAAACACTCGGAAACACAGTCATAAAAACTAACATTTTATGGACTGCAAATCATTTTATGGAAATGTTGCAAATATATATATCCATCCTGCCTGAGGCCTTGAAGTAATAGGACCATTATAGGATTTCTCATTGGGTCATCAAAAAAGTTTCTGATCTCATATTCCTGCTACTTTACAGACAGAATCTGTATTTTATTAAAGGTAGGAAAAATAAATTGTTCTTGAAGCATAGGGTATAGTTAAAGGTGTTAAGAAAATGTAAAACAATTTTACTAGTGTCTGAACTACTAATTGGGATAAATGTTTATTCTCAAAATGTTCCAGCATTGTCTTTCTTTTTCCAGAAAGTTCAGGCATATGCCACTAAAAATACATTTAGTACATTTGAGAATATTTTTCAAGTGATTTATTGGGGTAATGTATGGATTATTTATTTAAATATATCTCTTATTTCCAGTAATGCCACAACCTCATTAGAAGCGACTTGGCTCATTGCTTAAGCAAAATGATTTCCCTATTTAGGACTTCTTTAAAAATAGGCTATTTTCCTCTCACCATTTACCAGAATTTGGGATCTATTTTTAGAAAAGATGGGTAAGGTCATAGCCCTAAGCCTTAGGGAATTCCTCTAGAAGTTGTGTCTGTTGTATATTCTGGTTCATTTTTCTCCCTTCCTGATTCTCCAGAGTGGAGGGAATTCTCCACTTGAGGTGGGAGGGCACAGCTCCTTCTCTGGGGGATTGTGGAATCCTCGGGAGAGGCTCTGTTCTGTATTTTCAGTGGCAGGCACCCAGCCAGTAGAGTATGGGGCCTGGTTTTAGCAGTGAGAAATCGCTTGTGCTCTTTGGGGACATCAGAGCACTATTTGACATATTAGCAAATGAAATTTGCTAACTAGTGAGTGTGCAATGCATAATCACCTCTCTGTGGTTGATACATTCAGATGCTTAGAACATGCATGTAAGTTATGAAGCAGAACAATAAAATGATATGTGTGATCCCTTTGGGATCTGAAACACTCCCGGTGTGGCATCCAAGAGTTCCTTCTGTTGCATTCTTCTGACCCTGCCTTCCCCCTCAGAGAAAACCACCACCCTAAATTTCATGATTATTACTTATCTGATAAAAAATACTTTTATCACATATGTAGGTACCCCCCTCACCCAAGCAATATGTTATTTAAGTTTACTTGCTTTTGAGCTTTAGAAAAATTTTATCATACTGTACTTAACCTTTTGCAACTGGCTATTTTCATTCGACGTTGTTCGCCAGATTCATCCATGTGATTGTATTGAGCTATGGTCCATCCACTTCACTGCCATATGACAGTCTCTTGTGGGGATATGGCACAGTTTATTTATCCTTGTTCCTGGAAATGTACAGTTAGGTTGTTGTCGGGTCCTTAGTTATGGCAGAGCTGGGCTGCTGTGTGCATTCCTGGGCATTCTCAGGTGCTTATGCAAGTGTTTCTCCAATGTATATGCCTGGTTTATAGGCTTGTGAAAGTTTAACTTGATAAGATAGTGCTGTGCTGTAATCTCAATAGTGCTGTTTGAATTTCTTACCCAAATTTATGAAAAATATGTCAATGCAGCTATGATTCAAAAAGAAAGGGAGTCACAGGTGGGCAGGCAGGAAGGCAGGAAAGAAGGGGGGGGCGGAAAGGAAGGGAAAAGAGAGAATTCCTCCAAATTGTTTAAGGCCAGGATAGAAAATATATAAATTTCCTCAGGTGTTTTGTTCTATCTAATGATCCAAATTCAACTGTTAAGATGTAAATGATAAGATGTTTAAAATGTTATTGAATTGAAAGATTAAAGTATTTGTTGAATCCAGTTGGTGTGCACATTGAGGAAATTGGCATTTTCATTTATTGTTTGTAGAATGTTAATTGCCTTCTTTCTTGAAAGTAATTTAGCAATATGGAACAAAAGTCCTAAAAAAAATAAAAAGGACAATTGGCTTGGCAATTCCCCTTATGGGATTTTATTCTAACGTAAGAAAAGAATACATATACGAAGATGTTTGCTTAAGGATGTTAACTGCAGAGTTATTGATAACAAAAAGAAAGGAGAAATAATCTAAGTGTCCAGAAGTTGTTGGTTAAACAACTATGCAGCAATCTGAGATAATGGAAGGATGTGTGTATTATAGTGTGTGGGGAAAAAACCCAATTATATCATATTTATATAGACCATCCTACATATACGACCCATCCAATTTTTGTAAAAATAACTTCTATATTGGGATGCCTGGGTGGCTTAGTCGGTTGAGTGTTTGACTCTTGACTTTGGCTCAGGTCATGATCTCAGAGTCGTGAGATTAAGCCCTGCGTTGGGCTCTGCACTGAGTATGGAGCCTGCTTGGGATTCTCTTTCCCTCCCCTCTGTCCCCTCCAACTTTCTACCTTCCTTGCATGCTCTCACACTCTCTCTCTAAAAAATAAAATAAAGAAATAACTTCTCTATTTATTTCTACAGGAAAAATTATGGATGCAAATACATCAAACTTTATAAGCAGTGGCAGGATTTTAGGTGATTATTATTATTGCTTATCTGTATTGTTTGTTTTTTTCTACAAGAATATATTAATTATTTTGATTAAATTAAGAATGTTGTGTTGCAGTCTATTTATTAAAGAGAAAGTGTGGAGACTTTTGATACTGCCTACACTCCATTAGCCATCTGTGGATTATCCTTAGAAATTCTTTTTTAAAGATTTTATTTATTTATTTGAGAGAGAGAGGGAGAGAGAATGAGCACAAGCAGGGGGAGTGGGAGAGGGAGAAGCAGGCTCCCTACTGAGCAGGGAGCCCGATGCTGGGCTTGATCCCACGACCCCTGGATCATGACCTGAGCCAAAGGCAGATGCTCAACCGACGGAGCCACCCAGGCAACCCTCCTTATAAATTTTCGCATCATAGACGGGCAGCTAGTATGAAGGCTTTCTCTCCCTTTCTCTCTGGGGATGTAAACTGATTTTATATATCAGCTTAAAAAACAAAAATGTAATTATATATCCCCCACATGTATTCCATTGAACAAAAGTTCAAATATCTGTATTGCTCTTGATCATATGTCCCAGCTCCAGTCCATCAGCCTGGATCATACAACCAGCACTGGCTACCCCCACTTCCCCCAGGTTTCCTTCTAGGTAGTTTAATATTTCTAATCCCATTTGTCATTACAACATCCCCACGAGGTGGGGAGAGTCTACAGCAGCAGGTATAATAATTATCAAGGCCTCTACTCCTGAAAACAATATTATATTATATGCTAACTAACTAGAATTCAGATAAAAATTTGAAAAAAAATTATCAAAGCTTTTTTTTTTTTTTTTTTGGTATAAGACTGGTCAGATATTTTCATTTTATAATCCCTGGTCTCTTGGAATCTTTGAAAATAATGGCCAGTAGTTCAGCAAGTTCACTAACTAATTCCCTTAAGATTGGGGAATGTGTGTTATCTGGACCTGCTGATTTACATATTGTACCATGTTTTCAAGTATTCCCTTACCTGGTTTATTTCAACGTCTATATTTAAAGTCTTCATTACTTCCTAATTATCTATGCTCCTTTCCTTTATTTTTCTTGTTAAAGACCAATTTAATAGAGCAGCTTGGTATCTCTGCCACTCAGAGTCATCATTAATTTCACTTGCCTTCTCATTCATTAGTCCAGCTACTTTATTGCCCATGCTTTTCCCTCCCCAGCCCATTTTCCTTGCCTTTAACCTCTTTGGTGGTGTTAACTCATTCTGCCTTCTCTGCTGCTCTTACCTTTCTTTTCTTGACAAGCCTTATAAAGAGTTTGTGCATTCACTTTTTTTTTTTTTTTTGGTTCTTCCTCATCCTTTCTCTATTTCCACAGTGGGCATTCTTCCATCCTTAGATCTTTTCAAGGTTCTTTGTCAAGCGGCTCCTTGCATTTTTTATTCAAGGCATCCTGGGCCTTTGTGGCTTAACTGTGATTTGAAAACTTTGTGCCCTTGCCTGTAGTGCTATCTGGGTTTCCTAATTCACCCAAATTGGATTTCTGAAAATCCTTGAACTTGAGCAAGTTCCTTAATGTTTTTAAATACAGAGATCAGGTCATATCACCAGGGCAGTGGTGTCTCATGGTCAACAGCATCAAAGACCATTTACAGGAGGGGGAGAGTCAGCACAGATGTGAGGTCATTGTTCATGCCTTGGGCAGGATATAGACATTTTCAGACCCAAATCCATCCTCAACAGAGAAGCTAAAGTGCTGTTGGTATTCCAGGTTGTTGACATTGATCTTGGTTTCCTGGGCAGAGAACACACCACGGATGGCAGGCAGCTTGCTGTTTAGAAAGGCAAGATTAATAAATGCTGCTAAGAATTTCTCTTTCTAGTTTACATTATTAGTTAGTGGGATGAGAACAAGTGCTAGATTTTACACTCATCAATTTAGCTGCATCACTCCACAGCGTTCCTTCATCCTCTGTTTTTGATAGTGTCCGTGTGTAGACATGGTGATCTGCTGGCAGATATCTGATTTTGAGACAGATTCCCTTTGAGTCTGTGGCAGTCATAGAGTCACACTGCTCAGGTCTCCCTTTAAGAGAGAACCTTTCATAAGGAGTGAAGCTAGCTGACAGCCTCTAGCTGCGAGGGTCTCCAGGGAAGCTCCAGGCCAGTGACTAGGCACAGTGGTGGTACCAGGGCCCACATTTTCTGGCCAGTGAGGACTCCCCTGCAGATGATCTTTGCACCAGATTGCCCTGTTGGGCTGGCTAAACCCTTCTCCAGCAGCACCGCAGTCTGAAGCTCTTCCTACTCCATCTTCCTTCCTTCCCCTTCTTTTCACAGATGTCTGACCTGTGTGGTGGTCTGAAGGCTCTCCCTGCCTACTCCCACTCTCTTTCCCCTTTATCTTTCACAGGTGCTAACCACACTGTCTTGCACTTCTAACTTCATCTCAGCATCTGCTTCTTGGAGGACCTGAACTGACACAAGGACCCAGCCCCCTTTAACCTTGCTAACCCAGCCTGCCTGGCATGACCTGTCATCCTCTCTTTTACGTTATTTGATGGAAAACCCAAATGCTAAATGGCCACGGAATGCATTTCAGGCTAAACAAATACAGAATTGGGGGGGGTCATCTCCAGTCTGGGATTATATATACTACGATTCTCACTCATTAATATGGGTAATTGATCTCTTTACAGTTTGATCAAATTGGACAGTTCCCAGGGAAAGAGCTTGTACTTAAACCACAGGATCACTAGGTGACGCTGCTGCCCCACACAAAGGCGATGGCCTGAGCTAGGCTTGGCCAGAACCATTCTGGGCTCCGTGGCATGCTGTTTCCTTGGCTGGACAGGGGCCTATAGGTCTGTAATCCACTATGAAATCTGAAAAAGTAATTTCTGGATACATGAATCCAGGCTCCAGAAGAGCATGTTAAATCTCTCTCTCTGTCTCCCTTTCTCTCAGAGCTTATAGAATTGGGTGTATGTGTGCGTGTGAAGGAGTTCTCTGGAACTCTTGACTTAATTCAAGAATTAAACATGGCTGCTCTAATTTCTCAAAGTGCCCACCCTCAGATCTGACTGCTCACCCTTTGGATCAACAGACCAACTGAAAGTTCATCAATCCCTGCCCCCAGATCTGGGAGAACCCTCAATCTGAGTGGTGTTGACACCAACGTATTTACCTAGAGTTCCTCAACAGAGTTGCACATCCAGACACTGCTCACTTATGCTAGGAGTTGAGGGCTCAGGGGCTACGTCTATGCTCGGTGTCTTCTCTGCTGAATGTAGCACACCCCCTGTCGGGCCAGGATTCTGGCTTTGGTGCTGCCATCTTTTATGCTGCCTCCCTTACCTGTTTATGTGCACAGTCAGCAATCTGGGAACATCACACCTGCCTTGTAAATCCTCATAGACAAAGCTGCTGAGTGGGACTAAAAATTTAACCCTGTGACTTGCCCCCATGCCAGCCCTGAACAGTTTCATCTGTTTTTTAGGCACAATCCTCTTTTCTTAGAGCTGCTGGGTTGGCACGTTAGTGAAGCTGAGTTTTAAGAAGTTGTTTTCTTACACATGGGATGACTATTTGGAACTCTTTTTTTTTTTTTTTTAAAGATTTTATTTATTTATTTGAGAGAGAGAGCACATGGGGGGGGGAAGGGTCAGAGAGAGAAGCAGACTCCCTGCTGAGCAGGGAGCCCGATGCGGGACTCGATCCTGGGACTCCAGGATCATGACCTGAGCCGAAGGCAGTTGCTTAACCAACTGAGCCACCCAGGCGCCCGGGATGACTATTTGGTTGCATAGAAAATACTTTCATATTTAGAGGACTGAATTCATTCATGTTTCCATTGGGGAGTCTCCAGAATCACAACCATCAATCCATTCTTTACGTTTCTCTAATATTGCCCAATCTTTTTTTTTTTTTTTTGTCACATTTGACACCAGTAATGGTTAAGAATTTCCCAGAAGACTTCTGGCTCAGTGCCTTATACAGAGACATTAGGAGTATGTCAGTGGGATAATTTTTGAAAGATAGCACTAATATTGTTAATAGGTCCACAATCCAAGTACGGGGCCACTCAAATTGGCTTGATTGTAAGAATACAGATTCCCAGGCCCATCTCCTGGAGATTCTGACTTAGTAGGTCTGGGGAATACACTTGAGAATATGTAATTTAAACAAGCAGCCCAGTGAGTCTTATGATCAGGAAAATTCAGAAAACCATGCCCCACTGAACAAAGTGGGTTCTAGCTATGAATCACGATTCCAATTCCAATCAGACACAGCAGAAGCCACAATGTAAAAAAAAAAAATTCTGGAGATTTTAATAGCTCGAGAGAGAACCATCTATGAGTCATGGGATGCCCTCACCAGGTAATTGGGCACCTAGGGTCATCGCTGCCACCTGGAAACTTCTGATAGCAAAAGCACTGGGGAATCTTTTATTAACATATTTAATGTGCTTGACTAAGGGGAAAAAGTAGAGGAAGCCAGGAGGGCTTGTTAGCAACCTCTCCCAGCAAAGTGCATGGCAGAGAAACAATGCTTGGCTTCTCAGGAAGGGTTTCGTTTAACCCTTGACTGCCTTTCTCAGTGGGCATATACAAACCTAAACAGTGTTTGTGAAAGTACTGGGGATCCCTGCGGCCCCGTGGGCAGTGCCTGGGAGGTATACACAGAACGCCTCACAGACCTCCATCAGGGAACACAGTTATGGCTTCTAGGAGGGAGCAGTTAGCCATAGTATGTCCCAGGCTGCCCTCCTTCTCTCCTGGGGTCAGCTTGAAAATATCTGGGGACCCCAGAATACTGACCCACCTAATGAGAGAGCTCCTCACCCCTTCCTCATGGCTGAGGGGTGAGTGCAGCTCTTTCCCGGCTGAGGGTTGACTAAGATAAAGCAGAACCTTAGTGGGAAGCTGCAGCTGGAAACATGTGCCTCAGAAAACCAAGTGGAAACTTTGATTCTTAGGCTCTGTCACTTTGCACTCGGATATCACAACTGCACACAAACCACAGTAGGTAAGATTCCAACTTGCCCCCTCCCTAACTAAGTTGGCCACCCCATGGGGAGTTTTTTGTTTGGTGGCAACAGCTAAGTGAAAATGCAACAATCTCTTCTTGTCTGCAGATAAATCATTCTGCATTGGGGTATACCTTTTGTTTTCTATCCCTGAAAAGAGTCTGGGGGTGGCTTTTTTTTTTTTTTGCCTTTTTCATAAATAAATATTTTAACTGGAAATTTCCAAGCATATGACAGGCCTAGAATGTGAACTTGAATGTACTGTAATAGAAATCATCAGTTGCCATGGCGACGTGTTCCAAGAGCAGATTGCACCGAGTCACATGGGCAGAGAGTGCTCAGTAATACTAACACATCAGAGAGCGAGGCCACTTAACCTCAATCGCTTCCAGCTATTGTGCAGAATGCAATTGAATTTATTCCTAATTTCTGCCAGTGCTAAGGAACAAAATTTCCCTGCAGATTTTAATCTTACTCAGGCAGCCCCAGCCAGTGCTCAGACACTGTTCCGCACCAATATTCAGCCCGGCTACTCGCCCACTTTACAGCTCTATTTTCTTATTCTTATTTTTAATAATAGCTTCCCTCTCGCTGCTGGATCCCGAGCGTCCCCCTGCCCTGGGGAGAACTTCCCTCCTCTTTTCCGAATGGCTGCACGGTTTCTCTGACTCCATTCTGCTAATACAAGGAACACAGCTTCATAATAATACTGGTAAAAAAAAAATGACAGGGCTCCACTCTCAGCAAAAGCTCCCCCACCTCAAACCCATTCTGAAATAGAATTCCCACCTGCTCTGGGCTGCACCTCGGAATGGCACAATTAACAGCCTCATCGTAAGAGGGCAAACTGGTGGATCAGTGAATAATAGAATCAAAGTGTGTATTTTCAGTCCCTGTCACAGTCCCCTCACCCTCCACACATACACCGCCCCCCCAACCAGGAGAGCAACACAGATTAGCAGGAGGTACAACCGCCGATCACAGAACACTCATTTCAGAGCTTATCCGCTCTTATGAAGGCTGATAAATCAGAGTCTTTCATATGGACAGTCTCAAGTTAGCAGCGTCATCGATCTCCCCTGCCCCTTTTAAGTTATTTGTCTTATTCACTTCCAAAGATGATATCAGAGATGCCAAATGAGCCTTTGTTTTCTGTGCTCTTGCTCTTCCCAGGGTGAGTTGCTGTGTTGTTGTGGGGAGCTAAGAGGCATGCTTCCGGGGCCCAGTTCTTTGTTTCCAACCCAAGGTCACCTCTCCCTGTCCGTTCAGGTGTGGTCAGCGGTCTGCCTGTGTTCTGAGGCACAAGGCAGTGTCCTTCCTAGCTGAGTCTTTGCATGGCCCTACCCTCCGATGATTGCCCCCTTCTACAAATGTTACTTTAAAAAAGACATAAAACCTGCTATAATAGCCAAATGAAGACAAGGCAGAATCCAGCTCTTAGAAAGTCCACGCTGAAGGTCAAGCAAAAGGAAACTTAAAAACATAGGGAGATTATACGAAAAAAAAAAGGGGGATGGTTTCTGCAGTGGCTTCCTTTAAGTGGGTGGTTTCCTCTCGTAAGAGGGGAAAATGTAGTTGCAAATCACTTACTTAGCTAGTAACACTGGTCTAATGTTGTGCTGCCGTAGGAAACGTGGAGAGAAGTTGAGCAGAGAGGGAATGGCAGCATGGAATTAGGACAGACTGCTGGTGGTCGTTGCTGACTCTACACAGAGAGCTTGGTGACTATGAGAATCTTCATGGAGCCTGCAAGAGAAAAATAGCCAGAGAGGAAATGAAGAGAAGTATTGCAATGGATTTTATATCAACAAGGTGACATTTGGATCTGGAGAGAGAAAACCACATGCCACGCTGTTGGTCGCACACATGGCTCTAGGCCTGTCCTGCTGTGCCGGAGCCTCTGGAAGGCCTTTGCCAGACACCTTCACGCCACACCTGCCTGTCCACAGGGTAAGGTAGCGGGGTGTCCTCAGAGAGAGCTAACCCTTTAGCTTTTATCAGGGACTTTACACCAGCCTGAACTCTTCCTGGCTAGGAGGGGAAGCCCTGTCCTCGTAACTAACAAACTGTGCAGATATTCACAAAACTGAACATGTTTTCTAATCAAAATTGGTTTGATTTATTCTGGAGCATCATTTCCACACTTACTAGTTTAAAATATTTGCTGACTCTCTTGCTAGAGCTGCTCAAGCAGTTAGAACCTTGGAAGGTTCCAGGAGGATGTCTAATCTGTATCCCAGCAAAGTCCCTTTAGGCAGAGTGACCTTCTGGACCCTCGACCATACACAAGTATGTGGCTGGGGACCGCTGAGCTTCATGGCCTCCTACTGAAGAAAGATGGTGAGAGAATGTCAGGAAAAAGTTCAAGAATTTTATCCCTGATGAATTTCATTAAAAGGAAGGGCAATCTGTGCTATTATGCTAATACCTGCAATAGCAATTTTATTATGTTCGTTAATCTATAGTCAAGGAATAACATTATTATAGTTCTTATAGCTTTTCAAAGTACTTCCATAACTATTAGCTCATCCGGACTGCACAGCAACCCTATGATACAGGTGGGCCATATTTTACAGATAAGAAATTAGGATGTAGAAAAGTTGGGATTAGGACAAAATCACACAGAGTAAGGGTAAGAGCCAGATCTCAGGACACTTGATGCAGTGCACTTTCCACACCATGGACAGGCTGAGGACCAGAGTGCCTGCCTTTTCTGAGGGAAATGGCGCAAAAAGCCTCCTTCCTGCACAATTTGCTGTAGTTGTATCTTAGGAAAGAACTAGCCTATGGGTGAATGGATAGGGGTTGGTGCTTGAGCAGAGGATAACCATCTGTGGGTTGAATATGAAGGGGCCAAGTGCCTCTGACCAAGTTTGGTGTGGATTCTACTCACTAGAATTTTCCAGATCAGATGGAGGCAACCCAACCCAATTCAATCTTCTCTCTTGGGAACTGTGGATCCTGGTGGCAAATGAGAAGGCAGGGCTAGTTCTCCTTTGCAAGAAGCCTGCTGTACAAATCTGCCTAAGAAGCAGTGGGCCTCAGAGTGAAGGTGTCACTTGAGGTTTTGACGTAGCCAAGTTGACTTTGCCAAAATACAAACCATTGCATCTTCGGCTCTCTGGTAATGGAAGCGCCAGACATCCTTACCTCCCTCAACCAGAACCTCTTCCCTACCCTGTCCTTGGTGGTATGGGATGGGGTCAGAAATGGGTTGAGAGTCTGATGGATACATTTCCTAGTGATAAAAAAACCCCAGAGTTTTAACACTGGCTTTTTGAAATGGCTGGTGGGAAAAAAAAAATCCCTGTACTGCTCCAAGTTTCTATGGATCCTATGAACCTCTATTGCAGAAAGTAACCTGAATGTGGCTGGGTACTATTTAGATAGATCAATTTATTTTGTCTTTCTTTTCCTTCCCGTCCTACAAACAAGTAATTTGATTGGTCATTGCCTCTGGGGAGGCATGTTGCAAGGCAGGGTGTAAGTCTTTCTGGCTTCCATATTACTAAAGCTTAAGTCGTTAGGGAAAAGTTTCCAATGGGGGTATTAGCAGCCCTAAAAGGGACTTTGGAAATGTATGCCATGAGTTTTATTGGTAGTTTAAATGAATGGAAGGTACTGTCCACATTTTGTTCTCTAGGGGCTAGAGATGCTAAGTGTCCAATAATGAATGGGCAGGAGCTGTCCTGCACCAAATGCCTATGGTGGCCTCTTGTCAATTTTGGAGAGGGGATTTGGGAGCACAGGCCTAGTGTCTTGAAGAAACATAAAGGCAGAAGGATTCCCCAGTGCCTAAGAGAGATTTCCTCACAGCTGGGAAGAGTGAAAAGGGAGGAGAGAGAAGAGGAAGGGGAGAAGTAGAGAAAAGTCTGTGAGTTCTGACTGAAGAGGGGACTTGCTCCCTGAGGCCTGACAATATGTCTACATAAGGGGCAAGACTTCAGAGTGAAGTGCATGCATGATACATATAGACCAGGGTTTCTCAACCTTGGCACAATTGGCAATTTAGGCCAGATAATTCTCTGTTGTGTGGCAGCACAGGGGTTTGGCTTCCATGGAATACCTATAAAGAGTTAATGTACATCCAGAATTTACCATGATATCTGGTATTCTCTTCCCCATCTCTTGTATTGGGAAGGCAAGACAACAATCCTCTAGTGATGGGCTCTGCTTGAAGGAAACAGCTCATTCTTAGTTGGGCACTCTCTATCAGGCCTTGGGGGATAGCAGACTGTCTGGGGAAAAGAGGGGTAGCCTGTGGGGCCCAATTCTGTATGCTGCTGGTGACATACACAGAGACTGTCCTCCGTGGGGTCCCTGGGTGCTTTAACTGGATTATGGTCCTCTGTCTGGCTGACTATATACTTATTGCTCTTTTATTTATTGTTTCACAGTCTGAATAACTCCTTATTCTCATCCCACCCATGGGACAGATTTGCAGAGCTCCCCAGATTGCCATAGAATCCTCATTTGTGAGTCCATCATTGCTTTTCCAGCTCTTTTCCCAGCACGGCTTCAATACCAGCCTGGAAACGTCTGGTGGAAAAGCTGAATTTGGCTCTGTCTTCTCAGTTCTCAGACTTTTCCTTGAGAGGGTGATGAGACACTAATTTGAGATCATAATTTTATGCTGAACAGTTCCCCTTAGAAAAATGCATTTTGGATTTAAATTTAAATTGGAGTTTGAGAGGTGTGAAAGTTAGAGGAACTATGTCCACATTTTCATTATAGATACTTCTCATTCCCAACAGTTGTTAGAGAGATCTTCAACACTTCCTACTTTACATCTGGTTTCTAATTCAGTTAGAATTGTGTATGTTTCCTCTGAATATGATAGTTAGGAACAAATAGCGATTGTCAGAGTAATTCTCTCCAACATGATAGCAAACACTTTTCTGGAATACAAAAGGGTCTGGCTCTAAAATAAATAATAATAAAGGATTCAACTAAAGTTGCCAAAACCAGTCCTTTAACATTGAAGTTGGTCAAGGGATTGTCCTGAATTTCTAGCTTATATTCAACCACAACATTTACTTTTACCTCTGGGCTTATTTCCATCCAGGAAAGGGCTAATATTTATTAATTACCCACTATATTGCTAACCTTTATATATATTATTTCAATTTATTAAAAAATACCTTTTTTTTTTTTTTTTTTTTAGAATGAGAGAGAGAGAGAGATCATGAGCATGAGTAGGGAGAGGCCGAGGGAGAGGAGGAGAGAGAATCCTAAACAG
The DNA here is from genome assembly GCF_004348235.1 of Phoca vitulina. NCBI lineage: Eukaryota > Metazoa > Chordata > Mammalia > Carnivora > Phocidae > Phoca > Phoca vitulina. The sequence goes on along the minus strand of NW_022589733.1, from coordinate 22,058,617 downwards.
GCTCCATGTCCAGCGTGGAGCCCAAAAAATACTTTCAAAGCTCATTAGTTTTGGTCAGATATAAACTAGAAGACTAGATATACTGAAAGGCCACTAATTCTATAAGGTAGGTCATGGCTGAGTGGCAGAGTACCCTGGTTGTTCAGAGAGATGAAATCCCAAGTCTGAGGGGCTAATGAAGGTTTTCACAGAGGTGGCTTCCTCCAGGAAGGTCTCCTAAATTCTTTTCTTCATTTTTCTCCACCAAACTAAAGTTAACTCTCCTATCCTGGAATTTTCACACAACTTTATTTCTAGTACTAGATACCCAATACCTAGTACTATTTATTGATGTTTTATCTCCCTTTTAGAGAGATGATCGTCTCTTTCACTCATCTCCCTGTGGATGCCTTGACTAGGATCTTGTACTCAGAAGGTAGAGTAGGCTGGATAGATGCCCTTGAATGAATGAACCAGTGAATGAACAAATAAATAAATGAATGAGTTAATATGGGATTTGAGCTGGATCTTGAAGGATAGGCAGTAATAAATAAATAATAAATCTGTCATTATAAATTAGAAACCATCTGGCTAGTATCCATCTGGAGTCCTTACTGAAGTTTTTCACTAGCCATGCTAAGAACCATGCAGTTTTTTTCTTCTCTAGGTCCCACCCTGACACTCATTAGAATTGTTTACAAGTAGCATGGACTTTAGTGACATCAAGGCTTTGTTGGGATAGGGAGTTGGCACTTCATTGCAGAGACCCCATTACCTCCCCGTAGGAGGCTGTCACTTCTCCAAAGTGTGCTACCTCTTGTGCCAGTCTCTCACTCATGCATTCTCCTCCTGACTGCTGGGAGCACATAGGCATGCTGCATGTCACCTGCTCCTCTGGCTCTTGACAATCTCCTTCCTTTGTTTCCAAATCCTACGCAAATTGCTTGGTTGACAATCAAAGCCTACTAACATCAAACAGCTGCTATAGACAGGTGTGTTCTACAGTTACCTGCTGTTTGCTTTCCTCAGCGGGGACTGATATGACAAAGAAAACCAGGAGCTGGGTGCCAACTTCCTACTAGCGTTTTTCAGACTTGGAAATTCACCCTAAAAATAGCCTTCCTCAGTCCTCATCAGTGTGTGGCTGGGTGGGATGCTGTACAGCCCCACTGATTATTGCAGTACTTTGCAAAAAGCTGGGAATCACAGTGGCTGCATCCAAGCAAAGAGGCTGCATAGTTCTGAAACTCTTGATTTCTAAAGAATACCCAGGAGCCTTAAAATATTTTCCAGATTTTTCTTTCTTGTTAATGTGTTAGTAGGAGTGTTGTTTCCTGCTTTCTACTTTTAGCAGTCTTCCCATAGGTCTTAGGTTTTGACCTTTGAAATTTGCTGTAACTATCCTGGAGTTTAATCTCCCATGATTGGGGCGGGCGGGGGGCGGTTACGTGGGTATGGCAGGTTGGTGGAGGAACAGATTCCCACTTCTAACATTCCTTCCTGTTATGCTGTGTTATGCTAGCAACCGTCCTTTTCCATACTCTCTTTTATTCACTAGGTACTTTTGCACCTAGTGATTTAAGTTTTGCCGGTTAGATATACGTGCATGACTTGTGGAAGGTGACATGGGGCAGAGCCCATATTTCCTGGGGCCGTTGTTTCTCTGACAGCGCCTTCATGGCTGTGTTGGGATTTTCAATGATTTTCAATGGGATTTTCATATTCTGTACTGCTTTCTGATCATGGCAGCTTCCTGGTCACAAACCAAGCAGCAGTTTCCTTGGTGGACTTCTGCTTGGAGTCACTCCAGAAAGCTCCACCTAGCATCTGTCTCTTCAGCTTTTCTCATAATTTTGTAAGTCATTTGATATCCCACTTTAACTTGCTAAAGTGAATTCTCTTCTCTATGACTGACCCTTAATCAACACTGAGGACAATTGGTCTAGACATTCATCCCCCACTACTTGGCAGGGTGCACTGAGGTAATCAGCCAGCTGGCAGGGGTGAGAGCCTCAGGCTGGCGGCTGGGAGACAGGAGGAGCACTGTCCTCCAAGGAAGAAGCTGTTTGCCTCTGTGCCTCTTCTCCAGCCCTTCCTCCTGCTTGGGATAGTCTTTCCTCCACCACTATATCCCTCTTCCTTTGAGAGCCACTCCTTTTCCCAAGCTGGAAGTAGTTTTTGCTTCTCTGAACTCTCTGTGCCCTCAGAACACTTCTATTATGAGATGATGTACGTATAGGCCTGATAAAATTTGACAGGAATAAAAGAACAGAGGAGAGGATATATACATAGCTATGTTCCCTGGCTATAGCCTGATCTACCATTTTCCATCATTTGCCTTCAAATGGATTTTGGGGTCTTTCAAAGACTTCATACCAGTTTAAATGATGGCATCAGAGCAGCAGCACTGCCCAGTAGAACTTTCTGTGATAATGGAAATGTTCTAGATCTACACTGTCCAGCAGAGCAGCTCCAGGCACAGGGGACTATTAGGCACTTGAAATGTGACTGGTGTAACTGGAGAACTGAATTTTAAAATTTTGCTTAATTTTTTTTAAAGATTTTACTCATTTATCAGAGAGAGAAAGAGAGCACACAAGCAGGGGGAGCGGTAGGCAGAGGGAGAAGCAGGCTCCCCACTGAGCAAGGAGCTCAATGTGGGACTCGATCCCAGGACCCTAGGATCATGACCTGACCCGAAGGCAGACGCCTAAGAGACTGAGCCACCCAGGGGTCCCAAGATTTTGCTTAATTTTAATTAATTTGTATTTAAGGAGCCACAGTGGCTAGTGGCTGCCAGATTGGAGAGCAAATTAGAGTACACACTATTTTGACTGGCACATGGGCCAGGACCCTCTAGATGTCATTGTCAGTGTTTATGGGCTGGGAATTTGCCTTTCTGGCCCAGGACCAGGGCTTAAAGCTTAGGAGAAAGACAGAGAAGTGGAAGCTTCATGGGGGAGATGACAAACAGGAGATTAGCTTTCAAATACTCTTTTCCCTCATTTTTAAAAGTGATCTAACTCTTTAGAAATGAACGACATTTCCTACTTCTTGTACCATTGAAGTGCAGCACTGTGGTATAACAAAGGCAGAATGTCACTGAAAGAACTGTTTGGCCACATGTTGAGTGGATCTCCTGCCATGGATCAGCATTGAATGGATGACTTCCTTTGGAAAAGATAATCAGTTTCCCATCAAGACTTCCTCCCCCCCCCCACCCCAGCTCTGTTGCATCTCCTACAGCAACTACAAGTGTGTGTCCAGTTGCAATGGATATCAAAGATGAAAACAAACCAACAAACCCGTGGGCCTCCTGGATTGCTGTGGGTAGGTTGAACCCAACACATTCTTGTCTTGGCCACTTTGTAAGCTCTTACTACACACACAAAAGGGTATGACACAGGCACAGGGCTGGGATCAATGCTGGAAATGCAGAGTATAGCACAGATGATGAGTACACATTTGTGGTCACCTGGCTACAGAGTGGCCTCTTTTCATGAAGTTCTGAAAATGTATGTGCAGGGCCCTTTTATTTATAGTATCTCTTTCATAGAATTCTTAGAGATCAGCATTTCAGATCCTAAGAGAAAATAGTCCTTGGATTTAGTCCTTTCTGTAATAAATCTCCCATAGGAGGATATAATCACCAACCATACTTGGATTCATTCTGCTAAGTGCTCATATTCTTACTTAAAAAACAAAATTCTCTCACATATACAAATTATTTTTTTTCTGCTGGGCACATGGATTTACACACAGACAAAAATCATACATCCATGGTCACAACTTGTGAATCTAGAATTTAATGACACTAGGGGAATCATCTAAATATCAGCTTGGTCCTGGTTGATCTCCGAACAGTTTTGGGTGGACTGCTGGGAAGATAAGCACACCTGCTTGACCTGGGAAGGGATCTGAAGCTGGAATTCTGAATATAAAGTTCAGGTGCTTCCCTGGTAATGCTAAATGGCTTCACTGAGGGAGATGCTGCTGCACTCTCAGTTGGAAACCTTCCCTCTCTCCTTCTTCTTGCCCACTCTGCTTCACGCTCCTTACTCCCTGTCATCTACCCCCCATGCTGTGCATAGTCTTACATGTCCAGGCGCAATTCCACCCTCCAAAGCAAGAGTTTCTGTGTGCTTCACTTGGAGGGAGGAGATGATGGATAAGACTGGCAATCTCTCTCCTTCCCCTTCTGCAAGGTCATCCTTCTCTTTCTTCTGGAACTCTATTTTTTCCCTCACCCTAAATCCCCATCTCTCTCCAACTCCTCCTGGCTAACGACATGAAACTTGCTCTCACCCAGGGCTCCTCTGAATTTAATCAGGAAGTTGATATTGTGTTGTAATAAGCCTCTCAAACATCTCCTCTTAGGATAAACATAATAATTAACTTTTTTAAAAAAAATTAAATTCATTTGAGAGAGAGAGAGAGCTTAAGCAGGGGGAGCAGCAAAGGGAGAGGGAGAAGTAGGCTGTCAGCTGAGCAGGGAGCCTGAAGCAGGACTCCTGGATCATGACCTCAGCCAAAGGCATACGCTTACCAACTGAGCCACCCAGGTGCCCCAAGAATTAACTTTTTATTATGGAAAATATCAAATACACACAAAGGTTGAGAGAGGAGTATAATGAATCATCCACTTCAACAATGATCAATAGTTTACCATTTTTGCTTCATCCATCCCACATCTACTTTTTTGCTTGAGTTTTTTTTAAAGCAAATCTAAGTCATTGTATTATTTCTCCTACAAACATTTCTGTGATTATCCCTAACAGATAAGAACTTAAAGAATATTGTCATGCTTATCAGAATTCACAAAAATTCCTTGCTGTCATCAATATTTAAATAGCAGCCCATCATTTTTTGTGTAAGTAAAAATAGATACCTATTGCCTTTTGAGAGTGTAATTAGGCAGTAGATTTCAAGTTATAAAATGCCTATACCCTTTGACTCTGTGTTCCACCATGTAGAAATTTATCTTAGCATATACTACATCTAATGAACTATCAGAGATAGCATGGTTTATGATAGTTTGAGATGGAAAGCAACCTAAATGGTCATTAACCAGGGTTGACTGAGGCATTTATACTAGGCAATTAAAAGAAGCTGGTAGCTCTATGTGCTTTGATATGAAAAGCTACCTAAGACATTATTGAGTAAAAAACAATAGCAGGAAGCTATATATAACAGGAAACTTCTGGGAAGGACCTGGAGGGAGGGGGTAAGAATAAGACAGGAGGAGAATTCCCCTTTTCACCTGATACCTTCCTGTACATTTTGAATTATTTTTACTATGAAGATGTATTATTTTTATAGATAAAAATAGTTAATAAAAAAGAGTATTTTCATCATGACAAGTTTGAGGAGCTCTGATTTTATGTTTCTGGTGGTTTCTTAATGTAAATACGATGGCAGAGATTACTAGTGTGCTTGCACATCTGGTTCTCCTCTTCTTCCTCCTCATTGACGAAGATGACATTCCTCTGCCCTCTGCAGTTAGGTAGGGCCATGTGAGTATTTCTAGCCACTGAAGTATGTGTGGAAATCATGTATGTCACTTCCAGGCTGAGGCATTTAAGAGTCAATGTGCCTCCTCTGTGCTCTCTTGTTCCCTGCCATGTTCACTCTAGGGACCTCCTGTTGAGATGGCAATGTCCCCAAATAGAGGGACCAGGGTCCCTGAGGTACATGCATGGAGGACCCCCAATGTTCAGACTTTGCATGAACAAGAAGAAAGCTTTTGTTGTGTTAAACTAGTAGATTTCAGGGTTTGTTACCTCAGTTTCGTTGATCTTGACCTGACTGACTTGGTAATGACAATAGAACCACTGAAGGCACATAAAAAACAGGCTTCCACAGACTGCATTGCATACCCTGGTGACATTGTGTGGAGTGATTATAAATCTTTCCCACTAGCTAATGTTGGGATCATCATGCATTTGAGTTGCAAGAAAGGTAAGTACAATTCCTAGGTGCAGAATTCACATCCACCATTTGGCCATGGTGGTGACTTCACTGAGAACATTTGTACAACCAGGAAAACTGTCCTCAGACTTGTAACTTAACACTTAAGTCCAGTGATGTCTATTATGGTCTATTTTCTCTGAACCTCCTTGGCTCAAGATAGGCAGGAGCCATCACAGCTCAGCCCTGCCTATCATCCTTGATGTCCCATGGCATAACATAAGCAGGTGAACTTTAGAAGCATGAGGTGCTCTGAGGGCCTGAGTCTCTTCCTTTTCCACTGCTCTAGGGTGACTGCTTATGAAGCTGGAAGCTGGAAGCTGTAGTGACAACAATCAGGGAGCCAGAAAAGAAATCTCACTGCTTTGCTTTGCCTCAGTTCCAATCACCTAAAAATGAATGAATGTCCTCACTAGATAACTGCTTTCTATTGGAAGATGGAGCGGAGTTCTGAGGAAGTAAGTGAGAGTGAGTGGAGGGTATGGCAGAGACAGGGACAAATTTGGAGGCACAAGAGAAAAAACACAGCTGGATCTGAACTCAAATTCTGGCTATTATTTAGTCTCTCAGAGCCTCAGTTTCATTTTATGGGTTGTTGAAAGGTTGGAATGAGATAATGTACGTAATAGTCCTTTTATAGTAGCTGACAAATAGGCAGAACCAGAAGTGCCTCCAGGTAGGGGGCCTCTATGACCTACATCTATTTACAACTTTTGGAGGTGAGCCAAGGCTAGGAGAGCACAGGATGCCCATTCACTTGTAGCTGTGATATGGATACTCTAGAAGGGCAGCTCCATAGGGTAATTCCAATACGGTATTGGCAGCTCACCATTAGTAGCAATGCAATAATGACTGAAACTCAGAGAGCCTATATAATGAGCACTTACACTGGTCTAACCACTTTCTGTTAAGCCTTATGATAGTGCTTTGGGTGTGACTATTGTCGTTTCCATCTTGCAGATGATGAAACTGAGGCCCCAAGAGGTTAAGGGATTTGCCCAGGTCCACACAGCCTATAGGTGGTAGAACTAGGATTCAAACCCAGGGAGTCTGATTTGAGAGTCCACACCACCTCCCAAAGTACTGCTCTTAGCTAACTCGATATTGCGATGATGACTGTAAATAATAGGAACAACCACAAAGCTGGCTAAGAAACGTTTAGCTCCTTAAAAGTTTTATAGTAAATTTCATGTGAATCAGTTTTCACCCAGAGTATATGTGATATCAAAATTTTAAAAAAAATGTATGTAGGAAGGTGATTTTAAGTGGGAAAATACAAGTTCTTTGTACCTCTACAGTTTTCAGGGGTTGGAAGGAATATAAGGTGTGTCAGGAAGGCAGTCTTATGCAGTACGGCTCCAATTACCTAGAGTACTATTTTGTTCTGATAGTCAGCCTGGAATGGTGGATCAGATGGCAGAGAGGCTTACGGGTTCAGCAAAGAAGTCTGGGATTTGCCTTGAGTCACTGGAGGTGATTGAGGAGGGGACAGACATAATGAAATAATGTCTGCTACTATTAATCTGGCAGTGGTGTGCAGGGTGAAGGAGAAGAGAGGCTGAAGGCAGGGGGCCAACAAGAAGGCTATTGTGGGAATGAGGGTGTGGCTAGGACAGAACAGAAGGAATGGAAAGAAGGGGGTGTCTGGAAATGAAAGGAAAAACCAACAGGACTTGGTGATTAACTGGATCCTGGGGTAGGGGAAGCAGACACAGGTTTTCAGGCACAAGAAGAGATGATTTTGGGAGAAAGAAGATAGACACACTGAATTTTAAGTGAGATGGAAACAATGAAGAGCAGTGGCTAATAGGTGGCAAGAGATACTGGGCTGAGGTAGAGGAAACTCAGAGTTAAGATTTAGTAGAGAAATGGGAGATGCAGTGGTGAGAATTGGCAAAGGTTGTGAGAGCAGGACTGAGAACCAAGAAATGGGGAGAGGAAAGAGGAACCCCTGAGAGGTGGACAGAGTGGTGAGTGTTAGCATCAACAAAGAGAAAGGTAGAGATCAGCCCATAGAACCTGACTAGAAGACCATTGATGACATTTGAGAGTACAGTTTCAATGGTGCTGTATTGGTCAGGGTTCTCCAGGGAAACAACCAATTTTATACATGTATGTAAATAAATACATATTTTATAGATATGATTTATTATATATATTATGCATATATCATATACATATGATCTATTATAAGGAATTGGCTCACACAGTTATGGAGGCTAAGAAATACCAATACCTGCAGGTGGCAAGCTGGAGACCCAGAAGAGCTGATATGTAAGTTCAAGTCCAAAGACCTGAGAATCAGGAGAGCTGATGGCATACATTCCAATTCAAAAGCCATCCTGCTAGAGACCCAAGCAGAGCAGATATTTCAGTCTGAGTCTGAAGACTGGAAAAGACCAATGTCCCAGCTCAGGCAAGAGGAGTTCCCTCTTGCTTAGTCTTTCTGCTCTATTTAGGTCTTCAGTTGATTGGTTGAGGCCCACCTACACTGGGGAGAGTGATCTGCTATGCTCAGTCTACCAATTCAAATCTTAATCTCATCCAGAAACACCCTTACAGATATGGCCAGAATGTTTGACCAAATGTCCAAACAGCCCGTGGCCCAGTCAAGTTGACACATAAAATTAACCGTCACAAGTGCCACGCAGTCAGCTTTTGGGGGACTAAATAAGGAATGTGTGGTGGGGAACAGGAGGCAGGAAGACATAGCCACCTACTTGAGAATGTTGGCAGCCAAAAGAAGGAGAAAAAATCACATGCTAAACTGAAGGGGCAGCAGGGTCAACCAAGATTTCTTTAAATGATAGAGGAGACCTTTAGACTTGACTTTCCTTTGCGAATCCATACAGGCATTCATTTAATCTTTTTTCCCCAAAAGGTTATTGAATTGAATATACAATTTCCATTCTAACTATGTTTGCCCAAAGGTAAGTTTAAGTTAGTTTGCATTTTTGGCAGGCTTGCCAACTATTGGCAGAAAAAGATGGCTGTGAAATGATCTGGGGCAAAGGGAAAATCAAGCCCATGATCTAAAATGTGTTGTGGATAAAAATGCACGCTGCTTATAAAGATAATCAGAGTTAATTGTTCTATGTTATTTGTGGCTTTTTGTCATTGATGCAGAAGGGATCCAGTTTTTTTGCCAGCATGTGTCGACATGCCTTGGCATTTACTTAAATACAAGGAAATACACCTTCCAAACCTTGGTGCCTGATGAGTCAGAAGCAGTAAAGGGACCTGCAGTTTGGTCAGCTGGACCAGGTGGCGAGTCAGCTGTGGCACAGTGACATGTTCCTCTCCCAGAGTGAGAGAGCAATGCTTACAACCCATGAATCCAGACTCTGCAAAACCTTAAGGGTAAATAGTGACAAAATCCTTTTTGAGCCACAGACCATTTGCTAGAATCCTAGTTCCATGCTTCACCAGTGCTGTCCCTTTCTCCCACACATCTCTGCTCTTAAATAGATCCCATAGCCAGCTGGGCCTGGGCACTCATTCCTGGTTAGCTTTCTTCCTGGAAATGGCATTTCTCTCCTCTCACCACTTAACCTCTTTTTTTTTTTTTTTTTTTAAGATTTATTTGTTTTAGAGAGAGAGAGGGTGGAGGGTGGAGAGGGGCAGAGGGAGAGGGAGAGAGAGTCTTAAGCAGACTCTGTGATGAGTGTGGAGCCGGATGAGGGCTTGATCTCATGACTCTGAGATCATGACCTGAACCAAAACCAAGAATCAGACGCTTAGCTTAACCCACTACACCACCCAGGCACCCCTCCTCACTTAACCTCTTAAAGCAGACCATGCAAATACCTCTTTAACAGTGCTTGTGTCCAGAAAGATATGTGCATATTGTACCTGGACAAACATGCCCATTAACTCTCATTTCTCATTGGCCGTGCTGTTTCTTTCCTTTTCTTTCTTTCTTTCTTTCTTTTTTTTTTTTTAAAGATTTTATTTATTTATTTGACAGAGAGAGACAGTGAGAGAAGGAACACAAGCAGGGGGAGCGGGAGAGGGAGAAGCAGGCTTCCCGCTGAGCAGGGAGGCCGATGTGGGGCTTGATCCCAGGACCCTGGGATCATGACCTGAGCTGAAGGCAGATGCTTAACGACTGAGCCACCCAGGAGCCCTCTTTCCTTTTCTTTAACAGAGTGTTCACTCTATTTCTGGTTGAGATCCACTCATTGATTTACAATGATGCCCCACACATATTTGCAGGGTTATCACTCTATATTTATTATTATCATATCACAAGCGTACCTCAGAGATATTGCAGGTTCAGTTCCAGACCCACAATAAAGCTAATACCACAGTAAATTGAGTTGAGTGCATTTTTTTGGTTTTCCAATGCATATAAAAGTTATGCTTCCACCATACTGTAGTCTATTAAGTGTGCAATAGCATTATATCTAAAAAAAGAATGTACATAATAAAACAATTGCAATAGTAACTTCAAAGATCAATGATCATAGATCACCATAACAATAATAAAAAACAAGGGCACCTGGGTGGCTTATGGCTTAGTTGGTTAAGCACCCAACTCTTGATTTTGGCTCAAGTCATGATCTCAGGGCTGTGAGACGGAGCCCCATGTCGGGCTCCATACTGGGCACGGAGCCTGCTGAAGATTCTCTCTCCCTCTCCCCCGCCCCTCCCTGCCCCCATCTCTCCCTCTCTAAAAACAAAACAAAATAAAACAAAACAGAAAAAACACACAAAAAACAATAATACAATAAAAATGAAAAGATGTGAAATATTGTGAGAATTACCACAATGTGACACAGAGACATGAAATGAGCAAATGCTGTTGAAAAAATGACACTGAGAGATGTACCTGACACAGGGCTGCCACAAACCTTCAATTTGTAAAAAATGCAATATCTGTGAAGCTCAATAAAGCAAAGTGCAATAAAAGTGCTCAATATAATGGTTTTGTTAGATTATTGGAGTATAATAATTATAGTGTAAAAATATAATTGAAGAAAAAATTATAGTTAACTATTACATACTTCAAAGTCGCTAAGAAACTAGGTCTTAAATGTTCTCACCATATGCAAAAATATGGGACACAATGGAGGTGTTAACTAACGCTAAAGCGATAATCATATTGTAATATATAAATGTATCAAATTGATACATTATATATTAAACTTACACAATGTTATCTATCAAATATATCTCAATAATAAAAAACATATATAATCCCCCCAAAAGGAAGAAGAGATTTCACTATATAGTACACATATGATATGATAATAATATCTAGTGAAATCTTTTTTTAATTTTATTTTTACACTATAATGATTTAATTATATTCAAATAATCTAACAAGAGCATTTATTGAGCACCTATGTGAGATACAGAACAAATAGAAGACATAATACTGGCTTTCAGGTTGACTATGCACAAACTGGGGAAACAAGACCCATACACAAGCAGTGACAGCTAACTGCCCTATCTGGGTTGGCCACGGAAGCACATGAAGGAGACTGGGAGGCAGGAGGGCATTTCTTCCCTGCTTCAGACTCTCTGGGAACGTCACATCATTCCATGACGACAGTTTCTGTTGGGCCACTCTCCCACTTCTCACTGCTCTGATAACACTATGTCTGTCTCTCGTTCCTTCCATTCCAGGGGTAATAACAATTTCCTGTGATTGCTAGTCCCTGGGCACCTCACCTTTCCTTGCCTGTTCTTTTAATCCTGTACCTTCCTCTCTCTCAGTAGCCCCTACCTTAAATTCCCTTCATCTGTACCATTGGGAGTGGATTCTGTTTCCTGCCGGGACCCTGACTGATGCGATGAAACTTAAGAAGTTGCAGGTAAGGGGTTGCTTTGCTTCTTGGTAGAGATTCTAACATCTCAACCAGAACAAATACTTGTTTCATAGAGGAGAAGGGGTTGGCCTTCCCCAGTAGGAGGGGAGGAGAAGCTTTGAAAGCCACTTACAGAGAGAAAAAAGCAAGGGTTTGAAGTGAACAAGCTGGTGTTGGGCATAGACAAATCTGATTTGTGCAGCTAATTTTTAGACTTTAAAAAGTTAAATAAATCCTTCCTGGAAGCTTAAGCTTCCTGAACTGTCACTTGTTTAAAAAGAGAGCTACATCAAAGCCCCAGCCACCAGAATTCCTAAGAACCCAAACTTCACAGCCCTGCTGGGGGACACTGCAGATCCTCAATTAGGAGGAGGATTGGAGGTGAGCAAGGAATCCTTTCTGCTTTAATTACTCCTGGCTTAATATTCTTTTTCAAGCTTTGCTAATTGAAATGAAAGAGCTGACATGTTCAGACAGGGATGAAAAAGAATCCATTTTTCCACCATCTCTGATTTAAGGATCACGAAACCAGGGTCAATTTCACTTCCATGGCTACTGAGTCTTCCGATGAGTGACACAAAACAAAACAGAGTGTCAAAGAGGTGAACTGTTTCCGACTAGACCAAGAACAATGTTATCCAGGAGTTCACAGGACAAAGGATACATTAGGTTAGCCTCATGGTCACTCTCACTAAAATGATCCAGTAGCCAACTCCTCTCAGTGCCCCAAATCCTGAGATATCTACTACCATCTGCTGGAGGGGCTAGAAATCAAAGAAGAGAGAAAAATGTCTGCCAAGGATCCTTTGCTAGGTAAATCCCTCTCCAAGTAGGGAGGGTGGCAAGGGGTGGTTTTATCGCCCTAGGGGCCAGTTATTAGTAAAAGGAGCTGAAGAAAAAAAGAACTTCTACAATGTGCTTAAGGATATGTCAGTGTGGTGACTCAGGTCTTATGGAACAGAGTACACTTTGAGCTAGGGGGCTGAAGTTTCTGTGTGGTTTTGCCAGAAAAATCTCGTGTGCTTTCAGGTCTCTGTGCCTCAGTTTCCTCAAATAGAAAATGAAAACAATGCCTAATCCTCATAGGTGAATGATAATCAATTTAAGCAGATGAATTTCTTTGGATGGAAAGTTCAGTCTATGTCAGGAAATAACAATCGTTAATGTGAATAGAAATAACGACATCATGTAGGCTAAAAGCGGTAGAGAATGCATAGATGAATACTCAAGTAGTGACAATACCAACCATAAGAACAATGAGTAACTGAAATTTAAAAGCTTTTACCAAATATAGCTCTTTTGTGTGTATGTGTGTGTGGGGGGAGGTGGATATTTGGTTAACTCACAATGATAAATTTTCTTTGGAAATGGCATAAGAAATGAAAACCAGTCAGCTGTCTCTGCTTAAGTGCTGCATAATCAGAGAGGGTTTCCCTGATCATACTAAGAAATAGCACCCTTGTCACTCATCTTCCTTTATCCTACTTTATGTTATATACTTACTAATTTATTATCTACCTTTCCCAACTAGAGTATAGGCTCTAGGAGGGAAGAGACTGTGTCTATTTTGTTAACTGTTGACTCTTCAATACCTATAACAGTGCCTGGTACATAGAAGGTACTCAGTTAATATTTATTTAATGAATTTAATAATGATATAAAACTCAGTGTTAGGTATTTTTCCAATTATTTTTGTAGTAAAATACATATAACATAAAATTTACCATCTTAAGTGTACAGCTCAGTGGTAGTAAATAAATTCATAATTTTATGCTACCTACACCACCATCCATCTCCAAGTCTTTTAATCTTGTGAAACTGAAGCTCAATACCCATTAAACAATAATTCCCCATTCCTTCTCCCTCTAGCCCTGACCCATTCTACTTTCTGTCTCTGTGATTTTTGACTACTGTAAATACTCCTATAAGTGGAACCATACATATTTTTCTTTTTTGTGACTGGTGTATTTCACATAGCATATGTCCTCAAGGTTCATCCATGTTATAGCATGTGCCAGAATTTCCTTTTTCTTAAAGGCTGAAATGTTAAATATTTTGATTCTCACAAAAGTTCTTGAATAGAGAGTACCATGAAATATCTAAATATTCCATCCAATCTTCTAAAAATGTGCTTTATGAAAGTGGTAGTAATATTGAATGTAAATCTCAATGAAGGAATATTCACTTGCTCTAATATTACAGGTGGGATCAAAAGTACATGTGAATATCAACCTATGTGACAGAAGTGAACTACAGAAGATTCAATTATAAAGTAGAATAGTTAAGTCACAATCAGTATTTACTGCTCATGACAGTCTGAGTGGTAAGTAAAAAATGTTCTGTATTGTGTCACTCAATATGGTAAAGTATTTGCCTGGCAGTGAGGAACCACTTTTACCTAGGCGATATCCACACTCAGATCTCTTATTCTAAAGAGTTCTCAGGCTTCCAGATCTCAATAAATGACATTCCATTCATCTAAGGTGTCTTAAAATCCTAAAATAAGATGTATAGGACTCCTGATTAAATAAGGTGGATTAACTATGTGTGTTTACCTCTGCTTACATCTGAGACCTTATTAAAATGATTGTAGAGGGATTTTTAAAAATATACAAATCCACTATAGAAAGAGAATGAAAGGGGCGCCTGGGTGGCTCAGTCGTTAAGCATCTGCCTTCGGCTCAGGTCATGGTCCCAGGGTCCTGGGATCGAGCCCCGCATCGAGCCCTGCATCGGGCTCCCTGCTCGCGGGAAGCCTGCTTCTCCCTCTCCCACTCCCCCTGCTTGTGTTCCCTCTCTCGCTGTGTCTCTCTCTGTCAAATAAATAAATAAAATCTTAAAAAAAAAAAAAAGAAAGAAAGAGAATGAAAGAGGTGACTCAACAGATAAGAAAGTTAAATGATGGGGCGCCTGGGTGGCTCAGTTGGTTAAGCGACTGCCTTCGGCTCAGGTCATGATCCTGGAGTCCCGGGATTGAGTGCCGCATCAGGCTCCCTGCTCAGCAGGGAGTCTGCTTCTCCCTCTGACCCCCCCCCATATGCTCTCTCTCTCTCTCATTCTCTCTCTCAAATAAATAAATAAAATCTTAAAAAAAAAGAGAATACTTCCAAGTTTTTTTTTTAAAAAAAAGAAAGTTAAATGATTTTTGGAACTTAGGAGGCAGATGACTAAAGGAGATGACTCATTTATCAAATAAAAGAAGCCACAGTCTAAACTTAATTTAGAGGGTGATTTGGATAAAGGGCTTGGGACTTAGGCACAGGTATTGGATAAAATCAATGATTAGAATAGTTGACCTTCCCACCCCCTAGTCTCAATGCATAGAACACAAGCAGCAACACATTTCTCCTCCAGGCAGGAGGTCAGATGTCTGTTCTCTGGATAAACTAAATGGCCCTAGGGACTAGAGTTCCCCACACTAGCATTCTCTATCTGGTAACCCTAAAGTGAAGTTCATTGGTTGGCAAGCCTTGCTTCCACTCCCAAATAAAGTCCCCTCTCCCCCACCCCGTTTAGAATCTCACATTTCAATAGGAGAGACAGGCAAGGATTTCTTTTTTTTTCTTTTTTTTTTTTTTAAAAGATTTTATTTATTTATTTGAGAGAGAATGAGAGACCAAGAGCAAGAGACGGAAGAGGATCAGAGGGAGAAGCAGACCCCCTGCTGAGCAGGGAGCCCGATGTGGGACTCGATCCCGGGACTCCAGGATCATGACCTGAGCTGAAGGCAGTCACTTAACCAACTGAGCCACCCAGGCGCCCAAGGATTTCTTTTTTAGGAAAATCCCTAAAGGGAAAGGAAGAGCCAAAAATAGACAGAAAGCACAAACGTGAAGGAAATAGAGATAATGTAGGGAACAGAAAAAAAAAAATTTAAAAAGAAAGAAAAACCTCTAGTTCATATCTGTAGCGAAGATGTTATTATACAAGGGAGTGTTTGCAGAATAAGAGAGTTCTTAGAGTTTAAAAATAGAATTTCTGAAATAAAAAAAAAATGTGGTGGAGAGTTGTAATATAACATCAAGAAAACCACCCAGAAATTATAGTGAGAAGTAATGGAAAATATGAGAGAACAGGTAAGAGACATAGGCTATGTCTATCTAGAAGAGGTTGGCAATTAATGGCCCATGGGCCAAATATAGCCTATACGCTGTTTTTGTATGCCCCTTAATCTAAGAATGCTTTTTAAGTTTGTAAAGGGTTGTATATATAAGAAAAAGAAGAATATGTGACAGAGGCCATTTATGGCATCCAAAGCCTAAAATGTTTACTCTCTGACCCTTTACAAAAAAACATTTGCTGACCCCTGATCTAGAAGGCCAACTAGAATAGAATAGGAATTCTAGAAAAAGAAGAGATAAAATGGAAAGAGGACCTCATCAAAGAAATTATAAAAGGAAAATTCTCCAAACTTACATGAGTCTCAGGTTGGAAAGGTGCATAGAGTATTCAGAACAATAAACGAAGACTAGGCCTTTACCAAAGAGCAACACTGTGAAATTTCAGAACATTGGGGATAAAGAGAAGATTCGGAAAGTTTCCAGAGAGGATAAAAAAACAGATCACTTACAGAGGAATGAGAGATAAGACTGCTCAACAGCTATACTGATGCTAGAAGAAAAAAAAGTAAGGTCTTACAAATCCTGATTTTTAAACTTGAATTCTATATCTGGCCAAATATTAGGGATAATTAATACAAACACATTTTACACATGAACAGACTTAGAAAATTTACCTTCTCAGTGCCTTTGTTAGGGAGCAGTAGTTGTAGATATGCTCTCCTAAAATAAGAGAAAGCAAACCAAGAAAGGAGATGGTGGGATCCAGGAAACAAAGACTCCAATGCAGGAAAATGGTAAAGGGAACTCTCAGGAAGTTGGCTGAAAGCAGGACTAGAGATTAACTGGTCTAGATTAGAGTGAGAAGAAGAAAGAGAACTCCAGGAAAAAAATAGAAGGGTGTGGTGGGTAGCTTCCAAAATGATTTTTAATGATCTCAGACTTCTGGTGGTCATGTCCTTGTAAAACTCTCTCCTCTTAGGATGGGCTGGACCTAGTGATGTGCTTCTAATAAATAGAATATGATAAAGATGAGGGGATGTTACTTTCATGATGAGGGTATAAAAAGATACTGGCTTCCATCTTACTCTCCATCTCTTGCTCTGATGAAAGCCAGCTGCCATGTTGTGAGCTACCCAATGGAGAATGTCTGGCAAGAAGCTGAGGAATGGTCCTTGCCAAAGCCCAGGAGGAACTGACTCCTACTAACAACCACTTAAATGAGTTTGGAAACAGATCATCTCTTGTTGAACCTTGAGATAGTCATCAGTCCTGGCTGACACTTTTGTTGCAACCTTGTGAGTAATCCTGAGCCAAAGGAACCAACTAATTCAAGTCTGATTCCTCTCTCACAGAAATTTGAGATAATAAATTGCTTATGTTAAGCCACAAAGTTTTGGGGCAATTTGTTACACAGCCATAGATACTAATACAAGGGAGTTGAATGCAAACCTAATGTAGAACATTTGAAGGAAAAGGTCAATGATAAATAGGTGGCAAACTTTGCATATAAATAAAGAACAAATAGAAATTATCAGAAAATCCCAAAGTTCACTGGAACTTTTTTTTTTTTTTTAAGATTTTCTTTATTTATTTGAGAGAGAGAGAGGCAGAGATAGCACGAGCAGGGAGGAGAGGGAGAAGCAGGCTCCCCGCTGAGCAGGGAGCCCAACGTGGGGCTCGATCCCAGAACTCTGGGATCATGACCTGAGCTGAAGGCAGACACTTAACTGATTGAGCCACCCAGCACTGGAATTTGAATCATAGTTCAATTTAAATGCGATCATAGTTTACTACTTGGCTTAACAGTGAACAGTATTAACATAAGCACATTGTTGTAAATATTAAATATAATTAAAAATAAGAATGATATAAAGTGGAATAAGAGAACTAAATTCTTATTTACCATATATGAAGTATCTGGTTAATTTCTTTTTCTTTTCTTTCTTTTTTTTTTTTAGAGAGGGGAGGAGGGGCACAGGGAGAGGGAGAGAGAGAATCATAAGCAGGCTCCACACCAAGCACAGAGCCCGACATGAGGCTTGATCTCATGACCCTGAGATCACGACCTGAGCCGAAACCAAGAGTTGGACACTTAACTGACTGAGTCACACAGGCACCCCTGGGTAATTTCTAACATTGCAAGTACAAACTGTCATTAAATACATTATTTATAAATATAGAGGTAACTATCAGAAGAAACAGCTAAAAAAGTGAAGACAATAGGACAACCATCAAAATGCTTACAGGAAATAATTGACAACTTTGAATGTTCCACCCAACTAATTATCATTCAAAAAGCAAGGTGATATAAAGATATTTCCAGACATATAAAGAGTAAGAATTTATTTGTCTTAGACCCTTGCTGAAAGAACAAATAAAGAAAATTGTTTCAAGAAGGTAGATTAAACCAGAAGAGAAGATGCAGAAAGAAACAGCAAAAAATAGTGAAACATGTTGGTAAACTAAATAAATACTAACTATATAAACAAACAAACAAACAAACAAACAAAAACCAACCAACCAACAAAACCCCCATGTGGCTTTAATAAAAAAGGTGGTGAAACTAAAATGCCAAGAAATCCTAACAGGGAAAGTGGGTAGAAGAAGGTAGGAAGGCAGTTAAGGCATCTTAAGATCTTTGTTTTGGTCAGGAAGAGGATAAAGATGATAATTAACTTTATCCTGTCTGTGTGATATAGATATTATTGTTTACCAGTATCTGTTTTTTCTTTTTTCCTCTGTATACAACCAAAGCACATAAACTCCCTTGCATCTAGGTGGAACCATGCGATTCAGTGGACTTGGGGTGGGTCTAGAAGTGATATATATACCCCTTGAAAGCTTGGCCCCTAAAATACTCCACAGTGTCCCTCATACTCTTTCTTTCCTTCTTGGTGAGCAGAGTGCAGAATATCCAGTGCTGAGGATTCCCAGGGAATCTCAGGGGACATGGAACCACCAGATTGAAGAATTGGTATCCCAGAATTAGTACCTAGAGGAGAGTTGCCCTATTACAAAAATCTGCATGAACCTTCCATTGGGGAGAAACAATTTTATTGTGTTAAGCTGCTAGGATATTGTACCATAGTTTAGCCTGTCCTATTTTGACTAATACAGAAGTTGGTACCTTGACTAATACAGAAGTTGAGCTGATGCCCTGATAAAAAACTAGAGCATGTGGCATTGGCCTAGTGGTCAGGCAGTGAGTGACAAGGATGCTATTAACAATGACTGGAAAGATGAAACTCATGGTATGTAGTGGTAAAACATGATAAAACTGTCACTTGTGGCAACTTAGTAGTCATAAGTTCTTCTAAGCTGGTTGCTCTAGAGGAAGAGTCTAGAAAAGAGACTATTTGTAATGTGTTTTGATTTTTATTGGTTGCCTTTGCTAAGTTATTATTATAAGAAGGAGATGAACCCAAGAGAGAATTAGCAGATCTGTAAAGCAAAAATAAACGGGATAAAAAGAGCCCAGACATTTGCAAAGTCAAAGAGTTGAAAAAGCTCACTGCTTCTCTCTACCAAACGGTAGAGGATCCATGACAAAGGCCTGGTGAAACCTGTCAGTGCAACACAGCCTGTGGCAAAGACCAGATTGAAGGTCTGATCTTCCCATAGGTGGTTCCAGATGGCCTCAAGCCAGTTGCCATTAAATTGAGAGAGAGATTGGCATGAGGGCAAAGAAGCAAAAAAAATGAGGCAGGGTTGAAAATCATCCCTAAGAAATATGTTGGCTGTGATTATTGGCTCACGTAAGTGACTGGGAAGCAAATAGACCAGAAGCCTATACTAGTTTTTGAAAGAATTTTACTGTTAAAGAAACCAGGAGTCTAGATTAAAGAAGTCTTTAAGTGCTTGAGACATAAAACATCTTTAGTTTCCCCAGCATAAGCAGAAAGCAGTGTCCTATAGACCAAGAGATTTCTTCCCATAAAGCAGAGTTGGGTCCTTGTCAGGGTAGGAGGCCTTCACAATGCCAGCCCCGTAAGATTCTAGTATTTGTTAAGAATGAGTGACTGTAGCATACCCCCTTTGTGTTCCCTTTCTGACAGAGAATATTTAATTACAATTCTTGCTCCTGCTTCACTACAGTATGTAGGGTGGGGTTGGGAGGTGGGGAGAGAAGATAACTTCTTTTAGTTCATTGGTTGCCAGGCTAAGAAGTGTTACATCTGACCTGATGGAGAAATTTGCATCATTGAGAGATCCTGGACTTTGAGTTGGAATGCAGCTATTGGATGGGACTTTGGGTTGCCCCCTTTGGGTGAGTGTGTTCTCCATGCTGGAAGAAGAAAGGAATTGGTACTTGGTGACCAGAAGAATAGACTGTGAAAGAGATTGCTAGTGCTCATGAACACCCAGTTCTCTTCTTCCTGGACATGTAGCTATACTAGTTACTCTGTAATCCCTGCATCTAGGTGAAACCATCCCATTGAGTTCTGGCCAATAGAGGTAGAGGCAGTGGTGTGATGGTAAATGTTTAACAATGGGCTCTCCATAAAACAGTATGTTCATAGGTATTTGAGTTTATTATAAATTTGCTGATATAAAGGATGTGTAGAACATTATTTACTATTAATAATATAACAATCACATTTAAAAAATACTCTATTGTAATTTCCATATATATGTTGTAATTGATTCTCTCAGAATGCTTTCGTTGATTTTTACTGAACTCTTGTGTTGTAGCCAAACTATGGTTACAATTGATGAGTGTAGTTCCAACATGAATATTGGTTGATATTTTCTTTCACATTATTGAGTAAGTGAAATAATGAAGACATATGTCAGAATTTACTTCTTCATCAGTAATGTGGCAACTTCTTTGCTGAATCAGTTAACAGTTATCAAATACTAGAAGAATATTTCTTCGATATTTTATGCTGTTCACAATATAATGACTACAGATACAGCATGCTTTTAATTAATCTGGATTTTAATACTTTCTCTATAACTTCTAAAAGTCTCTACATAATCAACAAAATAGTAACCAAACCCTGATTTATAGTGTTTGCCAATTTCTATGATGTAAGTATCCCTACCATTGTCTATTTCAAACACCCAACATGATGGCATTGAAGGTGGGGTCAGGAAGAGATGAACAATTCTATAGTATTCTGTAGCATTTCTCAATTATAGATATAAGGGACATAAATAATCTCAAGCATAAATAATAGTAAAATGTAGAAAACCAGGAAGTTTGAATAATTATCACGTTTGATTTTCATTTAATTTGTTTTTTAAATTTGTTTGTTTATATAATTTCTTTTTAATAATGTTGGTGTTTAGCAACCAGCTTGCAAAATGCCTAAAAATTTAGTAGGTAGCTCTTGAGAGCTGTCATGAGCTGGCCCCAGCACACCACAGGGATGAGGTATGCCACTTATGCACCTGACTTTTGAAATGCACAGCATAACCCTTCATATACCCTCTCTTCACTCATTGGTTAGCTCAATGCAGAGGACCCAGTGAAGGACTCCAAGAATGCCCTAGGGGACAGCAGAACTTGGATTTCTGAATCACTAAGGAGATGCCTGGAAGTACCATCCTACTAAAAATATCTACCTTAAATGTTGTGTGAGCAAAATATAAATGTTTGTTGCATCATGTGTCTGAAATTTGAGGTTGTTTGTTATAACAAAACCTATCATGACTAATATATGTTGCTAGAAAATCTTAAACATTAAAAATAAAATAAAGGATTTATATAATTATAATATTAAAAATAAATATAGAGGTCCATATTAGAAATAATAGTAATATTATGATAACATATTCAATGTCAAGCCATCTTCACCCATATCTAAAACTATTGATATTGCCTGCTCATCTTGATTTTCATCCACTGGTGAGCTCTGTTCTTTTGCTGTATAAATCTAAGACTTTAAAAGTATCTCAAAAGCAATGCTTCTGATGTCAGAGCTTCACTTATAGTTTATTAATTTATTTGACAAATATTTGGGGTCAAAGACCAGAATCTCACGGTTGTAGGTAAATTATTGCTATTTGTCAGAAAGCTTTAAAAAAACATCCTTCAGCTTTAACATAATGCCTGAAAGATCCTATTTTAACTATTAAAGCCATTAGATATTAAGGTCTGCATCTGGATACAGAATCTTATCTGAACCAATTATCCCCTAAAGCTAGAATCTGTGGTCTTTTCTTAGGGAATATTCTGACAACACTTTAACTAAGCATAAGGAATCAGTGGGAAACACTCAAAAGATACTTTAACAGAAATTAAGAAATGTCCAGCAATAAATCAAAGGAATCTACCAGAAAACAGAAATGCCTTGAAAAACTATTTTCTCCCAGGCTGAAATGTTCTCTAAAAATTTTGATATAAATATCTAACCCCCAGGTTGAAGGGTTCTTTAAAATTTCAAAAATAAACATCTAACTTAGAGTGTAAAACAATCCAGAGAGTGCAGTAGGTAACAGCTTTGAAGGAGACGCATTTCTAAAGATGTCTTATTCTTACACCAGATGTTCACTAGGCATCTACCATGTGTGAGATATGCGCCAAGCAGAAGCCATAGTGGTGAAATAGCTACATGGAGGAAGTGCCATGGAATTGCTATATGAGATTGGGAAAAGGGCATCCCAAGCTTAGCAAATGGCTTGAACAGAGTACACGGCATATTTGAGAAATGAGTAATGTACTAGGGGGTCAAATTGTATGAATTACATACTGAGGATTTTGGACTAAGTTTTGCATACAAGGAGGGAATCACTGTAGGGTTTTTGCTTGTGTTAGAAAGACAGCAGCCTGGCAGTTTAAAGAACTAAAGGGCAGGGGCAAGGATTGTAGGCGGAAGACAAATGGGAGGCTTTTGCACTAGTCTAGGTGAGAGACAGGGGTCCGACACAGGACTGTGGGAATGGAACAGAAGAGGCAGCCATGAATATGGGGGTAAATATACCCACAGGACTTGCTGACTGACTGAAAGTGCGTGTGTTGGGGGCTGTGAGGACAGAGCTGCATTGCAGAAGACTCCCACGTCTGAAGCCTCTGGGGGCTGCTCAATGGGGGCACCTTTACTCAAGATAGGAAAAGTAAGGTGTGGAGACATGCACTCAGTTTTGGGGACACTGAGCTGGAGAGGTCATTGGGCAGATCCAGATGGAAATAGGACACTTAGAGATATATCCTCAACTTTCCATTTTGTGGTTAAGTCAATTTAATACATATTTGTTGAGTATTACATGCCAAGAGAAGAACCTGGGTCTCGGCCACATCAAGCTCATGCATGGTTCAGGAAGTTCCCTAGTAAAAGCAGCCTTTGGTTTCACTGGAACGTTACCCAAAGAGGGGACTTAGTAGAGGAATTAAAGAAATGCATTCAAATCTGCCGGATTAGGTAAGATTTTTTTACAACTGTACCAATCCATGCTAATGTAAGATTAAATAAATAGACATACTCATGTATTACTGTTGGAAGTAAAGTGGCATAACTCTTTGGAAAGTAACTTGGAAATATATATTGAGAGCCTTACAAAGGATTATACTCTTTAAATCACTAATTCCTCAGGCTATTCCAAAGGAAATAGTCCCTAATTTTATTTATTTATTTATTTTCCCTAATTTTAAAAAAGCTTTCTGTGCAAAGATGTTCATCACAATAGTATTTGTGTTATTAGTTTGAGAATTAGCTTACATGCTCAGTTACAGTGGAATGGTTCAGTAAATTATGACAAATATGTTAGATGGAATATTAAACAGCCTTTAAAAATGCTTGAAAGAAGTTTGTTACTTATGTTATAATATTAAATGAGAAAAAATGATATTCGGTATCATCACAATTGTAAAAATAAAACCAAAAGCCTATGAGTAGAAAATGAACAATGTCTAGAAGGAAACACCACAATTTTAATAGTGGCTGTTTTCAGGCACTAGAAACTGGTTTTCCCTTATTTGATCCATTCTTTTGCATTTCCCAAATTTTCTATCATAAGCATTTAATGACTATTTAATCAGGAAAATAAGCTCTAACTAGCAAATATAGAATGAAGACCAATGAGGACTTAGTGGAGGCTGTCTTCGGAACTGAAAGGGCTCAGAGAGGGCTCAGAGACAGTACTCCAGCACTTTGTCCTGAACTCTGTAGAGACATTGAGGGGAACAGGGTTCTGAACAAATGGCCAGATGTTAAGACACCCCTTGAGTTGTTTCTTCCACTGTTATTTTCCCTTCTTCAGTGACTGCTTTAGGAAAGGTTAGGCCACCTAGCAAAAGTACTTTCTGGACATCTTCACTCAGGGCTACTAACTGCTCCCCAGAACTCAAAGTTTCTGGAGATTGTGTCTTTTCTCCCCTTCCAGCAGCAGCTCCTGAGACTCAGAGAGCCCAGAGCAGGTGGGGGAGAGTGGCAGGAAGCTTGCGATTGCTCTGAGACACACCATAAGCCCATAAAGTCTGAAAGGTTAAGCAAAGACTGAGGCATGAAGAGTGAAAATTCTCCATTCAACAATAATCTCCCCCCTCTCTCAACTCTTCTTAAAATGGAAAGAAAGGGTGCAAGATGACATTAGGCACTTTAAAATATGCAAAATTAGGAGCTGGTGCAGACCTCATTAACACCCGCCTCTAACATCATTAAGATGTTTCCAAGAAAATTAATTGAGAGACTCATTAAAAATAAATTAAGAAAAATGTGCTGCAGAGCGCCTGCACTCAGCTCATAAATCACAGCTCAGAGCTCCGGCCCGCTGCTCCGGCAATTAACTCCAACCTATTTGTTTTATCCTGACTGTGAAAATTAGAAAGCAGACGTGGAGATTAGATTAGGGACGTCTGTCAAGCGGAACTTGAAGTGAATATTTTAGGATACAAAATGGAAACCAGGAAAACAAAGAAAGCAGAGATTTCATTCTGAGGAGCTTGTCTTTGAAAAGTGACAGGCAGATGAAGGGTGTTGGAGGGAGAGCTCTGGGAAGGAATACATAGGCTGGGGAGGCGGGAGGGCGGGGGCGACAAAAGAAGAGAACTATTTGAACTATTCTGACCAGGAATAGCACAATGCATTTGCATTAGAAATATAAACAGATGCACATCTCTGTAAAGATGGCATTGAGACATAAAATAGATGTTTCTGATGATACTTGCATGTATCATATTTTAATGTTCATACATACAGCCATTTGGCCTAATCACTCAAAAAGTTATTGGTCTCCTGCAATATGTTGTGTATCAGTGATGACTACCTGTTCCTCTATATGATGTGAAATATGTGAATCCCTTCTGTGTATCTCTTACTCAACAGCACAACCAACAGTGACTGAGTAGCAGGCATTCTGCTGGCCTCATTCGCCTGTGTGATCTCTTTGAACGTGAATATCTCCAAAGAGGAGAACCATTTTATAAGTTGTGGACACGGAGGCTCAAAGGAAAGTGATATGTATGGGAGTTGCTTGGCCAGTAAATGGCAGAGTTGGGACTGCAACCCTGGTGTTTTAAATCTAAGACAAGTGCAGCCCTCAGGGACACAGCCTCTAGATTCATTCAAAAGTATACATCGGATCACCGTGCTTTTCAAACCTCAAACTAGAAAGACTTTTTGTTCTTCTCTTCCTTTCTCCCTTTATATTCTTTTTCTGCAAATATTTATTCCATACCCACAATATTCCAGGCACAGTACCAGGTTTGGGGGATATAATGATGGCCTTGTTGA
Organism: Phoca vitulina; assembly: GCF_004348235.1. NCBI lineage: Eukaryota > Metazoa > Chordata > Mammalia > Carnivora > Phocidae > Phoca > Phoca vitulina. The sequence goes on along the minus strand of NW_022589733.1, from coordinate 22,033,123 downwards.
GTTTAGAAAGATAGGCACTGGATAAATCCCTGTAAATGTGTGGGCTGCTGGAAAGGACATGATCAGAACATTCTGCAAAGGGAGGCAGAGACTGTGCCCATTATTCGGGTCATATATTGAATGCCTACTATATATCAGCAGTGAGGACCCAGACATTGGACTACTGGCTCTGCTGCTTACTAGTTAGTAAGACCTTGGGTAAGTTACTTAACCTCTCAGTTTCCACATCTGTAGTATGGGGATAATACTAGTACTTATCTCAGAGCTCTGCTTTGAGGATAAAAGGAGAAAAATCCATTAGAAGCCCTTAGCGAAGTGCCTGGTTCAGAGTAAGCACTGAGTAAATGTCAGCCATTATTATTGAGAGGTGACATTTAAGTTGGCTCTTAAAGGAGCAGTAGGAATTTTATCAGAACTTCATTTCTGGGGACAGCTGCAGCTTGAGGGGTGGTATTTAAAATTATTTGGATCTTTCAGGGGTGCTGGGTGGCTCAGTCATTAAGCTTCTACCTCCGGCTCAGGTCATGATCCCGGGGTCCTGGGATAGAGCGCCGCATCGGGCTCCCTGCTCCGCGGGAAGCCTGCTTCTCCTTCTCCCACTCCCCCTGCTTGTGTTCCCTCTCTCGCTGTCTCTCTCTCTCTGTCAAATAAATAAATAAAATCTTTAAAAATAAAATAAAATAAAATAATTTGGATCTTTCAAACGGAAGAGGGAGTGAATAATCTTGAGTGAATAATGAGACACAGGCCAGCCTGCAATGACACACGGCCTCACTGGGCCAAGGGTCTGGCTGCCTGGACCATGAATGTGAGTGGGATGCAGCGAGGCAAGGAAAGTAGCCTTTGCCTCCTTTCCTCCATAGTATCTCAGAGGCACTATAGGAAAACCGTATGCACAAAGGAAAAACGTTCAGGTTGAGGAGGTCTATCACTTCACAGAATTTTCACAACTCCTTCCTACCTTGCCTAGGAAATAGTTATGGATCAGTTTGCAGACTGGCAACAGTAGCCTTTGGAAATAAAGTGGTAGTGAAATGGATTGTAGTCTGTTTTTCACTTTGTTTTAATCTAATTTTCAAAAGACTGGGTAGAAGTCTTAACTACAGGTCTGTTGGCCCATCCTTATTTGTAAGGCTGTAATAACCCAGAAGATGCCCATGTCCAAGCTGAAACTCAGCTGGGTGTTCCCACATGGCCCTAACAATGGTTTGCTGTTGGTGTTTCTAATGACCAGTCAGTGATTGTGCTTTAAGGAATTACTCAGTATTTTGAATATCACTTCTGCCATTAAGCAAGGCTGGACCAAGGCAAAGTTTGAAATATTTGAAATTCGAGAATGAAATACTTCCTCATTAGTAGGTCATTTGCCCAGATCATAAGTGGGAGCCAACAAGCAGGTCCTGATGAATACCCTGGACAGAAAAGGAAATAGTAGACCTACAAAAGACATGCCCGATGGACAGAGGCAATAGGAAAACTCTCAGAGGATGGGGTTACAGGAGTTACTTCTTAAAGCTTCAAAGCTCATTCTGAAAGGCATATAATAGATGAAGAAAAACACATTGGAAAATTTTTAGCTAATATTCAAAATCTCCTTTTAAAAAGTTTCTATCTCTACCTTAAAGCTTAGACATCTGTTGAAGGCAAATCCTTGGGAAGAGTTACATTGTACGCTTTTACCAGACAGGATGAATTTCACACCCTTCCAGATGACAGACTTTGACTGTGGAAAGGAAATAAGTGCTCATGGGCCTGAGAGCAGAACAGGGGGGTACTGTGCTCAACTCTCTGAAGCTGCGAAAATAAAGCCAATACTTTGCCAAGGGCTGGGCTGCTGATGGTAACATGTGGGAAGGATCATCTTCAACTCTCTCCTCCACGTGGCTCCATAACCAAAGAGGTGTCATCTTCTGTGGATTCTACGTCCTTCATATCTTATGCATTCATCTCTTTTTCTTATTCCCTTCTGAAAGAGGTTGGCTCTGTCTTGTCTGGGCTCTTACAGATCTCCTACCAAGTTTCCTTTCCTCCATTCTCCCCTCTTTACTCCACTGACAGACTTGTCCTACAGCATGGATGTAATCACATCACTCCTCTGCCCCAAGCCTTTGATATCTACAGGGTAAAGTTCAAGCTTCTCAACTTGGCCACCTTGAATCTGGCTGAAAGTGATCTTTTCCGATGTGACTCTCATTAATTCCTTCTCTGCTAATTCCACATTTTTGACTCTTGCCCAACTAGATGGCTCACTGCTGCCCAAGCACACCCAATATGTTTCCCATATCTTTTACCCCTCCATTACTTTCAACATCCCTGCCTCAATTCATCCCTGCCTAGTAAATTTTTACCTCTTCTTCAAAGCCCACCCCAAATGCTCATTTCCATGAAGCTTTATGACTGCCTCCCCCACCTCAGAGAGAAGTAATTTGCTTTTAGAGTTTGCACAGTGCCTGCCAATACTTATTGAATGACTGAATAAACTTTCTCACAGCAATTATCACAAGGTCTCTTACACCTCAGTTGGTTGCAATACGTGCATTGGTCTGTCACCTCACTAGATTCCAAGCTCCCTAAAGATATGAACCATGCCTTATTTATGTCTCCCACAGAACCTGTACCTTGCACATAGCAAAGGCTCCTTAAATTCTGTTATACACTTTACTTAAAATGAAATTTAAGTGCTTGTATACATTATTTCATTTGTTCTGGGTTACTTGCATAAATAAACATATAATTCTGTTTTTGATAATGGAGAATTAATGGGACCTGTAGATTAATTTTCTCGTGAGACACAGGGACAGAGCTTGCAGCCATTTCCCCAATTTCTGGTCCAGTGCTCTTTGATCTATCATACTTTATCCCCATATCAGCACTCCTCAGAGAACTAGAGCACTTCAAAGTAGTTACTTCTTTAACTACCTAGAAGAAGATAGCCTGCTGGAGAAGAAATGTCTGAGCAGGATAAACCATGTACCCTTCACCATGCCTCAAACGATGCACAGATGATAAATCAGTGCTGATGATGCACAAAACACCTTGTTTTCACTTACCATCTGAGATCAAGCTTACCACCTTGGGTCATCTTTCATCTCAGGACAGTGGGAAATTTTAGAAGTTGATAGCCCCTCAAAAAATCCTAGAAAATCTTATATAGACATAATCCTCTTTGCATAGCCCATAAATGCTAGGTGGATAGTCACATTTCAAGAAATAGGCTGGATTACAGATGAACATATCACCACACTTTGTTCTTTTACCTGAAGGCCACATGTGCATGTGTGCATGTGCATATACACACACTAGGAGTAGAAATTTTCAGGAGCCAAAATGTCTCTAAGCTATCAATAATGACTCTCTGAGATGCCCTGCCCAATTTCTTCCTTTCAGTGCTGTATTTCTGCTGAACAAGGTCATCCCCAGCAGGAGACCACACCCTATGCTATGGAATCCATCCTCTCTGGCAAACTACATATTTTTATGCTTTATTATCCAACTGGGCAGGTGCAGGCTTTGTGAGCACTGTCTGAATATTCTTCTGGGAATTCTTTGGTTACAAGATTATTCTGGGCTATGGCTATCTTTTGATACCTCATAGGTATTATCTAGTGTTTCCTGTAATAATAATTAGAGCAATTAGCATGGCCAGTGGCTTTGGACTGATTTATTCTCTTAAGCTCATATGCAGGTAAGAAAGATTTAACTGCCCTGGTTCTGTCAAGGTCCAAATGATGCCTAGGTTTCCACTGCTTAGTCAAGCATTTCTGGGGTTAATTTTCATTAAAATGACCCTGACACTAATGACTAGTGACTGCTTCTGCCCCCATTTGCAATTTTATAATAATGTCCTTTTGTTTGCTTCTTACCAAAGGATACAGGGACATTGCCGAAAGCCTCCATTTGTCCCTATTACATATCGTTCTTAATTTTAATTTCACAATTGTTTTTTTAAAAGAACCTTATCTCTCAGAACACAAAATATTTGAAGATAGAAACTATGTTTTTTTTTTTTATAACCAAGAGGTAGTTGAAATGACAAAACAAACAAGCAAACAAATAATTCCATATCTGAACTAACAATATTCTATGAATTCATAAAGAAGCATTCAGGTTTGAATCTGGCCACAACATATCATGAGAGACCTTTTATGAGTTCCTGAACTATTTGATCTACATCAGCAAAAATAGGGATAATAATGCTCACCTCTAAAGGTTTTAGTGAAGATGAGATGAGAAAAATTTTTGTGAAAGCATCAAGCAGTGCTGAGATGCACCTGAGCATATTATCATATTACCAATAGCCAAGCTAATCAAAAAGTCCACCTTAAATGCTCATGAAAATCTAAGTAAAGCAAGAAAAATTTAATATATTTCTTTTATGCCCCCTACTTGGTTTCATTTGTACTAAAAAACAAAAAAATCTTTAAAAATTTAGCGTTTTTCAGAATTGTAAAGACTCTTTAGCTTAACTTTCTCCTTTCCTAGGCAAAGAAGCTAAGATCCAGAGAATGTAACTTCAAAGTTATATGATTAGTAATTAGCACAGACTGATTTTTCTTACATCCTGCACACATGATAGTTTGCACTGTTGTTCTGAAAAACGTATTAAAGAACTCATTCTTCCACTTGAGTCTAGGGTAAGGATACTGACAACAGCAATTCAGCTAGAATGAGTTAAAATATATATACACAAAACGTTTTGTTATGCTTTCAATGTAAAGAAACATATTCATTCTAGAAAATTTGGAAGAAAGCTGTAAAAACAAAAATTAAAATTACATACAGTCATATCACTCAGTGATAAATATTTTTAACATTTTAATTGTTTAATAAAATTAGAATGATTCTATATATTTTTTGTACTTGAGTTTTATTTTCATTTGACATTTGGCATTTCCCCTACATCGTTAAGTGGTCTTTGAAAAAAAAAATGATTTCAAAGGGTTGAAGAACATTCCTCCATGTGGATTTATCATGGCTCAGGAGGCAGAATGGCATGCCCTTAAAAGTCAGACAAATTTGGGATGGAATTCCAGTCCCACCTTTAACAGCTGGGTGTTGTAAAACCAGCCACTCAACCTCATTAAACCTCAATTCTCAACTAATGATGTATTGTATGGTGACATAACATAATAAAATAAAATAAAATAAAATAAAATAAAAAAACAAAAAAAACCCCCTCAATTCTCACATCTGCAAAATATTGATAACACCTCATGGGATTTCTATCAAGGTTAAATGGTATAGAGTATATATGTGCTTAGCAGTGTGCCTACACACAGTAAGTGTTCAATAAATGGCAGCTATTTATTATTATTATTATTTTATCACACCCTTATTATTGGACATTTGTTTCCAATTATAAATAAATACTGGGAGAAGTATCCTCCAGTGGTTAGCTGTGTAATCTACCTGAAATGTACATCTGTTCTGGTCATTCCCTTGTTTAAAGATCTCTCATAGTTCCCCATCAAAGGTTTTTAAAATTATAACAGCGGAACCCTTCTTCTAAATATCTTAAGTAAAACTTTCCAGGGAACTTAGGTTGTGACAGGGTGGGGTTCAGAGCTTGGACCAATTCCCAGCCCCACCCCACTCCCTGTTGCCAAAGGTCCCTAAAACACTAGGGCTACTCTGAACACACTGGTAGTACTTTTAATGTACAGAGTAAAAGTGAGGCCCCAGAACATGGTATATGACATCTCCAAACTGTCAATTCCAGAAAGACCCTGAAGTAGTTTTTTTTTCCTACCACTTTGCTTATGTTGTTGCTTCTGTCCAGAGTGTCCTTATTTCCCATCTTCCCAAGGCTAACTCTTACAACCAACTCAGACTTATGCACCGCTTCCTCTAGGAAGCCTTCTCGGCCCCAGGCCGGTGAGATCCTCCTCTTCCCTAGTTCCATGATACCCAGTCAAATTCTCTGTCACTGTGCGTACCACAACCCCATGATGCTTTGGACTGGGTTAGAGGGCAGAGACTGTCTTATGGATAGCATAGTGTCTGGCACTGGTAGATGCTCACTAAAAACATTTGTTAAATAAAAAAAAAAACTTATGAATGAATTTTGTGGTACTTCTCTGACTATTCCATAGGAAAATTTTATAGAAGCAGGATTACTGGGTGAAAAAGGATAAACACTTCCAGCCTCCTTGATGCTTTCTTAGAAAGATTTATGGCAAAAACAAACAAATAAACAAAGAAACAACCTTCATTTGAAACACGACTCTCTCTTCCTGTATCCATTAGTGTTTGCTATTTGTGTTTTGAGGGTACAGCACAAAAGCCAGTTTTTGAACCACAAAAATTGGATTTGGGGGTGCCTGATTTGGTTGAGGCAGACAGAGGGATCAGCAGTTGGAGTGACCAGTATAGAGCGGGACCCTAAATATGATGTTGCCCAAAAGCACATGTTACTAGATGGCTGGAGATATAGTGCTGAACTATGGCAACTTTCGTCACTTGTCATCCTTGTAGTTTCTCTGAGTTGATTTTCTCATCTGTACATGAGTTTCATGATATCTCTTAGGGGGTCATGTGTTGATTACATTGAGTCAAACAGGCTGACACACCTAAAATTCTAACACATACATTTGTGTGTTTTTACTATCTGTTAATGAGAGCTAGACAAGGGGGAGTTGGATAGTCTGTGCTACACCAGAAGATAGAGTTCCAAGTTTAGGAAACATTTCAACTGATCTCTCTGATGGGCTTCACTTTTCACAGAATCCTAAAATGCCCATGTGCAAACTATTAGGATATAGCTAGATTATTCTATTTTATCACAGGGAAGATAGAGAAACCATAACTGTAAAAATCTTAAATTTTAAGAGGAAGTTGAATAAATTGAAATGGTTCTAAGACACCTTAAAATATTACATATCTCTGTGTTCTCATTCAATTCTATGGTTTTAATTACTCCCTGGATGGCGTGCTGGTGAACTCAGTGTGCTCAAAGGTAAATCCATCACCTCCTCTCTCCACATATTTTACCAGACGTGTTCTTCTTCCTATCTTCCCATCTCATCACTACCTACTTATCCCAAGCCAAAAATTTGGGAGTCATCAACTTCTCATTCTGACTCTCCACATCTAAGTAGTCACCTGGTTCTAATGCCTAAATATTTTGCAGACTCATCCTTTCTTCTCCATCAGCACTGTCATTATTCTGGATCAGCCCCTCATTATTTCTTGTCTGGATTACTGCACTAACCTCCTATTTGGTCTTCCTGATTCTGGTCTTGCTCTCTTCATTGCATCACTCACATCTCTGTCACGAGCATATAATCAATCTGAATGAAAAGGAGCTGTAAACGGCAATAGATATCAATGTCTTCAAATCATGTTCTTTAAAAAATATGATGTCATAGGTTAAGACATAATCAGTTAAACATAGTTCTCCTGGAGACAGGTTGACTGCTCAGCACAAGAATCAAATGAAATATAACAATGAACAATATATCAGTTCACTTGAAATAATACTCATGGAGAACAGACACTTACTGGATTGTGCAGAGATGATATGGAGGTTAGTAATGCTGGAAGGGCATGGTGGATTAAGATGAACTTCTCCAGCATTCCGAGGGCCACCTCATCTTTGTGAACCTGTCAGAGAAAGACGCATTTACTAAAGTCTATTCTAGCTTGATAATTGCAGGAGCCAAAGTTACAACCAACAGGGACAAACTTTTCTACCCCCTAAATGATAAATACATTGTTAAAATGGTTAGAAAGGGGCTTCCTCAAACTTCATGACTACAAAAACCCCCCAAATACTAGGGGCTTTAAACAAAGGTGTTACCAGTACTTCTTTAATATGCCTACTGCCTGCCGGTTAAAGAGGAGAAAATGGTCTAAGTTTAGCATGTTCAGAGAAAATGACAGTGAGTATAAAATCGTATAAAGTCTGGAGATTAGAATAAAGCAAATAAGGCTAGCAAACAAACAGAGATGAGACATGGTATTTTAATTAGTGTTTCCCAAACTATCTGTGGTAAAGATCAGTTTTTAAAAAAATATACAAACCATCACGGACTAATATTTTCATAAACCATGATAAAATTAGTACTTAAAAAATTAAATGTAAAAGAAATACAAAATACCAGGCTTGCTTTTTACCCAGACATGAAATTATGCTGTCAAGCTGTTAGAACATTTTCTAAATGCTCATTCTTAATTTTTGTATTTATCTCATCATGAGCCAGTAACAAACAGTTCATAGACTGGCACTGGTCTATAGACCACGCTTTGAGTAGCACAGTTTCAAAGGATTTACTCAAGATAAATGGCAAAGACTTTTCTCACAAAGATACACTGATGGGAAGACACTAATCTGTTAATTAATATTCATGTATCTTTCTTTCAAAGACTGAAACATTTGGCTGTGTGGGTCTTTAAAAACTTCCAGCTCTCATCAGGTCAAATTGAGACCATCTCTATGAGAAAATACCTATCAAACCAGTGAGCCTTAAGTCAACTTCTAGAAAAACAATGGCTATGTGGATTAAAAACTCTCATCAGAGAATATATAAGCTGTGACTATAACATTGACTGTATTGTTTAGTGATGGATTTTTCAGTCAATCAACCATTAAGAATGCCTTCCTATCCCACCCAGATCTCAATCAATTATCACGATGCCTGATTTGATAGGCTGATAGTCACAGTTGATAGAAACACTAGTGATAGGGCAGGTTCCTTTAGACTATATTGAACAATAAATATCCATCAAGCATGAGCTATATGCTGGCTTCTTTCTGTCCTTATTCTAAATACAAGGGCAGCTGGCTCTCTCTCTGAAAAGACATGCATAGTCTTAGCTTAAACAGCAGATGGAAGATCTCAGCTTCTCTGATCCACTATTGTTTCAGGTGAAAGGGGCTAAGAAATATTGATGAAGCTGGGATAGTGAAAAGATGGACAGAGATTTTTACTTCTTACCTTTAAAATCTTGTTCACAGATAAGCTAGTCTCATACTGTGGCTTTAAATCCCATTACCAGACACATTTAACGTGACTCTCATGGGCGGTTTTCATTATGACCAATGGTGAAACAATGGTTAGTGATAAGTTCAGAAATAAAGAAATGGATATAATACATGGAGAGGATATGTATTAATTTATATATCAACCTGTAATTTGAGGGGACTGACATAGAGTTTGGAGGACAGAAGATTTCAGGAAGACAGCCTTCAAGCAGGTGAAAAATAGAAATCCCATGGAAGTGGGAGCTCAGGATGGCAAGCATGCATTGAATGTGTTCTAAGTATTGGGGATGCAAAGTTAAAATGCTGTCTTTGTTTTCAGAGGTCTGGTGTCAGAAACAGACACATATACAAATAATTACAAAATGGTGGAGATATGCAGAAATAGGAATTTGTACAAGGTACGGATATTGTACCAATGACAGAGTGATTAACCCTATCAGGTGGACTTGTAAAGAAACATTAAAGATTACAAAGTAATTTATATTGGTAAATTGATTCCCCAAATGTTAGGGTAAACCATTTCTAGAACTTGCAAAAGGAAAATATGAGGTCTAATTCACAAATCAAGTATGCACATAAACCTTCTACTTGTATAGATATAGTTTAAAAACTCTTCATTAGGATAATCACCCACCACCAAAACTATACATATATATGCCAACATCCCTATCCCCAAACCCAAACTACCCAGCAAAGCTCTTACTTAAGTAAAACCATTTTAAATGAGCACTGGAGGGATCCACAAAAAGGCAAACAATAATGGGTGAAAAGAATGAGCTCTATTTGACTTAAACCTTCAGGGGTTATTATAAATGGAATTTTTTTGTAATTTCATTTTTGGATTTTTCATTGCTAGTGTATATCAATACAATTGATTTTTGTGTATTGATCTTGCATCCTGCAACACTGTTGAACTTGTTTACTAGTTCTAATAGTTGTTTTTTTGTGAATTGCTTAGGATTTTCTATATACAAAATCATATCATCTGAAAATGATGGTAGTTTTACTTTTTCCTTTCCGACCTTGGTGCCTCTTATCTCTTTTTCTTGCCTACATGCCCTGGATAGAACCTCCAATACAATGTGAATAAAAGTGGTGAGAGCAGACACCCTTGTCTTGTTCCTGATCTTAGGGGGAAAGCATTTAGTGTTTCGCCACTTAGTATGATATTAGTCTTGGGGTTTTTGTAGATGCCCTTTTTCAGATTGAGGTTTCCTTTTAATCCTAGTTTATTGTGTGTTTTTATCATGAAAGGGTGCTGGGTTTCATCAAATGCATTTTCTGCTATTTCTCTTTTTTGAATTAAAAAATTGCATTGCTTAAGTCTGGCTTTTCTAGGAAGGCAGATCATCTACCTAACTGGTTTGTGGATTTGGGTGAAGAGGATAAGAAACAGAAAGTTACTAGTATGACTTAGTTTCTATTTTCTACATTTAACAAGCAATACAAGAAAGAGGGGGCCAAAGAAAGACTTGGTGGCTTGTAAATGGGATTAAAAAATACAACTATTTTTTGTTTCCACCTAGCAAAAGATGAAATTGAGAAATTCTTTGAGCAATAAGATGGATTTTTAAAAAGCCTCACCTGCAAGACCTTATCATTATCAAGATCATGGCCATCATTCCCTCCACTGAAATCTCTGAACTGAGTTGGTGGTGCCCATTCAATGCTTTCAGTTGGATAAAGTGACAAAGGAAAAGAAGTGATGATTGAACCATAAAATGGCTAAGCTTCTCCTGGGAAGTTGTATGCATCACTGCCATCCACATTTTGTTGGCAAAAGAAAGTCTTAGGACCAAGCCTAATGTCAAAGAGATGGTCACCCATATGGATAAGTGCTGAAACTCAAATGAAAATGAGTGGTATTTATAATCATTTCATAGGGAAGGGCAGACAATAATTGAGAAGAGTAATAAAATCTGCCTGTTTTTTTTTTTGGTGACACACACTTGCTCCCTCTTTTACATGCAAAATACTTTCCTCTTTTCTTTAAAGAAGACACCCAAAGTCTCAGCCAATCACATTAGAAAACTCAAAGCACTGGATCTCATATGGATCCTCTTGGCCCAGACACTTGTGAACTAATAAGCCAAATTACTTGCCCTCACATGCCAATATATAGTGGTGGAAGAGGGAGTGACAGGGTAACTACAATAAATATTCCCATTTAAAAAGGCAAAGAATGGAGGGGCGCCTGGGTGGCTCAGGCGTTAAGCATCTACCTTCGGCTCAGGTCATGATCCCAGGATCCTGGGATTGAGCCCCGCGTCGTGCTCCCCGCTCCGCGGGAAGCCTGCTTCTCCCTCTCCCTCTCCCCCTGCTTGTGTTCCTGTTCTCGCTGTCTCTCTCTCTCTGTCGAATAAATAAATAAAATCTTTAAAAAAAAAATAAAAAGGGAAAGAATGGAAATCATAGAGCTGTCACTGATTCTCAACAATTTCGAGATTTTTGTGAGGGGACATGGTGAAGTACCCTTAGGGGTAGGGACTGTTCGTTACTTGGGCTCTTGTTCTGCTTCCTGGAGGAGCTTCCTAGTTCATTGTTCTCCATTGTTCTGGGAGGTCCCTTCCTCCCATTATTCCGAAAAATATGCTCTCTGTTGTGGCTTGGCCTGTTTTCTATAGAAGTCTAGGAACTTCAAAGTCATTTTTGTCATAACAGTCATATAAAAAACAAACAAACAAACAAAGAAACGAAAAACTCTAGGGTGGTGGCTCTTTGGGAGGCGTTGCAGTCTTACCAATATTAAATCTTCCAATCCATGACCATGGGATAGCTTTCCATTTATTTAGGTCTTTAATTTCTTTCAAAATATTTTGTTTTGTAATCTCTTTCAAAATGTAGTTGGCTTAGTATCTATTTGATCCTGGGCAACTCTATATGTCAATAATCAAATGCTCAATTCTTTTTGAGACATGCCTCCCTCTAAACTTGATTACAGGTATCTTGAGCTCTGAGTTCCATGGGAGAACCAGTAATTAGTCAATCCATGGACAATATCAGAGACCATGAACTGCCTGCTATGTTTTGAACATATTAGAAACATGAGTCTTGTTGTACAAATAAATACTGTCTCCAAAACATGGGACAGCTGAGCCTATTTGTAAAAATAAGAACCATTCCCTTTAGTCCAGTGGTTTCAAGCAGGGGTGATTTTGCTCCTGAGGAGACAATTGGCAATGTCTAGAGACATTTAAGGTGTCACAACGGAGGGATGTCACTGGCATCTAGTGGGTAGAGGGCAGCAAAGGTGTTAAACCTTCTAAAATACGCAGGACATCCCCCTTCCTGTCTCTTCTGTCTCCCCAGTAAAGAATTATTCAGCCCAAAATGTTAATAGTGCTGAAGTTGAGAAACCCTATTCCTAACAGTACCATTCAAACAGAAGTCCCATTAATAGTCCTGATACCTCTCCAGAGCAAAAACAGATAACATATTTCTGTGTTTACCCCACCAGCCAGATCTATGTTCTTCAATTTTTTCTTCCCCAGAAGCAAAAAGTAGGATCAGAGAGACTATGAAAACCTACTTGTTTTGAGACTTGAAGGAATCACAATTTGTTTTTTAACCTTCCATTGTCTATTGACCACCACATCTCCATCCTCCATCTTATTTGTTAAGATTTTTTTTACACAATAGATAATCTTTTGATCCCTTCCTTTAGCTACAAAAGATTGTCCATCATGTTAAAACACATTCTTCATTGAGATGGATTTTATTTCTCCTTTTTAAATTCTTAGTGCAGCCTTTCTTTAGCTCCTTTTAGAAGGATAACCAGAGCTACTGGGAGGTCCTGTTCTGGTTTATAGTAATGTCTGGTTTATCATTATTATTATCTAGCACCTCCGAGAATGTTCCTATTGTTATAAAGTGTTTGTGAAGGCAAGCTATCAGGTTTTACACTAGGATAGGGGACATCATACTTGAGGGGGCAGGGGTTTCATGCTCAGGACCTTAGAACCCTCAAGTACCAGGGAGGTATTTTAATAAAAATGTGCAGAATGTCTCAGACAGAGATTAGTTTAACAGGAGAAATTAGCAAAAGGGAAATTATAGATGCAAAAATCCCTATTAGGTCATATCAGATCGATCTTTCCTCAGAGAGCAAGGTAGGCTGTACCCTCTAAGGATCTAGATTCTAGGAGAAGAAAAGGATATGCTGGTTTAGTCCTAGTTTTAGCTATGTCCCTAATTGAGAGCCTAGGCAGGATCTCAGTGACTACAGTGAGAATCCATGCTTGAATATGACTGAATTGTTCTAATATTTCAGATGAAAATATATAGAGAGAAATAGAGCAGTGTGACTTTTGCAAGCGGCGTTTGCTTTCTTGGCTAGTTTCAAATGTCTCTAACCACTTTCCTTAAAGGACAATTCTGCCTTCTAATAGAATTCCTGACTAGGCAGATCACTTTGTTAGATAGATGTTCTATTAACATTTTGTTTTCCTTCATTTCATACCATTTTCCATTTTATTCCTTTGTATCATGGTTGAAAATGTATATGATTCTTATCTCTTCCTCAGGTTTTTCTTTTTTTCATTGTGACATCTGTGCATTAATCACTGTTTAGCCAAGCTGCAGAGACCTGATTCTTTTAATGGGAAGACAGCATGCTGCCGTGGAAAGCATGGCAGCTTTCAAGTTAGCCACCTGGATGCTAGCCTGGAACCTGCCATTCTCTGGTTGAGTGTCCTAGGACAAGTCACTTCTCTGTTGTTTTAGTACAATTAGGGTGGTACCTACAATTAGGGTGGTACCCAAATATCTCTAAGGGGTCACTTTTATCTCATATATTTTCTATATGTCTAATCTTTTGTATATGTGAAAACAGTAGCATGGTAGCTAAATATTTTCTCTGCTTATTTTGCAACCATCTGTTAAGGTATAGTGTGTGTGAGCGTGTGTGTGTGTGTGTGTGTGTGTGCATATGTGTGTATGATGGTGGTGAAGGTGGAAGTGGAGAATGGGGAGAGAATGGACTAGTTAACCTTGGTAGACAATAACAAGGTGTAATAATCTGTAAACATAACTTGTGTTGAAGAAGATATGCAGGTATTTAAATAGCTCTGTTAGAAGAAATATGTAAGCATTCATCATGGTTATAAAATAGCATTCTCAGAAATGTCATTCTCTCCCTCCCCCAGGACAGATAAAGCACCTGCAGACTTTGACTGGTCACTGAAACAGCCATGAAAACCCTCATGCTTTTATAAAGCAGGACAAGGCTTTGAAGCTTCAGCTTTAAATCGCCCCAGCATCTCCCAGCTATAATGAGGACAGCATTTCCCTAGTCAAAACATCCTGGTTCTATTTAGAGGCATTCGCTTATCTGAATAATAAACAGAAATAGCAGGCTATTCTTATATCATTTTCCTTCAACTATCCTACCATTTAATACAATGACAACAATTTTAAAAAATTTCAGAACCACAATACGTAACAGTGGGTTTTAGTTAATTACCTTGGAAAAGACAGTGACCAACGTATATTTGAATAGCTGAAGTCTCACAAGAATGTTTGATTGGCCTTTGTTTACCAGGGGTTTCCAATATCTCCCTTGCTATTTCATGGGGGAAAATGTTTCAGTCCTTTAAATGATTCCAGAAATATCCAGTCTCCCCAGGTGGAAGGGAGGCTGTGTTCATTTGCTAGGTACCTCCCTTGGCTGATGTTGCTTTAAATAAGGACGGCAGACAATACAGTAACCACGGAGACAGCCACAATTCACTTCTATTCTTTTTCCAATGTAAGTTTGTATTAGGTTATTTAATGGACCACAATAGATTCAGTAGGTACAGAATCCATGCCCCCAAACGGCTGGTGCTTAATTCCATCCCTGCAGTCTGTTTTAACTAAGACGTTTTCTCCTGTGCATATAATCTTCATTATCATAGAAGTTATTTTTAATTTATAATTAACATAGTTTCCTTCTCATTATGGACGCCTTGATCGACTTAGCCCCTCCAGACACATCTTGTCTGGCGCGGTGCGGGCTACGTGCTGCAGTTCTCTCAATGAACATTAGGGGTCTATCTTAGCCTTTCCTTCATCCTTCCTCCTCCTCCCGTCCCTGACACTGTGATATAGTGCATAATTCCAAAATGGCAGCTTTTTGAAAATTCACCTTGATTATCAGACATTAAAAGTGACTCATCCCGCAGTGACTGTCTGGCAGAAGGGATGGGATCAGACAGCAAGACAATGAGGGGACTGGGAGCATTAGCGCACTAGATTACAGAGCCCATCAAAAATACCTTTGTTCTGTCAAAGATCCAATCATTTACTAGTTGTGTTCTGCAGAGGAGAAAGAATGAGAAAAAGAAGGAAAAAAAAAAAAAATCCACCAAACAAACAAAAAAAAATCCATCCAAGAATTTAAAACCTCCTCAGATCTCTTTCTCCTAAGAAGGGAGGGAAGTGTCTGATCAGCCGTCTCAAGAGGAGGCAAGATGGGGATTGTACTTCGGAAATGGGAATCTATAGAAGCCTTTCTTTTAGTGGCTATCAAATTTTCTATACCAGATTCTGTTCTTTGGGTCTTGGTAAGAGGGAAATTGGCAAGTGAACAGGGTTTGGCTCTGCCCTTGGCTGTGCTCAGGCTAATCTACAGCAGAATATTTAGTAGACAAAATATTTCACAATTAGAACATTCATTTTCATTAAAAGAAAGCTTCTGATTTCTATCATATCACAATGCTAACCAAGAAATATGTGAGGGTGAAAGAAAAACATGTGTAAGGGCTGTTACTGATAAATATAAGCATCTAAACGAGCCCATATGAAAAGGCAGCAGGAATCTCTGAAAAGATAGAGCATATGAATTCTTGCATTGAGCATGTGTGTGTTTGTGTGCAAAGGGGAGGAGGGAACTGGAGGAGGCGGGGGTGAGAGATGAGGGCATTCATGTTGAGCCCTGTGTGGGTGTATAACTGGGTGAGATGTGTGCTGAGTCGTCAGCATGACTGCAAGCCTGGCTAGCTTGTCTGATTCTCTAAGGAGACAAATAACCAAATGGGAGGTTGGTGCCTGGCTTTCTTCTTCTTTTCTTTTATCATTTTTATCATTTGCCTATGAACTCAGAGGAGCAGTTTATCAGTTGTGAAAAATGCCCCAAAGGGGCCCAGATCAAAGGCAGGCTTTACATTGTGTACTTAGGTGGATCTCCCTGCCAAATACGTTAATGCGATTAAAACACAAATTCCATAAACAATTATTTTCCATCTGTTTAGCAACAGCAATAGTGATGCTACATGCCATCGATAGAATCCAGAGAGGTACCAAGTGAATTCAAAAGCTCTTCTGCACATGGATGCTGCAGCACTTGGGAGGATTTGGAGGGTCTTATCCGCCAGCAGGACAGGAGAGTAGCTGCTGTTACCATGCAGGGATCTCTTGATAAGACTGTATTTTAACCGACTGTCATTTATTAAGATAGATTCATTAAAACAACTCAGCACATTTCATCAATTGTGCATTATATTTGGAGGTTTGCCTTCATATTTATTTCTACTGTCAGGTACAGAAAATATATCCCTCTTTTTGCCCCTCTTAATTACCCCTAAATGACTTCATTCCTTTATTCTTGGAGGAAGGCAGATTCAGCAGGACTGCCTGCCTGGTCAGTAGGACTCCGTAACAGTTACACATTCAGAGACCCGTTAGTGTTTGTTTGGATTCACAACACATACTCTGAGTAGGAGAAAGAGAAATCTATAAGCTTTAAAAATCTCTGCCTAAACCTGACCAAGAGATTAAAGGGGAGGGCAAAATGGGAGGGCCCAGACCAATTTCCACACACCAGCACTCGTAACAGAGGGATGGATTCATGAAAGAGAAAAGAGTTTTCATCAGTGGAATTTTAATGAGCCCTAAAGGTTAGCCTTCGACTTTGTTAACAAACAGCTCTAGAGATAATTTCCAATTTTCCGTGTTTATAGAATAGTGGTTCCTTGGTCATAATCAAATTCTGAGACTGTTGAGAACCCACTCTGCCTATCCAGCTGATGCTGAAACACAAACCACCAGAAATTATTAAATGTGTGTTCAAAATCAAATATGGAGGAAATAAAACGAGGAAAAAATTTTGCAAATTAAGATGATTGCATTAATCTTCTCTGATGAAATCAATTCAGTCAAATGAAAAATACTTATTTTTTAAAAACCTGCACAGATATTTTAGCTGTTAAAAGGGTAATGGTTATTCTAATATTTGAATGGACGGAGACAAGAAAAAAAGATGACTTCAAAAAACAAAAGAATACTTCATTCCTAGGAATGAGAGACCAGAGTCCCTGATACATTGTGAATGGGTTTCAAAAGTGTAGGAGAAAATATAGAAGCACAAATTACCGAGATTGACACTAGATTGGTCAGTTTTCTGGGAATGTGTCCTGTTGTCACCTCTCCTTCTGCCTGCTCCTTCCCTCTCTCTCCCATCTCTACTGAGTGCTTGCAGAATTGCCAAAATTGTACCAGGAAGGGAAAAAGTATGACTAGGATTCCAGCCATACAGAACGAGAGAAAAAGGTAGTAAGACAAAGGGCCACATCCAAAGACTTGGCTTTTCCAAAAACTGATTGCAGTGGTAAATGGAAAGTGGACCACTTGCCCTGCAAGGATGATCACTCTCCTAATGGTGGAGACCACCAGCAGGTGCTTGAGCTGTAGATGCTGAGAGGAACATTCTAACATTGTGCTAAGTTTTATTTCCTCTAATGCAACAAATCCCTTTTCGCTTCCCAGGCTTGCCACTTCTCTTCTTGATCTGCAGAGGGATGGAAGGGGTTTAAAAAAACCCCAAAATAAAGAGTGGCTTGAGGCTGTGCAACTCCAAGAGTGGGAGAGATTAAGGAGTGAGACGGCCACCTGGGTGATGCTTTGTTCAGTTTTTGGTACATGGAAGGGCACAAAAGGCATAGCATTAGGGGCTCTGTAAGACCTGGGTTCCAATTCTGGTTTTGCATCTTACTCCTTATTCCCAATGTAACCTTGGTGGAGGGGGTGGGTAGTCAAACCCTCTGAGTTAGTTTTCTCCTAGGATAAAAGGGATTGGAAAATTCAGGCAGTGTTAGAATTGGGAGGGAATTCAGGGATCATTCAGTCAATTTTCCTCATTTTATATACAGAAACTAAACAGTGGTAATACTAATAATAACTAATATTTTCAAGCATTTAGTATGTGCCAGGCACTATTCTTAGTGCTTTATAAATATTATTCCACTTTCAAAACAGCCTCATTTGTTAGGTGGTATTTTTACTCCCATTTTACAGATAGGGAAACTGAAGTCAGTAAGGTTACATATCCAAGGTGTCATAGCTGGTAAAAATGGTGGAGCTGTTTCAAACCCAGACAGCCTAGCTCTGGAGGAATACCCTAGTAAGCTACGAACTCCTCATTGATTCTCATTTGCACTGGGGGTGGCACTACCTGAATTAGTGCTACACATGGTCCTGAAAGCATAGATCCTCTGGAGAGGTGTTCCCAGTACCAAGGCAATGGCCGACAAGGGCCACTCTGTTTCCTCCAAGTTCCCTGAGATCACATGGTCCCTCCAGCCAGGTTTTGTGCAGGTGCCCTGTAGTCCTCCCAAGATGCCCTGCCCTATATGCTGCCCTTTCCAAAGTCAGCCACCAGTCTGTAACTATCTGCTGATCCTTACTCTCTCTCCGACCATTTCCTTGAAATTCACTTGAGCTGCTATTACACCTGTATTTGAATATCCAGCATGATACTCTTTATTTCTTTGCTCTAGCACTAGCACTTGCACATCTTTTATTAGCCACGTGGATCAAAACTGCTTCTCAGAGCAGAAATAAATTGCAGAAAGAGAGGGCATGTACTGCATGGAGCACTGGGTGTTATATGAAAACAATGGATCGTGGATCACCACATCAAAAACCAGTGATGTATTGTATGGTGACTAACATAACATAATAAAATTAAAAAAAAAAAAAGAGTTTGGGCAGAGAAGGGGGAAAGGGAATGAATTAAATAAAAATTTTTTTCCGATCAAAAAAAAAAAAAAGAAATAGATTGCAGAAAGAGAGATCATGGCAGAATAAAAACCACCAGTGGGAAAAACACTCACCTGGGGATAGCATGGTAGAGCACTCGTTGGGTAAGACTGGTTACAGAGTGTTACACTGCTGCTCATTGGTTGAGAGAGGAGACTACAGTTTGTCATATTAGCTTTTGTTGGCTAATAGCACCCAGTGCCTGGGAAAAATACATTAACAGTATGTGGTAATGGACTGTTGTTGCTAAAAGGAGAACAGCATTAATATAAAATTATTGCTGCATACAGAAGTGTTAAATAGACTATGTATACTCTGCACCCAAAGGAGCTTGTTGACTTGTTCAAACACCTGGATGAGGGTGTCTAGGAGAACTCTTCTGTGTTTTCCTTTTTTCACGCTCATAACACTTCTGAAACACTTCTGACACCAGATGTGTGGGTTTTTCACACCAAACAATTCTCCAACACTAGATGACTGTCCTATAATTCAATTCAATTCTGACACTAGCCAAAGTTAGCACAGGCCCCACAGGTTAAGGGCTCATTCCCATAAGACTGTTCCTTTTTCTGAAACCAACTTCCAAGTAGTGGGTCCCTAGGTTACTCACAATTTCTGTCCAACATGGCTACAAGTTGGAGGCTCCTACCACCCCTTCCTCAGGTCTAGTCATTTGCTAGAATACCTCACAGAACTCAGAGAAACATTTACTTATATTTACTGTTTTATTATATAATAAGGAATATGATAAAGAATATAGATGGATAGCTAGGTGAAGAGATATATAGGGTGAGGTCTGGAAATGTCCTGAGTACAGGAGCTTCTGTTCCCATGGAGTTGGTATGTGGTCACCAACCTGGAAGCTCTCTGAACCCCATACTTTTGGGATTTTTTTTATGGTGGTTTTATCACATATGCATGATCAATCATTAACTCGATCTCCTGGAGGATGGGAGGTGGGGCTGACAGTTCCAAGCTCCTAATCACGGCTTGGTCTCTCTAATGACCAGTTCCCAGTCTGAAGCTACCCATGAGCCCACCAAGAGTCACCTCGTTAGAACAAAAGACATTCCTATCACCTAGGAAATTTCAGGGGATTTAGGAACTCTGTGCCAGGAACCAGGAGCAGAAACCAGTGTATATATTTTTTCTGTTAATTCAAAAAGCCACATAAAATTCATTCTGATCTGGCCTCACCTGCCATTTTAGCCACATATTTCACACCTTGATGTCCTCACACCTGCTGTCCCTTCTGCTTGAGGCAACAACTTCCCCAATCCATTTCAACATCCCCCCCTTCTTCAGTTGTAAACATCTGTTCATCTTTCAAGATCTGGACCCAAAGTTACTTTCTCTGTGCAGCTTCCTGACTTCTTGGCATTTTCTGTAGTACACATGGTTAGAGCACTCATTGCATAGGATTATAATTAATTGGTTATTCTTATTTCTTCTCTTTCTAAGCAGAGAGTTCCTTGAGACTATATTTCACTTATCTGTGTATCTTCAGTGCCCAGCACAAGGCCTAGATCATCTTATTCACTCAATGAATATAGAAGGAAGAGGGTAAGGAAGAGAGGGAGAGAGGGAAGATGTGCCCTTCTGAAACTACAAAACATTATGAAAATACAAAGAATCACTAACCAGAGAAAGATGTCTACTGTTTGAAGCACTCATACTGTGTAGGAATGAGCTTGTTGTCTTCATAGGCACAATGCTTAGGCACAGAATGGAGGCCAATGACAATGCTAGCCGGAAGCAGACCTTTTATTCCTCATTTACCTGCTTGATGAAGAGGTAGGTACACAATTTTTCCCAAGACAGGATGAGTGCTCTTAACTAATGTCATTCACTAACAGTAATTTGGTTAGCTGAATAAGCACAAAACCTAAAGAACACAGAGACTTAAGGAACTGTTTAATTCATAGTACTAAGATATTTTATCAGGTGGCATGTAGTTAAGTGCACTTAAACACAATCACATAGCATTTTGTTTGGTCATCCTCATCTGGGGTGTTAGAAGAACCAGTAGAGAAAAGAAGCCTCCTCAGGGATTTTTCCTTACCATACAATTTTTACAAAAAGCTGAGTGTACAACTTGCAAAATAATAAGCTTCGGTGATAGCACAAGCTTCAGCTACAATTATCACAAAGAGCAAGTCTGCTGCCCACGCTCCTAACTTATCCTTGTGACTACAGAACGTCCAAAGTGTCACGTTCAAGTTGAAGTGACTGCGGCCAATTAGGTAATTTCCACCAAATTGGGTCCATTAATAGTTGGGCATTATCTTGAGGGAGAAATAGGAGTCTATGACAAGGTGCAATGTGGCCTGTGAAATATTAGTTTTGGACAATCGCAAATCAAGATCCAAGGCTATGTTAAATTATTCAGCATTCTTGACCTCGTTATTAAGTGACTTCATATGGGTTTTTGCTCATATTCATAAAATCTTAGGCTCCGAGGAGCTTGATTTTTTTTTCCTTCCGCTAGCCGCTTCCCCATTTCATCTGTGTTTTGGCTTCTCCACTCTTCAGGTATCAGAGGTTTAGTGTATATCTCTTTCTATTTTTTATTCTGTTTAAAAATTTTATAAATTAAAGGAGAATGGCTAAGGTTTTGTTTGAGAAAGGCACAATGGGAACACTTGCTAATACAAGGACACATTTCAGAAATATGAATATGAGTTAGGAATTTGGTTCCCATGCCTTTCTTTGCAAGCACACTACCTCAGGTAATATAAACATCTTCCAAATTAACATCTGTGTTGGTCCACCTTGTATAAAGCAAGAGTTATGATTTATGACGTATGGTCAGAACTTTATAAATGAATCAGAACTTCAATGCCAAGTCTGTTTCTGGAAGTGTTCAAAAATGATAGCAACATGATTATTTTCCAAAATAATGGGAGAAAGTCACAAAAACACTCCAGGAAGATCATGTACCCAAGATGTTTGTTGATTCCAATTTGTTAGAGATGTTTGGAACAATGGGTAGTCGATGCTGGCAGGATGTCTACAACCTGTAAATATGGTGAATGTTTAATAGAACTTTGAATTGGTGTTCTTATAGATTGTGAAGAACCAATTGCATAACTATCCTAAGAATATTTCTAGCAGATATCCTTTAAATTTATAAGTTAAAATACATCAAGGGGGCAAAGCAACAAAATGGACTTGGAATGTCAACATTGCCAGATAACGCGACTGAAATAGTGAACATCTGCCAAAAGAAAGTCTTTAGGTTGGTGATCTTTATGAGATTCACAAAAGAAGTTAGGTAACATTAGGCTTCTCATGTTACAATGTGTATTAGGTATGTGTATTTTGTAATGTTGCCCATAATTCAAATAATAAAAAATACTCTGAAAGTAGAGACAGAGCATTTCATTTCGTCACACCCTAACCAAATGGGACCAGAACAGGTGTAATCACTTTAAACTGTTCTTCTCTATAAATCAACTTCTGATACCTTCCAGAGTGGAGCTGTTAGCCCTTACACACCCACTGAGGTTGAGAATTTTTAGAAAACTAAACAAAGGCATTAAAATAATGTTTGAATTAATTTTAATCACAGTGGCCTATATTCTCATGCCTGCCAGGACCCTACTGTATCTCTTCCATGTGTGAGATGCATGGGAGGGCTGCACATGGGCAAAACTCACCAGAGTGCAGATCAGGAAGGAGAATTTAGGTCAATTATCTTTTGAAGTGTGATCCCTTTAAACAGCTACTCAAGGTAGTATCTTGCTAACTGTGCTGTCTATAATAAAGGTGACCTGTGCTGTTTCTTTAAATACTGCTTTTTGGTTATAAGCGATCAAAGTATTAAATTTGTGTAAGGAAAAAAAAGATCAAGAGAAGTGCCATCCATGTTCTTTCTGGAATCTATTGGAAGGACTGGGTGTGTGTTTTACCTCTCTGAAGGCCTGGGCTTGAAAGTAGGTGCATCCATTTCAGTATCTCCCAGCTGGGTCTTTGTTTTCTTTACCTGTAAGTTAAGGAGACAAGTAGTTTAGATGTTATTTCAGAACCTTTGGTAAATACTTAAAGAAATTTAAAAAAATCATGGAGTAAATAAATATATGGAGGGGAGGGAGATGGAGGCAGGGAGTATTTGGTATGGATCAATTCTCCAAAGCTTAAAAAATATATATTGTGTGTGGATATGCATTTCATTAGTTCTTGGAGGGAAAAAAATCACTGAATAAATGGCTTTGTGGTTTAAAAAATTTTTTTTTATGTGGAAAAATCTTAAAGAGTCTTTCAATTAGTACAACACTTCTGCTGTTAGTATCATGGCAGGGCTTAAGAAAAAGCAAATAGATTCAAAGCAATATAATGAATATAGGGAATACCTTCTATTGATCTTCAGAGAAAATGATGTAAAATTTCTAAAAATTACTGATAAAATTAATTGTTCTTGTGGTTATAAAAACAATACACATTTGTGGTAGAGAATTTGAAAACTATACAGACATTAAAAAAATAAAAATCACCCTGGATCTTATGGTTTAGAAATAACAACTTACCAAATTTCCTTCTAATATATAATCATACAAACATGCACACACACATACACACATTGAAAAAAAGTCTAGAAGCAGTTAGATAGCTTGTGCATTAAAAAATTTGTTTAACTGTTTTCAAGGTTTTGTATCTAGCTACTTTTCCTTATTATATACTGTCAGCCAAAAAAAGATTTTTAATAAAGTGAAAAAAGTGAGTTCATTTTAGGCCTATGAAGAACTATACCAAAGAAATGATAAGAACCTGTTTTCTGTCATTGCCTTCTTCAAACAGGCTTATGCGTTATTAGAAAGTTTAAGATGGCTTTCAGAGATGAATTAGTTCCACATGGAATTTCAACAAATATCCAACAGTAAGAGCATAGCACAAAATCCATTAAGCCTTGGGACTGTTCATTATGAGATTCTGAATTTTAACGATCTAGAAATGTAATCCAAGCTTAGATTTATTTTTCATCCCTTAAGACTGTAAATTCCAAATAGAGCATGGACCTCTTCTTTGGACCTAAGAGGCTACAAGTGGGCAGAGAAGGAAAGAGCTCCTTTCCTTCCCTCTGGGTCTTCTGTTTCCATGCTTGTCCAGCACCACAGATCACTCACCAAGCCTGTGGGTGGCTAGCAAAGAGGGTTATCATTCCCCTACACACACACACACACACACACACACACACGCACACACACACAGAGGAATATTACACAGCCATAAAAAAGGGATGAGGTCATGCCATTTGAGACAACATGGATGGAGGACCTAGAAGGTATTATGCTAAGTCAAATAAGTCAGACTGAGAAAGGCAAATACCATATAATTTCACTCATAAGTGGAATCTAAAAAACAAAACAAAATGAATGAGTAAACAAACAAAAAGCATAATCAGGCCTATAAATACAGTGAACAAACTAATGGTTGCCAGAGGAATTGGAGGTGGAGGGCAAAATGGGTGAAGGGGAGTGGGAGATATAGGCTTTCAGTTATGGAATAAATAAGTCACAAGAATAAAAGACACAGCATAGGGAATATAGTCCCTGATATTGTAATAGCAATGTATCAGTATAGGTGGTACTGATACATATGTGGTGAACATAGCATAACATATAAGCTTGTTGAATAACTATGTTGTACACCTGAAACTAATATAACACTGTGTGTAAACTGTTATTAAAAAAACCTATGAATTAGGGGAGCATATATTTTAGCAAGGGGAACAGACAATAAAGATAACATTATAGGGTGGAAACACCACAGGAAAAGAAAACAGCAGGGTAAGAAAAATTGGGAGTAGGGAGTGGAGAGTGTGTGGGATGATCAGGAGAAACCTCACTGAGAAGGTGGCATTTGGGTCAACACATGAGAAGGTGAGGGGATAAGCCATTTAGATATGGAGGGAGGGCTTTCTAGAGCCCTGACATAGGAGCAGGCTTGCAGGGTTGGAAGAGGGTGAAGGAGTGGAGATAATGAGATCCAAGACATAAGGAGTGCGGAGGGGGTATGCATGTAGGACCTTGAAACTTACAAGGATTTTGGCTTTCCACTCTGGTTTGAATCTTTGTACCACCATTTCTCAAATGTCACAGATTGAGTGACTCTGAGCTTCCATTTGCTTGTCTGTAAAAATGGGGATCTTATTGCCTATACAGTTATTTTAAGGATTAAAATGAAATATCAAGCACAGTATCTGGCATGTGGTATGTTTGCAACAAATGTTGGTTCTTTTATTCCTCTGGGTATCATTTTGTGTATTTTATATCTATTTTATAAATGTACACATAAACATAAAAGGGTGAGGTAACTGACCAAAAGCTACCAAGAGGTAGGAATCCAAGTAGATTTAAACTTTGTAAATAAATAACAATTATCCCCCAAACAATAAAAGTCACACTATCCCCTAATACAATCTGTATCACCAATACAAACTAATGGGTGGGTGGAGAACTCAAGTCAACCAAGGAAATAAATCTTGGATGTATTAGCCATTAGTGAGGACTGGTGTATTAGCAGAAATGTACAGGCAAATCTCATTATTTCCTATTTCCATTGAGTGTCTATTTCAAGGTTAGAAAAAATGCTATCTGTCCTTCTGGGGGGCATCTGAACATTCAAACAATACCAGATAAAATGGTCGCTTGCAAACTTTTGAAAACACCATTGCCTGCAAGGTTGAAAGGGCCTCGCTTAGACATCAATTTGCCCTGCGTTAACTTTTTTTATATGATGGTGGCAGTTTTTCTCTCATGCGGTGGTATCATTAGAGTTTCACCTGAGTTCACAGAAATCATTTTCTGGCTAAGTTTCCACTCAAACCCAGTTGCTATAGAAGTTGAGCATCAGTAGGGGAGGCAATTAGTTAGTTAGTTATTATGACTTTACTTACTTAGTACATTTTTAGCAGAAAGAAAAATGACAAAAACCTAAAATAATTCTATAGAAATATACAAGTGACTTTTTTTACCCATGGATCATTAGCACAGTGGAGAGGATTTCAAAGATTCTACCAACACCTATAACATCCTCTCCTGTTGTATTATTATGCAGTTGTCGTCAGTTAATAGGGCCAACAGGAACCATTTTAATAAAAGTTACAGGGTACTTAGTGTTGGAGGGCCTAAAACTATGGGACAAATTAAAGATGGATTCCTCTTTGTAGGTCAACAGCAACTATAAGTAAGTTATTGCCGAGACAATTAGTTATACCACTTTTGGATATTCTACTGGTCAAAGGCACTTCTGGGAGCTTTAAAAAATATTTGCCAAAGAACTTCTCCACTAGTCTCTGTTGCCTATCCTACAAAGTTTGCTCTTAAGCACTAATGTATTATTTGGTCTCTATCCTTTGGTCTGGATTCTGGAGTTTATAAAAATTCTGCATTATCTCCACCTAATCAGATAAGGGTTTTTCCTGAAAAATTTGTCTTACGATTTTTGTACCATATATTAGGAGCCCAAGAAAATGCCTATTGAATGAATGAGTAGAAAAAAAAAAGTTCTTTTTCCTTCTCCTTGTTCTGTTACAAATTGAAGATTGAACACACATACTGAATATTTTACCTATTGCAAAGTATATGCATATACTAACATATACATAGATACGTGAAGTCTGACTTTTTTTTTTAAAAACACACACACCGGAATTTATAGCTCAAATGAGAGTTGCCCTTTCTGAAATCATTTAAAGAGATAATCCATTTATTTCTCAGATGAAAGTAAAAGCTTCGGGAACTTTGGGCAGTTCTTTCCTGACCTCTGGTCATTACTTTGGACATTGTCATTGTCAGCAAATGTTCACCACTTGATAGTAGATTGGATGTCTAAAAATAGCTAAAAGTCAGTTGGAACCAAACTTCTGAAATAAGTAAATGAGCAAGCTGAATAATACTATTCTTTATCTAAATATATTGGGTAGGGGGCGCCGGGGTGGCTCAGATGGTTAAGCGTCTGCCTCCGGCTCGGGTCATGATCCTGGGGTCCTGGGATCAAGCCCCACATGCTGGAACACTGTTGGAGCCTGCTTCTCCCTCTCCATCTGCCTGCCGCTCCCCCTGCTTGTATTTTCTGTCAAATAAAAAATAAAAAAATCTTAAAAAAAAAATTATTGGGCAGGACCATAACGTAATGGGTTAATACTTTTTTTCATATGGCTTATAAATTGCTTTTTAAAATTAAAGCATAATTGGGGCGCCTGGGTGGCTCAGTCGGTTAAGCGTCTGCCTTCGGCTCAGGTCATGATCCCAGGGTCCTGGGATCGAGCCCCACATTGGGCTCCCTGCTCCGCGGGAAGCCTGCTTCTCCCTCTCCCACTGCCCCTGCTTGTGTTCCCTCTCTCGCTGTGTCTCTCTCTGTCAAATAAATAAATAAAATCTTAAAAAAAAATAAATAAAATTAAAGCATAATTAAGGCACCTGGCTGGCTTAGTTGGTAGCACATGCAACTCTTGATTTTGGGGTTGTGAGTTCGAGCCCCACGTTGAGGGTAGAGATTACTTAAAAAGGAAAACAAACTGGATTTATTGGGAAATAATTCACATACCATATAATTCACTCATTTAAAGTGTAAACTTCAATTATTTGTCAGTATATGCACAGATATGTGTAACCATCATCACAGGTAATTTTGAAATATTTTCATGTCCACAAAGAAAAACGCTGTACACTTTATTATTATTATTTTTTTAAATTTATTTATTTGAGAGAGAGAATGAGAGAGAGAGAGAGAGCACATGAGAGGGGGGAGGGTCAGAGGGAGAAGCAGACTTCCTGCCGAGCAGGGAGCCCGATGCGGGACTCGATCCAGGGACTCCAGGATCATGACCTGAGCCGAAGGCAGTCGCTTAACCAACTGAGCCACCCAGGCGCCCAACGCTGTACACTTTAGCCATCACCTTTCTATTTTCCTACCCCTTCCTCCCCATTCTCCCCAGGCCTAAGCAACCATGAAATTAACTTTCTGTTTCTACAGATTTGCCTATTCTGGACTCACTTCCTATAAATGGAATAATATGTTGTCTTTGTTACTGTCTTCTTAACATAATATGTTCAAGTTCCATTTATATTGTAGCATGTATCATTCCTTGTTATGGATGAATAATATTTCACTGTATGGCTATATCACATTTTGTCATTCTTTCATCTATGGATGGGCATTTGGGTTGTTTCCACTTTTTGGCTATTGTGAGTCGGTATCACCGTTTATATACAACTTTTGTTCGAGTACCTGTTTTAAATTCTCTGTGCATACACCTTGGAGTAGAATTGCTGGGTCATATGGAAATTCTATCTTTAGCTTTTTGAGGAAACGTCAACCATTTTCCATAGAATCTACACCATTTTACATTCCCACTAACAGTGTCTGAGGGTTCCAAATTCTCCATTACTTTACCAAAACTTATTATTTTCCCCTTTTTGAAAAATTATGGCCATCCTAGTGGGTGTGAAGTACTATCTCATTGTGGTTTTAATATGCATTTCTCTAAAGGCTAATAATGTTGAGCATTTTTTCATGTACTTGTTGGCTATTTGTAGACTTTCTTTGGAAAAAAAAAAGTCTATTCAATTTTATTGCCTACTTTAAAATTTGTAATGAGCACTTCCAGAAGAGAAGACCCAAATATTTTGAGCAACAGTAGCACTGTTGGAACCAATGCATAGTCTCTTGGGGTCACTAAACTGATGTGTAACACATCTTTGATCATAAGAGTAAAGAATCAATCAATCACATCACTTTAAGATGATTCTTCATCTTACACTTAGCAGTACAACATCCATGGGTTTTTACAACAAATATTTACACATCTCTTGCACATTCATAGACAATATACTGCTTTGTATACAGTAGGGACTGACTAAATAACTCTAGTGGCTGCAGAATTTCCTTGAAGAAAGGGTTTAGAGGCAGAGTCTAGTTGGAAGAAGGAGTACCCTGAAGCTGTGTTTGTGTAACACTTATATATGACTATCAAAATATTATTAATCTACAACAAAGAATAGGGGAAGGCTGATGGAGATCATGGGAACTTAAAGCTTCTCCTTTTCCCTGGTGTCTATAACCAACTGAGACTCTAAGAAACTATAATTGGAGAAGGAAACATGCTTTCTCAGATTTACCAATGGCTAGTCACATTAATACAGGCACATCACTCTTCCTTCCCTTTGCTCCAAGCATGGATATATATATACAAACAAACTGATGGATAGATATGTGAAAGGCCATGTGGATTAGTAGTAGGAGGGGTAAGCAAGCCAGTAAATGGATGAGAGACAGTAGCATGCTGATGGGAGAAAATGGACTGATAAGTGGGTAAAAGTATGGATGGGTAGTAGAGAGGACTTCTGCTTAGTGCAGCAACCCTGGCTGCTAGCAAATAGTAATCCAATATAAATCTTAATAGTCTAAGAGATTAGTCAGCTGAACCACAAAACCAGGTTCTGATGGAGTCCTTTTAAAACATTCAATATCATCTACCCTGGTGCCTCTGAAAGTTAAAAATTGCCTCACTGGGTCCAAACGGTTCTGACTAATTTTTCCCACTCAGTTCTCTCCAGATCTGGATCAAAAGCTCATGAGAAAAAATGAGCAATGGGCTACATGCATTACTGGCAATCAATTACCTAAGGTTTTAACTGGGGACACAAAATGGTTGCAGCTTTTCCCAGGGCTGCTCTATGAAGAAAGGACAATCTATGAGAATAGAATAAAAACACAAAGTGACAGAAGATGGAATTTGTAACCAGCTTAGGGATTTTCTCACTCCTCTCTAGGGTCTTCTGTTAGAAAACAAAATCAAAATTATGTAATATGATTCCTTCCATGCCTTTCTCTTGCTCGGAATTAAAAATCATCTACTGAAGACTTTCTCACTTCAAAACCCAGTCAGGTGCTTTCTACTATCAAGGAAGGTGCCCAAAGAATAAATTGCTCCTATCAGAAATAAAGCATTTTAGTTCTGCCACAAGCAGTGAGATCTGTGTTTATAAGTCTCTCCAAAGGCAACTCCATTTTTGCAGCCCTCCTCTCATTTTCTTTTGATGCATAAAACCTGTAGACTGGAGCACTGTGATTGCATTCGGCTCTGGAGCTGTGTAATTGTAAATATTCATTGGAATTCAAGCTAGCTTTCCCAGGTCTCTCCTAGGGCTGTGCAGCTATGCAAACAGCAGCGCTGCCACATTAGCTCACAGCCTGGAGGCCGCCCATTTCCCCACAGCCCCTAGGACCCTTTCTGTAGAGTGAGTGCATGCAGAGAAACTGGCCCTTAAACACCATTTCAATCTATGATCTCACTTGTTTCTCCCTTTCTCCCCGTGACTGCTGACCCTTAGCAATTCTGTCTGTCAGTCCCAAATATGCGTTAAAAAGAGAACTATGTCCTCCTCAACTAAAACTGAGTCTGAATGCTCTCACTGTGCCTGTGCTCAATCTATTTAGAAGATTAATCAGATTCCAGCCATTCTGTGAATATATATACAAATATACAGACACACAGATACACACACACACACACACACACATACACAGAGGAAGCTATATATATTATGCAGCAACTCCAGAAGAAAAACTAGGATAGATACCTACTCTCATTAAGATATAAAAGCATTCATGAGTTATTCCATCCTTCTCCAAGTTAAAATCTGAAGGAATCCAAAATAAAGTAATATGGGCTTAGGAATAGCCTATTAGTTATAACAAACTTACAGTAAAGAGTTATTTACATATTTAAACATATAAATTGGGCCAGAAGGAACTGGTATTTCACCATGCTGATTCAATTCTCAATGTATTGCCTATAAGGTCGAAGTTGAAGGTACAATCTAGACTCCCCAGACCACACCCCAATATATCTTCTGAATGCTAGATGATTAGATTCCAACAGAATTTATGGCACCTGCAATATTAACTTCAAAATAATCCAAGGAATAGACCGATGTATAGAAAAATCAACTATAGAAAGTAATTTTTAGAGTTAAGAGGGAGATATGTTATTAATGTTGAAATATTTCAATGCAAAAGTAAGTCTAGATTGAAATTCTTTGGGCCTGGCCAACATTTTGATTTAATGATGAAAGTGAAAAACTACATTAAATCGCAAAAAATACAAAATGGTCACAACATCAAAAATATAAGGAAATTTATTTTTTATTTATTTATTTTTAAAATATTTTTATTTATTTATTTGAGAGAGAGAGAGCATGAGAGGGGGGAGGGTCAGAGGGATAAGCAGACTTCCTGCCGAGCAGAGAGCCCGATGTGGGACTCGATCCCGGGACTCCAGGATCATGACCTGAGCCAAAGGCAGTTGCTTAACCAGCTGAGCCACCCAGGCGTCCCTAAGGAAATTTATTTTAATTTTATTTAACTAGGTGAGTTCATGAGCAAAAGGCACTCTGCTAGGCATTTTGAGGGCTACAGAGATGAATGACGTATGTGTCCAATGTCTTGAAAGCTTTAGAATTTAGCAGCAGAGAGAAAATGTGCATAAATAGCTATGCTATTAAAGAAGCAAAATACTGAGAGGGAGGGGGGAGGAGAGAGAGGGAGAGGAGAGCATGAGTACGCACAAGCTAGTGAGCAAACCAGAGAGATGAGAGAGGGACCAGGAGAGAGACCCAGAGAAAGAGAAGAGGAAGCCAAGCTCTGTGAGGACTCAATCTCCAACTTGTTTCAATTCATTCATCCTCTTCTCTCTGCCTCGGGGAAGTGACTGTGGCGCTTGGGGCCTTAAAAAAGATGGTGGAGGAGGAGGGGACCCTATTCCAACCGGTCCCTGGAATTGAGCTGGATATCTACCAGAGCACTCTGAACACTCATGAAATCAGCCTGAGATATAAGAAGATAGATCTGGATCTCTACAAACAGAATATCACAGGCGGTTGGTTTCAAGGTACAAAGCAGGGAGCCATGATTTCGTGGGCAGATATTGAAGGATAAACAGAAGGGTGAGGGAGCCATGGGGATCCTACACCACCGGTGAGCAATAGCCTCCCACGCTGGGAACCAGGCACAGACTCGCAGTCCGGTAGCAGTGGGGAAAGGACTTTAGGGCAGCCCCCCATTGGGAAACCTGAGCAATGGGGCCACGCCTGCAAACTGGGGGCGGCTGGCGGTTTTAGAAGCACAAAGGGCAGAGATGGGCCCTGACCTGGAAGCGAGGACTGGGAGCGCTGCTGAGGGGCGCACAACCCAGGACACTGCAGTTTATAGCAGCACAGACAGAAACAGAGATAGTGTGGCCTGGAGAGCTCACTGAAGAACAGACTGGGATCTCTCTGCTCTGAGGCAGAGGGTTGGAAACGGTCTCTTCTGCTCTCTCAGAAGAGACGCGGAAAGCCGCCAGGGAAAGCCGCCAGAGAACAAAAGCCCCAAAAAACTGGTTTTCACTGAGCCCATCCCCCACCACAGGGGGCAGGGCAACTCTGCCCAAACAGGGTTGCCTGAGTAACAGCCCGGCAGGCCCCTAACCCAGAAGACAGGCTGGGAGAACAAGAGGCCGGCAACCCTAAGGTCCCTATAAAACAGGTGCATCTTGCTTGGGTTCTGGTCAATAATTTGGACTCTATACATTCCCTCAATCACCCCTCAATAGAATGACTAGGAGGAGGAACCCCCAAAATAGGAAAGACTCAGAGACTATGATTTATGCCACAGATTTACAAATGGATTCAGATATAACCAAGATGTCGGAGATGGAATTCAGGCTAGCAATTGTGAACACAACAGCTAGAATGGAGAAATCAGTTAATGGCAACATAGAGTCTCTAAGGGCAGAAATTAAAGCTGAATTAAAAATGCTATCAATGAGATCCAATCTAATCTAGATAATCTAACAGCTAGGGTAAGTGAGGCAGAAGAACGAATTAGTGACCTAGAAGACCATTTAATAGACAAAAAGAGAAAAGAGGAGGCCAGGGAAAAACAACTCAGAATCCATGAAAATAGAATCAGAGAAATAAGTGACACCATGAAACGTTCCAATGTCAGAATTGCCTGAAGGGGTGGAGAGAGAGAGAGGACTAGAAGATATATTTGATCAAACTGTAGCTGAGAACTTCCCTAATCTGGGGAATGAAACAAACATTCGTGTCCTAGAGGCAGAGAGGACCCCTCCCAAGATCAAGGAAAACAGGCCAACACCCCAGCATGTAATAGTAAAACTCGCAAATCTCAGAACCAAGGAAACCATCTTAAGGGCAGTTAGGGGGAAGAGATTCCTTACGTACAGAGGGAGGAACATCAGAATAACGTCAGACCTATCCGCAGACACCTGGCAAGCCAAAAAGGCCTGGCAAGACATATTCAGGGTACTAAACAAGAAGAACATGCAGCCAAGAATACTTTATCCAGCAAGGCTGTCATTTAGAATGGATGGAGAGATGCAGAGCTTCCAAGAAACTGAAAGAATATGTGACCACTAAGCTGGCCCTGCAAGAATTATTAAGGGGGGTTCTATAAAAGGAGAAAGACCCCAAGGGTGATATAGAATAGAAATTTACAGGGACAATCTATAAAAACAAGGTCTTCATAGGCAACATGATGGCAATAAATTCATATCTTTCAATAATCACTCTCAACGTGAACGGCCTAAATGCTCCCATAAAACGGCACAGGGTTGCAGTCTGGATAAAAAGACAGGACCCATCCATATGCTGTCTACAAGAGACTCATTTTGAACCTAAAGATACATCCAGACTGAAAGTGAAAGGATGGAGATCCATCTTCCATGCCAACGGACCTCAAAAGAAAGCTGGGGTAGCAATTCTTATAACAGACAAATTAGATTTTAAACTAAAGACTGTAGTTAGAGACACAGAAGGACACTATATAATTCTTAAAGGGTCTATCCAACAAGAAGATCTAACAATTGTAAACATCTATGCCCCCAACATGCAGCCATCTACATAAGCCAACAGTTAACCAAAATAAAGAATCATATTGATAACAATATGTTAATTGTAGGAGACCTCAATACTCCACTCTCAACTATAGACAGAAAATCAACAAAGAAACAAGAGCTTTAAATGGCACACTGGACCAGATGGACCTCATAGATATATACAGAACATTCTACCCTAAACAACAGAATACTCATTCTTCTCGAGCACACACGGAACTTTCTCCAGAATAGACCACATACTGGGTCACAAATCAGGTCTCAACCAACACCAAAAGACTGAGATTATTCCCTGCATATTCTAAGACCAGAATGCTTTAAAACTGGAACTCAATCACAAGAAAAAATTTGAAGAAATTCAAACACTTGGATGCTAAAGACCACTCTGCTCAAGAATGTTTGGGTCAACCAGGAAATCAAAGGAGAACTTAAACAATTCATGGAAACCAATGAGAACAAAAACACATTGGTCCAAAACTTATGGGATACTGCAAAGGCGGTCCTAAGGGGGAAATACATAGCCTTCCAAGCCTCACTCAAAAAAATAGAAAAATCCTGAATTCACCAAGTAACTCTACACCTTAAAGAACTAGAGAAAAAGCAACAAACAATGCCTAAGCCACACATTAGAAGAGAAATAATTAAGATTAGAGCAGAGATCAATGAATTAGAAACCAGAAACACAGTAGATCAGATCAACGAAACTAGAAGCTGGTTCTTTGAAAGAATTAATAAGATCAATAAACCACTGGCCAGACTTATCCAAAAGAAAAGAGAAAGGACCCAAATTAATAAAATTATGAATGAAAGGGGAGAGATCATGACTAGCACCAAGGAAATAGAAACAATTATTAGAAATTCTTATCAACAACTATATACCAATAAGCTGAGCAACCTGGATGAAATGGATGCCTTCCCAGAAACCTATAAACTGCCAAGACTGAAACAGGAAGAAATTGACAACCTGAGTAGGCCAATAACCAGTAATGAGATTGAAGCAGTGATCAAAAACCTCCCAAGAAACAAGAGTCCGGGGCCCGATGGATTCCCTGGGCAATTCTATCAAACATTCAAAGAAGAAATAATACCTCTTCTCCTGAAGCTGTTTTAAAAAACAGAAACAGAAGGAAAGCTTCCAGACTCATTCTATGAGGCCAGCATTATTACCTTAATCCCCAAGCCAGGCAAAGACCCCATCAAAAAGGAGAATTTCAGACCAATATCCCTGATGAATATGGATTCCAAAATTTTCAACAAAATCCTAGCTAATAGGACTAACAATACATTAAAAGGATCATCCACCACGACCAAGTGGGATCTACCCCCGGGATGCAAGGGTGGTTCAACATTCGCAAATCAATCAATGTGATAGAACACATTAATAAGAGGAGAGAGAAGAACCATATGGTCCTCTCAATTGATGCAGAAAAAGCATTTGACAAACTACAGCATCCTTTCCTGATTAAAACTCTTCAGAGTATAGGGGTAGAGGGAACATTCCTCAAGTTCACAAAATCCATCTATGAAAAGCCTACAGGGAATATCATCCTCAATGGGGAAAAGCTGAGAGCCTTTCCCTTAAGATCAGGAACACATCAAGGATGCCCACTCTCGCCACTATTGTTCAACATAGTACTAGAAGTCCTAACAACAGCAATCAGACAACAAAAATAAATAAAATTATTCAAATTGGCAAAGAAGTCAAACTCTCTCTTTTCGCAGATGACATGATACTTTATGTGGAAAACCCAAAAGACTCCACCCCCAAATTACTAGAACTCATAGAGCAATTCAGTAATGTGGCAGGATACAAAATCAATGCACAGAAATCAGTTGATTTCTTATACACTAATGCAACTCTAGAAAGAGAAATTAGAGAAATGATTCCATTTATAATAGCACCAAAAACCATAAGATACCTCGGAATAAACCTAACCAAAGAGGTAAAGGATCTATACTCTAGGAACTACAGAACACTCGTGAAAGAAACTGAAGAAGACACAAAAAGATGGAAAAACATTCCATGCTCATGGATCGGAAGAATAAACATTGTTAAAATGTCTGTGCTACCCAGAGCAATCTATACCTTTAATGCCATCCTGATCAAAATTCCAATGACATTTTTCAAAGTGCTGGAACAAACAATCCTAAAATTTTATGGAATCAGAAAAGACCCCGAATCACCAAGGAAATGTTGAAAAACAAAAACAAACCTGGGAACATCACGTTGCCCTATTTCAAGCTATATTACAAAGCAATGATCACCAAGACAGCAATGGTACTGGCACAAAAACAGACATATAGACCAATAGAACAAAATAGAGAGCCCAGATATGGACCCTCAACTCTATGGTCAAATAATCTTTGACAAAGCAGGAAAAAATATGCAATGGAAAAAAGGCAGTCTCTTCAATAAATGGTGCTAGGAAAACTGGACAGCCACATGCAGAAGAATGAAACTCAATCATTCTCTAACACCAGACATAAAGATAAACTCAAAATGGATGAAAGACCTCAATGTGGGACAGGAATCTATCAAAATCCTAGAGGAGAACATAGGCAGTAACCTCTTTGACATCGGCCACAGCAACTTCTTTCAAGATACTTCTCCAAAGGCTAGTGAAACAAAAGCAAAAATGAACTTTTGGGACTTCATCAAGATAAAAAGCTTCTGCACAGCAAAGGAAACAGTCGACAAGACAAAGAGGCAACCCACAGAATGGGAGAAGATATTTGCAAATGACACTACAGATAAAGGGTTGGTATCCAAAATCTATAAAGAACTTCTCAAACTCAACACCCAAAAACCAAATAATCAAGTCAAAAAATGAGCGGAAGAAATGAACAGACACTTCTCCAAAGAAGACATACAAATCGCTAACAGACACATGAAAAAATGTTCATCATCACTAGCCACCAGGGAAATTTAAATCAAAACCACATTGAGATACCACCTTACACCAGTTAGAATGGCAAAAATGGACAAGGCAAGACACAACAAATGTTGGAGAGGTTATGGAGAAAGGGGAACCCTCTTACACTGTTGGTGGGAATGCAAGTTGGTACAGCCACTTTGGAAAACAGTGTGGAGGTTCCTCAAAAATTTAAAAATAGAGCTACCCTATGACCCAGCAATTGTACTACTGGGTATTTACCCCAAAGACACAGATGTAGTGAAAAGAAGGGCCATGTGCACCCCAATGTTCATAGCAGCAATGTCCGCAATAGCCAAACTGTGGAAAGAGCCGAGATGCCCTTCAACAGATGAATGGATAAAGAAGATGTGGTCCATATATATAATAGAATATTACTCAGCCATCAGAAAGGATGAATACCCAACTTTTACATCAACATGGATGGGACTGGAGGAGATTATGCTAAGTGAAATAAGTCAAACTGAGAAAGTCAATTATCATATAGTTTCACTTATTTGTGGAACATAAGGAATAGCATGGAGGACATTAAGAGAAGGAAGGGAAAAATGAAGGGGGGGAAATCAGAAGGAGAGATGAAGCATGAGAGACTATAGACTCTGAGAAACAAACTGAGGGTTTTAGAGGGGAGGGGTGTGGGGGAATGGGTTAGCCCAGTGATGGGTATTAAGGAGGGCACATACTGCATGGAGCACTGGGGGTTGTATGAAAACAATGAATCGTGGATCACTGCATTGAAAACTGGTGATGGATGGTGACTAACATAACATAATAAAATTAAAAAAAAAAAGAAGCAAAATACTGTGTTACTTAGAGGGAAGGGGTGAGGGGGATTTATGAACAACCACATGGCAGAGGTGAAAATCAACCAGACTCTGAAGCAATAGAAGGATTTTGACAGATGGAGTTGGATGGAGGGAGAAATCCATCTCTGCAGAGAAGTGTTACGAGTTGAATTGTGTCCCCCAAAAAGATATTGTTGAAGTTCTAGTCACTAGAAGTTGTGAACATGACCTCATTTGGAAATAGGATTTATAAATATAATCAAGTTAAGATGAGGTTGAACTGGATGAGGGCTGGTCCTAATTCAATGACCAGTGTCAATATAAGAAGAGGAATATTTGGACCCTCTCCTGGGTAGGGGAGAAGGCCACATGAAAATGGAGGCAGAAAGAGACTGGAGCGATGCATTTACAAGCTAAAGGAACACCAAGGATTGCCAGCAACCCCCAGAGGTTAGGAGAGGCAAGAAAGGATTCTTCCCCTAGAGCCTTCAGAGAGAACACGGCCCTGCTGCCACCTTGATTTCAGACTTCTAGCCTCCAGAACTGTGAGAGAATACATTTCTATTATTCTAAACCACCCATTTTGTGATGCTTTATTATAGCAGGCTTAGGAAACTAATATAAGAAGAAAGAAGATGTGGCTTAGCCATGGGAAATGTGGGACCTATTCTGAAAGGTGAAGTTTGGATTGTCTGGAGAGCTGTGTGTGTAAAGATCAACAGTAGGAATTACACCTGGGAAAATAAGAAGGCCCAGATTGTGGAGTTTGGGCCACTATCTATAGTATATAAAGCATTATTAGGAAAGGGAGTGATGGAAGATTCAGGATGAACTGGAAGAATAGACTAGGGAAGAAGTTGGAACAGCTTATAGGCTGTTGTGGTATTTGAGATGAGAAGTGACATCCTGGGTGGTGGCAGTGGTTATGGAAAGGAAGCTATGGATTTGAGAGGCAGAGGTAGAATTGATGGAATGTGGGGACTAATTAGGTGCAGGAGGCACGAAAATAATTTGAACTTTGAAGTCTGGAGGCTGAGATGGGAGGATGGAGATGCTAATATCAGAGGCAGGAAACCCAGGAGGTAGAATTGGTTTGGGAGAATGTCTTGAGAAGGAGTCTGGGTTTTAGTAAATGGAGAAGTCCAGCAGAATGCTGGAAATGTGGACTTACAGCATGAGAGGTCTGTTGGGCTGAGAATATAGGTCTGGGGCCATCTGCACTGAGGAGATTGTCAAAGGCCTGAAAATGGTTGAGATCACCAAAGGAGATGGGTGAGCATAAAGGGAAGAGCTGAACACTGGGGGAGCACCTGTATTGAGGGGTGGGAGACGGAAGAGGCAAAGACAAGTTAGAGAGGCAGAGGGTAACCAAGATTAACCCAAGTCAGGGAAGCCAGAGAATGTAATCCGTGAAGGGGAGGGTGATCAGCAATATAAGATGCTATAGGGAAACTGAGGACAAGGACCCAGAAAGAGTCATTGGCTATAGGGATTAAAATGTCAAGGGTAACTTAAGAGAGGACAGTTTCAAGCTAGTGGTGCGAGAGGTCATTTTAAAAGGGTTTAGGAATGATGAAGGGGTGAAAGAAGCTAATATTCTTTTGACAGTTTTGGTAATGAATAGGAGACAGATAAGAGGTTTTTTGTTGTCCTTTCTGTCTTAAGGTAGAAAAATATATGAGCATATTAATATCCAAAGGGGAAGGAATTGAGAATTTGGGAGAACTGTAAAAAACAAAACAGAGCAGAAAACTGATGGAGCAGAGCCCTGGAAGGAAGAGGGATGGATTGGGATCTAGATAGAGAAGAATTAGCCTTGGAAAGGAGATGGGATACTTTCCCCTCTGAGGCAGGCAAAACGATAATAGGAGGGATTATAAATCATTTGGATGTGCAATGAGGAAGTTGAAGGAGTTCATGTTAGAGAGTTTCATCTCAATGAAGCAGAAAGCAGGTCACCTCCTGAGAGAGAGGTGTGGCTGAGTGGGTTGCAAGTTTGAGGGATGGGAAAGATGGTATCTTTGGAGAATATGATAGAGAGTGAAAAAAAGTCTTGCTAATAAGCCTAGTTGAGGTGGTAGCAACAGTGCTAATTGACAAAATTACTTTTAATTGGCAAGATGTAACTTCCTCTTGTAAGTTCTAACAGCATAGGAGAGGTAGGCAGGTGGAAAAGCAGATGGTAGGGAGAGGCCAGTACTGGTTACGAGCCAGATAATGACAGGAAAGGTGAAAACCAAGGGATCCAGGATATAGTAAAGGCTAGAACAGGCATTTTTTTTTAAAGATTTTATTTATTTATTTGACAGAGAGAGACACAGCCAGAGAGGGAACACAAGCAGGGGGGAGTGGGAGAGGGAGAAGCAGGCTTCCTGCGGAGCAGGGAGCCCGATGTGGGGCTCGATCCCAGGACCCTGGGATCATGACCTGAGCCAAAGGCAGACGCTTAATGACTGAGCCACCCAGGTGCCCCTAGAACAGGCATTTAAAAGACGTTTTGAGTAGGTATCAGTGTCCTTGTGCTTCAAAGTTATGTAATAATAGTGATGGGATAAAGACTTAAGAAAAAAGGAAAGTAAAGGATAAAAATTATGTTCCTTTCTTCCATTATACATTCCTTCTTTTCTCTCATTAATTCATTCAACCCTTGCCGAATGCCCATCCATGTCCAGGCATGGAGAAAGAAGGCAGGTGTCAGGTCTGTAGATTAG
This sequence comes from Phoca vitulina, assembly GCF_004348235.1. Classification (NCBI taxonomy): domain Eukaryota; kingdom Metazoa; phylum Chordata; class Mammalia; order Carnivora; family Phocidae; genus Phoca; species Phoca vitulina. The sequence continues at coordinate 21,992,795 of NW_022589733.1, read as the reverse complement.
GTTTCTTATCCTTGAGAGTCTAAAATAACAAGAACAATGGAGCACCTGGGTGGTTCAGTCGTTAAGCATCTGCGTTCAGCTCAGGTCATGATCCCAGGGTCCTGGGATGGAGCCCTGCATTGAGCTCCTTGTTCAGCGGGAAGCCTACTTCTCCCTCTCCCACTCCCCCTGCTTGTGTTCCCTCTCTCGCTGTGTCTCTCTCTGTCAAATAAATAAATAAAATCTTTAAAAAAAAAATAAAAGAAATAACAAGAATGAGAACAACAACAACAAAAAACCGCAACCAAAAAACCCCGAAACCAAAAACCAAAATCAAAACCAACAAGAACAATAAGCACTCAGCTCACATTGTCCATCAGGAATCACCTTAAGTGCCTATCTACATATAACCAGTTGGTACTTTGACCCTCGGATGTAGGAACAATTATTATGTCTAATTTCACTGATGAGGGTATTGAACTGCAAAGAAGTTAAATGACTTGTCAGGGTTACACAGTTAGTTGCCAGCAGAGCTGGGATTTGAACTTAGTGAGTCTGGCTCAAGTCTCTGCCCTTAACGACTACGCTATATGAACTAAAAAGATTTTGAAATGGGTTATAAGTAGGATGATTACATATTCCAATCAGTTTGGGACAGACCCACTTGATGGCTATTGTCCCAGTGAAAGTATTCATTGTATCCCCTTTCAATAGAAGTTTTAAAGGATGAAGTACATGGTTCTCCCCAATTTTAAGAGAAATTAAACAATTGCTGGGCTTTTCTTTAAACAATTAATTGTTGGCTTACGTGATGAATATAGACAAAGAACTGAAAGTCATTTAAGGAAAATAAATGAAATGGCTATCTCTTGCTATGATGCACAGCCTCACAGCCTGCAAAACCCAGCTTCTTTGATCCCATTGGTAAGACCACAGCCCCTGTCCCATTCCTAGTGCTCACCCTGTCCCTCTAAGCACTTTAAACCTACTGCTGAAGGAGTTAAAAGAGAAACACAGAAGGGTGCATTCTCCAAGCTGCTACCAATTGGACTTCTGCACACCCATTCTTTAAGCAGTAATGGAAATTGAACCACAAAACCCTACAGTGAATTTGCCCTCCCTATCTCTCTCTTTCTTATCTCCTTTCCTTACCTCCACCCCCAAGTGAGCACTCCACTATTTCTTCCAAACAAGTCATAATGACCACGTTTCATATGGATATGCAGCCTCAGCTAGAGCTGGTATCAGACTGATGCCAGGCCATTTGCAATAATGTTGGCTGCCTTGTGGCTGTTGGTAATGGCTTCAGATCATGAGCTACCTCTCCTTATTGTCTTCAGCCTCCAGTGGGAAGCAAGGAAATTGGTACCAGATTGGTGGATCTGGTACCCCATGAAAAAATGTGCTCTTGTCATCGCCAAATTAATCCCCTTGGAAGATTTAGAGATTCAACTCTCTGTGGAGAAAAAAATGTATGAGTTTTCTAATGCTCACTGATGATAGGCACTTATACAACATTGTGATTGGCTCTTAGTTCAGTAATGCCCGTTTAGAATGCTGCAATGTGCAAAAATGATGGTAATGCCTAGGACAGAGCAAGCAGAGAACCAACTCAGCAAACTCAACAGAAGACATCCATCCAGGGTTTTCAATATCCTGCTGAGCGGCCATTGTTTTGTAAGGCTTTATTATTCTCTGAGGTTTTATTATGCTGGTCCACAGAATTCTCTTATTTCTCTGACTGCGTTTTCTATTGTTTCCTCTGTCTGTTATCGGCCCTCTGTTTTTCCTTTCTCTGGACTCACTCGTGCAGTAACTTTATGCATTCATAGTGATTTCAACTACAATTTAGATTACAAAATGTTCCAAATATACACTGAAGCTGCCTGAAGGGCATTTTACTCTTTCTCCCTTCCTTCTTTGGTAAGCTCATCCTCTAATATGATTTCAATAATAGCTAACATTTATCATGTGTCAAGTACAAAATTGATGCTTGGAACCCTGCAAGGTAAGTACTATTATATCTTTGTCTCTCAGAGAAGGAGCTAGTAAGTTGTAGAACTGAGATTTGAACCCAGAAATTCTTGCTTCAGCACCTACGCTCTTAACTACCACACTAGGATGCCTCTTCACAGTCAACCATTTGGTTTTCTACCTTGTGACTAGATATGCCAACAGCTTCCTAGTACTCTTTCTGACATCAACAAAACTCAACATCATTTTTCATATGAAAAGTTTACCGTGTTCTCTATTGATCAAATATATTTAAAGTCCTCCAAAGTTTTCTACTCACTTCTCTGTCACCCAAGCCCATTCAGAATCGATACCAGCTAAGGAGATTTGTGTGCCAGGCAAAGTGTTTTTACCATTTCTTTAGGCTATTTCTCTACCTAAAACAGTCTTTTTATCTCCTCTCTGGGAAATCTTTTACCTCCTCCTTTAGGATTTACCTTTTTCAGGGAGGAAAATAAAGCTAATCAGGGATGCTGTGTTCTATTTCTTTATTTGTCCTGCAGAGTCTAGTAATGTTTATCATCCACTGATATGCAGTAAAGATGGCTAATGTACCCCGACGTAAGCATCCTAACCAACACTGGAAGGAACTCAGGCCTGATAGCTGAGAGGCACAACTTAATAATTACTAAAGATCAAAGTGTAGGTCTTTATCTATAGAGAGGCTTCTGTTTTGTTTCTAGGCTGTTTCCTATTTGTGTTCACTTCCATTCCTCATTCTTCCCTTGTTCTGCTCTGTGTAGCTGGGAGCTGAACCCTTTGCAGGTTGTATTTCTAGGCTCCAAAGTCAAGTGGCTTACCAGCTAGGTTTGGCCAATGAGAGGAGCTGGAAGGAGAATGGAGTGTGGGAGGGAGGAACCAAGCACATTTCCCTCTTCTTTCTGCTTTGGGATGGGACTCCAGCAACAACTGTGTTTCCTCTGTAGCTCCAGCTCAACCCCATAGGCCTGACATGATTCCAGTCCCTGGACTCTGATAGCACCACCTCCTCCCTTTGTCTCTGCAGGAGGGTAGTGGCTTCCTGCCGTTGTTAACTGCCCCGCCCCCACTGGTGTCTCAGTTCTCCCATGTAATTCCTTGCATTAAATTTCCTCTTGTGAATACTTGAAGTGCTTTGTTTTCCTGGTTAGACATTGAAAGAGCAAGCAACCTGTTTTTTGTTTTTGGGTTTTTTTTTTAATCCTAATAGAATCATGGAAAAATTCTCCTGGTAATCTTTTTATTTTTTTATTTTTATTTTTTTGGAGAAAGAGAGAGCAGAGCAAGCGAGAAAGAACACTAGTCGGGGGGTTGGGGGAGGAGAGGCAGAGGGAGAGGGAGAAGCAGGCTCCCCACTGAGCAGGGAGCCAGATGTGGGGCTGGATCTCTGGACCTTGGGATCATGACCTGAGCCCAATGAGCCACCCAGGTTCTCTTATCTTGGTAAACTTAAATCCTTGTAGAGCTGTCCTCTGGTTGTTTAGGAGGTGATAACTGGCCACATCTAGTAAGTTAATGGAGGAAAAGATGAAAGTGATGTGGTTGTAACAATGGCATTAAGCCTCTAAGATAGTACTGATGCAAATGTGTTTCAAACTTACAACTCTTCCATTCTTGACATTCTCTATTACAAATAAATTTTGAATATACACCACAAATACATAGCTTTGTAAGTAGTAAGGTAAGAAAAATGATTTATTTATGATTTCATAGGTAAATGAGACTAGCTCAGTCTGAACATTACAACCCTATCATATTATTTTATTGGTATATTTAAAAGGACTTGTTTAATATTTAATGTTTGTTAACAAGCAGGCATGTTTACATTGCTATAGGAAATGGGACAAACACTTTTAAACTTAATGCAAATGTCTAAGGTAAAGCTTGACCCTAAGATGAGCCATAAATTCACCCTGTGCCAATCTAATTAGAGCCATGTGGTGAGCAAACAGGACAGACGTCATCTGTTCATTCTTGTTCATCCATTCACCCATAGCCTCAGTCTGTCCTGTCCCCAACTCTTTTCTCAACTATGACATCTGGAGGGATCCTTGGGAATTTCTTTTTGAAGTTCCTGTCTGGATATAAGTTCTTTGATATGGAGGAAAGGAAATAATCAATTTAACTATTTGATGCCCCTGAAAGTAAGACCTCCCATGAACCAGGAGTCCCAGCTACAGCAGAATTTAAGCTATGATCTCAAGCTGAGCTCCAAGCCATTATAAAGGATTTTTAAGACCCAAAGAAGGATCAAACTAAATTTATAGAAGAATTTAGGATTCATTTTGGAGCTTATGACCCTGGGCTCCCTGATTTGTACCAATTTGTTCACATGGTGCTAAGTCCAGGAGATACCCAAAGATGGCTCCATGCAGCAGATTAGGACTCCTCTAGAGACTTGGAGGACCCCATCAAGTAGTCCTCAAAAGATGGAATAAAAAGAGAAAGAAAATTAGATTAATTGCTCCATGAAGCTATATGAGAGTTTTTTTCTGTGAGAATTGATTGGGCCATAATATAATCCTATAAACACAAAAGGGATGAATCAGTTGCAGACTTTCAAATTTGCTTAGCAGAAATATTTAGACAGCATTATGGTCTCAGGGACTCTGAAGCTAATATTGCCTTGTCTGCTCATTTTGTTAATGGGCTTTGCCCTGAGCTTAATGATTTATTAAAGAAGCATAAATTAGAATGGGAGATCACTCCCCTTTCTAAGCTCCAACATCTTGCTGAGTATTTTGAAAGAATTTTTAGACAGTGGAAGTCATAAAGCAAATAAACTCATGACCCTACAATTATAGCAACTATAGGGGCCTCAATCAAATTTTAGAACTAATTTTGCCCCTGTTGACAAAGATACCTGTCAATACTGCAAACAGAAGGGACAATGGAAAAGGGACTATACCTTCAAACAACATAATTATCCAACTAGAGGGAACGTTCAACCATCAGATCTCCAAGATGATTATCAACAATGACAGGACTTGGAGGAATTGCACAGTAAGCTACTCCTAGTAATTCCTAAAAATCATCAGGATGAAATAAAACGTAAAATAAATGGAGAAATCTGTACTGTGCTAGTAGATACCAGAGTAACTTTAAACCCCACCATGATACACCAAGAACTTCCTTGGAGTAATAAAAATGTTTCGGTGGTGGGTGTGTCCAATCAAAATCAAAGGGTTCCTTTATCAGAGCCCATACTGTTACCCTTGGCCTCTTCTCTGAGAACCTTGCCTTTCTATTATTTGACACGGCTCCTCTAAATCTCCTAAGAAGAGATTTACTTTCTAAATTAGGAGGCCAAATAAATTTTTGCCTCAGGAGAAATAACCTTGGAATTTCCAGAGTCAATAGATCCTGAAACATTATGTGCTCTACAAGCCCAAACTGATTATTCTGAAGGGGCTAACAAACCCCATAATGACATAAATATTATACACTGCTCCAAACTCCCTAACGTTCTTATGGGCCTCTTCTTTCACAGATATGGGAAAAATTAAGAGTGCTGAACTATTAAAATTCAGATCAGGAAAACAGTGTGGAGAGTCCTCAAAAAATTAAAAATAGAAATACCATATGATCCAATAATTCCACAACTGGGAATTTTCCCAAAGAAAACAAAAACACTAATTTAAAAGGATACACACACCCCTATGTTTATTGTAGTATATATGCATCCCTATGTTATTCCATTATTTACAATAGCCAGATATGGAAGCAACTCAGTGTCCATCAGTAGATGAATGGGTAAAAAAGATGTGGTATACATATACAAGGGAATATTACTCAGCCATAAAAAGAATGAGATTTTTGTCATTTGTGACAGCATGGATAGACCTAGAGGGTCTTATACTAGATGAAACAGTTAGATAGAGGAAGTCAAACACCATATGATTTAACTTACATGTGGAATCTAAAGAACAAAACAAATGAACAAACAAACAAAAAGTAGAACTGACACATAAATACAGAGAACAAACTGATGATTGCCAGACAGGAGGTAGCCGGAAGGATGGGCAAAATGGGTGAAGGGGAGTGAGAGATACAGGTTTTTAGTTTTGGAATGAATATGTCACAGGGATGAAAGATACAGCATAGAGAATATAGTCAATGGTATTGTAGTAGTGTTGTATGGTGACAGATGGTAGCTACACTTGTGGTGAGCATAGCATAACCTGTAGACTTTCAAATCACTATGTTGTATACATGAAACCAATGTAACACTGTGTGTCAACTGTACTTCAATTTAAAAAAAGAAAAAGAGAAGATGATAAGCTAGAAACAAATAAGAGATTATTTGAATATATTTTGGCACAAACATAAACAAAATTCAGATTCATCCTTCTAAACCTCTTCCAAAATTGCCCCAAGACCCTTTAAAACCTGGAGCTATACAAGGGCTCATCCCCATAATAAAAGATTTAATAAATCAGGGACTAATTATTCCCTGCACCAGTCCTTGCAACACTCCTATCTACTCATAAAAATAGCCCCATGGTCGAGGGTGGAGATTTGTAAAAGATGCTAGGGCTATAAATAAAACTGTATTCCAAGGTTTCCTGTGGGACCCAACCCAAACATTCTGTTGTCAAATATTCCAATTGAATGTAAATGGTTTACAGTTGTAGCTCTGTTTTGCCCTCTTTAGCATCCCAGTAAATAAGGAAAATTAGTATTTGTTAACTTTCACTTGGAAAAATCAACAGTATACTTGGATAGTATATTCACTCAAGGATTTACTGAGGCCCCTTCATATTTATCACAAGTTCAACATTGGGATTTAAGTACACTACAACTTCCCAGAAATTCTACCTTGATTCAATATGTAGATGACTTACTTCTTTGCTCCTCATCCAGAGAGAACTCAGAAATTGACTCAAAATATCTATTGCAACAGCTAGCTTATAAAGGCCATAAGGCCCCTTGAGATAAACTTCAGTTTTCATAAGAAAAAGTACATTACCTTGGTCATGATTTATCAGCAAAAGGAATCATTCTGCCTCCAGAAAGAATAAGTACCATCCAAAATTACCCCAGACCTAAGACTAAGAGACAACTTAGAAGATTCTTTGGACTTTCAGGATATTGCCAATTTTGGGTCCCTAATTTTTCCTTATGGCTTCTCTACCCTATGAACTGACTAAAAGTAACATTTAGGAACCTCTTCCTTGGGAAACAAAATATGAGGAAGTCTTTACTGAAATCAAACAAGCCTTACAAAATCCTCCTGCACTGGGGCTTCCTGACTATACCAGGCTTTTGACACTGTTTATGAATGTAACAGGCAGGCATTGGGAGTCCTTACACAAGAACATGGAAAAAAAAAAGTCATATAACTTATTATGGCTTATAATTGGACACGGTGGCCACGGTATAACCAAATTGTTTAAAGGTAGTTGTAGCTGCTAAAATTATAGAATCCTCTTTAGAGCTTGTTCAAGGATGTGTATTAAATCTGAAGTTTCCTCATGCTGTAGAGTTTGTTAAACACTGAATGCACTCAGCAATTCTGTTAGTAGAGTAACATGACATTCTACTCCTGTCTCCTCCTTCAAATCTGCACATTCTTTGCTGCAACTCCTTAAACTCTGTTACCTTCACTCTTAACCTGACAAAGGATAAGCTCACAACTATGTTGAATTGGTCTCTCAAAATCTGACTCCTAGATTAGATTTACAAGAAACTCTAAATTAGCCAATCTGGATTTAGTACTCTATGTTAATGGTTCTTATGTCGAAAATTCTGAAGGGAAATATCAAGCTGGGTATGTTGTAACTACACAATATGAATTATTAGAAAGAAGAGTCCTTTCTCAGTTTAACTCAGCTAGCCAGCAGAATTATTTGCCCTCACTCAAGATGTGAACTAGCAAAAGGAAAAACTGCAAATATTTACACAGATAGCAGGTATGTTTTTGGAGTGGTCTTTGCATTTGGTATGCTCTAGAAACAAGATTTTTTTTTTTTTTTTTTTAAAGATTTATTTATTTGTTTAACACAGAGAGAGAGAGCACAAGTAGGCAGAGCAGCAGACAGAGGGAGAGGGAGAAGCAGGCTCTCCGCCGAGCAGGGAGCCCGATGCGGGGCTCGATCCCAGGACCCTGGGATCATGACCTGAGCCGAAGGCAGCCACTTAACGACTGAGCCACCCAGGCGCCCCTAGAAACAAGATTTTTAATATCAAATGGTATGCCCATAAAAAATGGACCTCGGGTTGCTGACCTTCTTTATGCTGTTATTATTTTCACAAATAGCTATTAGCAAAATTGAGGCTCATACCTGCCGATCAGACTCTGAATATCAAGGAAATGCTATGGCTGATGTTCATGCTAAGGCTGCTACTCAAGAAATTCCTAATGTACCCAAACTCTGTACTTCAAATGAATTTTGTAAGATAGATCCAAATCTGGTTACTCATGACAACTTGTGTAACATACAAAAATTGTGTCAAACACTGAAAAACAAAAATGGCACCAAGGATGTAAATTTAACAACAATAACAACAACAATAGACTCTGAGAAGGTCCAAATGGTCTTCTGATCCTTCCTGAATTTCTCAAATTGTCACTCTGTGAGCACTTCCCATGACTACCCATCATGGAATTGACAAAATGCCCCAAATTATGAAAAAATGTTGGTGGAGTGATTGTCCTAAATTGTCACGACAGATTTATAGTCAATGTTTAACCTGTCAATCACATAACCCAGGTAAAATTAGTAAAGTAGCTCCAGGGGTTGTTCCCCTACCATCCAGACCATTGGAACATTTACAGTTGGACTTCATTCAATTGCCTCTTTCTAGGGGTTATCAATATGTATTTGTAATGGTATGTCTGTTTTCTAGATGAGTAGAAGCTTGTCCCTGTTGGAAAGCTGATGTAGCTACTGTGGCAAAGAAATTATTAGAAAACGTTTTCCCACTATGAGTTCCACACTTGATCTTAGCCAAAAGGCCGAGAAGCGATCCCCACTATGAGTTCCAAACGAAATTTCAAGTGATCAAGGGACTAACTTTACTAAACAGGTTATAAAACAATTAAACCAGGTTATTCAAACATTGTGGCACTATCATTGTTCCTATCATCCTCAGTCTTCAGGGAAAGGTGAACATACCAATGGTATTCTGAGATGGAAGCTGGCAAAACTGACTGAAACCACAAGATTACCATGGCCTACAGTGTTAGCCTTCGCTTTTATGATTTTAAGGTTAACACATTTTGGGAACCATAAATTGACACCTTATGAAATCATCACTGGGTAACCTATGTCCTTAAAGATAGAACCCCATACATATTTTGCCCTTATAAATTCTGATATGACCAAATGCTGTAAAACACTAATACAATATTCAAAAGCTTATTTTCAATAGCTTGATGTACCCCATATATTGGAACCTGGAGACTGGGTATTCTGGGAGGGACATCAGTGAAAAATGGCACTTGAATCTTGATGGAAAGGGATGTAATAGGTTCTTTTCACTTCTTACACAGCAGCTAAATTACAGGTTATTGAACCTTGGATCCACGTCTCTCATTTAAAGAGAGCTCCCCCAGACTCTTGGACTTGTCAACCCGCAGCTGACTTAAAATTAAAGATTTCCAGGAAAAAGTCTTCCCCTGAAGCAGATGATAGCACAATATAGACAACTTCTGCCCAAGATCATGCAACCAGATATGCAGAGTTCCTCATTTATTTTCAAGACTTTATTTTATAACAATTGTTGTGTGATTAGTGTCTTGCAAACTAACTCAAAATGTTTAAACTTATGGATCTCTTTATGTTGGGAATTTTCCTCACCTACACTGAATACTCACTAAGGTCCACCATCCAACAAATAACTTCTTTTACTAGTCAAAATGATTTTTGGTTACTTAGCCATTTTTTTTAAGATTTTATTTATTTATTTGACAGAGAGAGAGACAGCAAGAGAGGGAACACAAGCAGGGGGAGTGTGAGAGGGAGAAGCAGGCTTCCCGCTGAGCAGGGAGCCCGATGCGGGGCTGGATCCCAGGATCCTGGGATCCTGACCTGAGCCGAAGGCAGACGCTTAACGACTGAGCCACCCAGGCACCCCTACTTAGCTATTTTTTAAGAGAGAGAGAGCACACACAAGTGGTGGTGGGGGGGATGGGAGGGGTAGAGGGAGAGAGATAATCCCAAGCAGGCTCCATGCCCAGTGTGGAGCCGGGGCGGGGCTGGATCTCACACCCTGAGATCATTACCTGAGCCAAAGTCAAGTGTCAGACTCTAACTGAGCCACCCAGGCGTCCAGGTTACTTAGCCATTTAAATGCTCAGAAGACACCCAATTAATATTAGAACCAGCTGCTATACATGCCTAGATTGACTAATTCAGGAAAATGGCTTTATGAAAAGGTCTGGTATTCTTCCCTTGGCCACTCAACTAATACTTATATAATTAATCTGGCAATGTAACACTGCCTCTGAAAATCGTAAGTGAAACTTAAAAAGTTCCCCCAAATTGATATGAGGTAATCACTAACCAATTCCCTTTCATTTAACAAAATTCTAATATTGTAACCAATCACTGTAAAGAATAAACACTCACTGCCTTCCTACTATACAAGTTGCTCCATAACCATATATCTCTGAGCCTCATTCCATGTTTGGTTTGAGGGCTCCTGGTTTACAAACTGTCTTTTTTATGTGTACGCAATAAACTTTTACTAATTACTACTTAAGTGATTTGTTGGTTTTACTTCTGGTTTTTTTTTTTTTTTATGAACTTCTGGCAGTAAAATGACACAGTTGTATCTCATGGCGGTCCTCAAACTTTTGTATCTCATATCCCATCAATTATTGAATGCCGTCAATACAAGCTAGTTTCCTTCCCACTCTGATCCCTTCACTTCCCACCAAAGACTGGTAGGAGCAAGCAGGAAAGTTTCTTTTCCAACCATAACATTAAATGCTGTGGGCATTCTATTGCCATGTTTACAATTTATGTTTTTAATTTTTTTCCTAGGGTGTAAGAAATTTTAGAGAGTATATTTTATCTTGAATCTGTCAGTATTCTAAAAATCTTGCAGTCCACTTAACCTATGTTGTTTTCTTGCTGATTAAGAAACCTTCTAGTATCTTGCTCCATGCTCCTCTTGAACACTCAACATCATGAGGCTTATTGAACTTCAGGCATCTTGCCCTCTTCTAGTTCATATATAACTCAGGCAGGCAAAGTGAAAAGGAGAATAACTTGCACACTGGAACTAATAAAAGCAATTGTACAGTTGATTGTAAATACCATGGGCTGAAGATGCATGTAGTAATCAAATAGCCTTCCCTTTGGGACAGCTGGAGGAGGAAGCAGTCAAGAGCCTTCAGGGCAAAAAGGGGCCTACAAGCCTAGGTCATGAACCTTTTGTTCGCACTGGCTTGTTAAAGAGAATTCTGGCACTGTTGGTTGCAAAGCAGTTAATAACTGAGGAGCAGACAGCAGAAGTTCTGGGTTTGATCCTAAGGTTTACAACTCCCTCAACTTCTCTCCACCCCAGTTTCTTCAAATGTAAAAGCAGAACTAATGGCTTCACAGGATTGATGTGAGGGTTGTGTATGGATGTTTAAATCTGAACTCTAGGAAAATATTCAAGAAGTAGTATAGAATAGTAAGAATAGAAGGGAATAGTCAGCTGACCATAGCTGTCTGGCAGTTAAGACCAAGTTTTCAGTTGTGAGAGATTCCAAGAGTTAATATATATACTTAATATACATATTATATAATAATATATATGTTATTATAAAATTATATATTTTTGTGTTCTATTTTTCATACATATTTATATATGTAGATATGCATATATACTGTAATGAAATATAAATATTTTGGGGGGACTTCACTGAAGAAGAGATCAAAGTCTTGGAAAAAAGGATAAGTAAGGATATGCTATCTAATTGAATCAAATTACTCAAAAGTCCTTTGGAATAGCTAAATCAGGAGGCAAGGAGAAGTAATATTTATTTCTCTTTTTAAGGGAGATAAAAATCCTTACTTAGTTTTCTGAGATCCGGAGGCCCCTTCCATCGGTCTCTCCACAGCCCTGGCTCTCATTCCCCAAAGCAGTAAGAACAGAGTTCTCAGCCTCTACATTGATGATTTATCCCGGTCACAGAGGGGACACTCGGCTAACTGAGGTTAACAGCTTTCTCGGTTTCATTTCAAAAAGACATTAGCATGGAGGCTCTATGAAACGCTGATATGCCAAATACTGATTCATTCACCTGCAGAGTTCGCTATAAGGCAGGGACCTATTTGACAGGCAGGGCTGAGCTCCCAGCCTTTTCCTAAAGGGCAATCCCATAATTCATTTCCCAGTGCTAAATTATACCTGACACCTCACTGAAGACTTCAGGTGCACTCACCCAACTGCAATAAGCCTAATGTGGAAGAAGACAGTTGGGAATGACAAAGGTATTCTTTTTGAATATAATATAACTAATTCAATTGTATGTGGAAATACCTGTGATGTAATACATTTCCAGGCAGGGTTGGGTTAAGGGCAGTAATTGAGTGGATGTGGGGATGTGACAGTCATGTACACAGCCGGACAGGGTGGCCCTGGTTAGGTCCTTACCCTGGCCACAGGCTTATGCATGGGGACCTCCATGTTGTACATTACTACCTAAGCTACATGACCCTTGACATGACCTTACAATTGGCCTATTCACCAAATAAGTGCCAACCTTCCTATAATACTCTACTCTCCTTCCAAATTTGCAGGAAAGCAGATTGTCCAGAAGTTGCAAAGCAGTGGGCTCTTGTTACTCCTCAATGGAGCTTTCTGTGGAGAGGCTGAACAATGGGTACAGAAGCAGAATGTCTGTCTCCCACCCTTCAGCAAAAGGTGTTCCAGTAGCCAACTGCTTTAGCATGGTGGTTAACTTGTCAGACTTGGCTATAAAGGCCACAGAGGTGATATGGTAGAAGAGAAATAAAAACAACTTGACAAGTGCATTCATAGTCTAGCTTCCTCATTCTCTTATCCAGGACTTTTCTTTTAGTGTGTGCTGGGGTCATGGACCATTTTACTTCATGCTACGTGAAGAAGCTAAGCAGGCACATGAGCCTGGTCAAAGCTCAGGGGAACTTTGGAGCGGTGAGGCAACATGTTTTCTCTCTAGCTCAGGAAGTTTACCTGATTATGTGCCAGATGTTGGGGACACTGCAGTGAATGGACAGACACAGGGTCTTCTCTCATGGAGCTTTTGGTCTCACTTGGGAGACCTGAGCTTCAGAGGAAGAATTAAGTTGACTAAGAAGAAGGACTAAGATGTGCACAGCTAGACAGTGCATACCCTCACTAGGTGTTTGATAACTGCTTGCTGAATGAAGAAACTGTAAATCGGGTGAAAAGCAAAGAAAAGGAGCTAACCATTATCAAGTGCCTTTCATGTCCCAGATTCTATGCTAGGTCATTTTCATCACATTATCTGATTCATCACAGGATGAACAGTCAAAGTCAAGGTCAGACCCTGGTATATGGCCTCTGAGATAGTCTCTTCCATGGCATAAACATGGGAAACTGCTTTTTGGTAGAAAGACTGCAAGATTAGTTGTCCCTAAAATTGGGGCTTTGGTAATAACTCTTGTTTGTTAATGGCATAGCCTTAGACAAGTCATTTATCCTCTCTGGGCTTCAGTTTCCACATCAGTAAATTGGAGATGATAATACCTCCCACCTAGGGTGGCCAAGAGGATTTGATGAAATGGTGAATGTAAACGGGCTTTAATTATAATTAAGACCCTGCTCTCTGTAAAAGGAAAATCAAATTTTATCCAGTTCACTTTTTAAGAGTTCATTATGCTACTAAACGATGATATTTTGTATGGTTTTAATTCCAACAACAACATCAGAAACAACAGTAAGATTGTCCTGACGGTTATCAAAGAGGTATTTGGGAACATTTGTGTCAGAAGGAATCTTTTAATAGGTTGAAGTTTTTTTCAAGGTGATTATTTGCTCTGTACTTATCACATATTTGGGAAAATTACTAATGCCCCAATATTTAGGCACATAAGTCGACATAATTAAGTTCTTTCTTTATAAATCTACCTCTTTTGCCCCTTCATCATTTCTGTTTTTTTTCTCTTAAGATTTTATTTATTTGAGAGAGGGAGAGAGAGAGAGTGCGTGTGCATGCCTGTGTGTGAGTGGGGGGAGGGGCAGAGGCAGAGAATCTCAAACCGACCTGGCACTGAGCACAGAGCCCGCTGTGGGGCTTGATCTCACAACCCTGAAATAATGACCTGAGCCAAAAACAAATGCCGGAACTTACCGGCACCACCGGGGCACCCTGCCCCTTCACCATTTCTAAGAATTCTTTAGATGAATTAAAATTTGGAGAACACAGGAGAATAGATTTCAGAATCTCACTGAATAAAGGACTACCCTATTTAATGACAGGAAGTACACTTTCCCCAGTTAGCATTTTAATAATGAAAATGAAAATTGTATATAACTATTTTCTTAGCAATCCTTTGTTCTTTTAGTCATAAAAAGAGGTTAAGTATCACCTCTGTTTAACTTTACTTTTATTTTTTTTTTCTGTGCTCTAATTTTGTCTTGGTTTATGAATCTTCCTATGTCAAAATCTGTGAATTCTATAATTTCCTTCCCCTTCTCGAGATCATTAGTGAAGTGGTTATATTATACCAAAATGGGCATCAGTCCTCAGAGATGCACTGGACACTGTCTCCCACCTAAATGTGAGGGGCCACCATTTGTCATTACTCCTTGTTTATGGTCCTTCAGCCAATTTTCAATCTATGTGACCATGCACATATTCTACCCAATTTGAATTAATTTTGCAAGTGGAAATTCATGGAGCAGTGTATCAAATGCTTTAGTAAAATCTATATATATTACCTCTAGTGCATTCCCTTCATCCATTAATCTCGTAATGCGATTTAAAAGAGTGATCACATTTGTCTGGAATGATTTGTCCTTTATCCATCCCTAAAGCTGCCTCCTGCTCTTGGTTCCATTATCCCCTACATCCTTTCAGTTCTTCTCTCTTTGCATTCGAGTCATTATATTATTAGGCACAGAGGTTACATTTTAATAGTTGATAATTACTAAGAACACCTTTTTTTTCTATTTTGAAAATATTTATAATATTCAAATCTTTAAAGTGAGGATTATTGAAAATAATCTCTATTGATTGTTAAATTCCTAAGCAAATTGCTTTATGCAATCTCTTTATCTCAAGCTATGATTCTGTTAACAATCTATTTGCCCAGGTCCTTTTTTTAATGTAAGTTTTTGTTATATAGTATAGTATTTAAGTTGTCTTTCCTGTTCTGCTTGCTTGAATTGTTTGAATTGTTTGAATTGTGTTTTCAGAACCATATTTTCATTTCTGCCTGGGAAAGATGTCTACTGTGCTGCATAAACTAAGGGTGATTATAAATATCAAATTCTTGCTGTAACTCTAACATAATCATATCAACTACGAATGCCTATATTTATTTGCAAAATAAGTCTTGCCCTATGTTTTCTTATGTGTATCTAGATTAATTTGCCTGCCTGCTAAAAATATTCCTCACCTTTTAGATTTATGGAAATTTTCTTCTGAAGAACTTAAGGGTTATATGCCAAATCCGTAAATTTGGAGCAACAGTGAAGTAAGAATATAAGATGTTTCAAAAGAGTTAGGAGAGTAGGATTGAGAATAATAATAACAAAAGAGAAGAATGATAAAATTAGGGAGAAGTAGGTATGTAACAGGTAAAAAAGCATGCAAGAAGCAATGGACCTTTAGAAACCTAGTGACAAGAATATCAGTTAAGGCTATGTGGGGACTTCCTTTCAAAAGGTGAGGAAGCTCAAATATGGATTGATGCTTTGAGATCAATTCTTTGACCCACAGTTCCAATGCAAGCTACTTCTCTCTATCTATCATCATAGTCACTGTCCAATCTTTCTTCTTTGCTCCACCAACACTCTGTTTAGGAACGGAGGACTCAATACTGCTTTTTCAACTTTCTGCTTCAGTGGGTGAAGGTAAGTGAATACTGAAACAAGGGTCAGGTCCACAGGATATTTAGGCGTCTACTCCATAGACACTCACCACTGACCCTGATACGATACCACTTGTAGGATACGTGTAGTGCACATGGATCAGTGTCTTATTAAATGATGGGGTGAAATGAGCTTTACCCAAGACAAGATCTTAGTACTTTATATTAAATCAGATTCAATTTTGTAATCTAAATTTGTGGTTGACTAGTATATTTCAATAAGATATTCTATAGAGGTGTATTGAAAGCCATTGAACTGTTAACCAATGACTCAGGTGCAACATGTGCTCATGCACAAGAACATTGAATGGAAGACTAGACCATAAAAATGGCTATAAATTGTCTTCCAATTTTATCTTCATTTTGATCTCTATCCTCTTCCTCCTGTAATAAACAAGTCCATTGTAGATAAAAATCAACTTGGACCCAAGAAATATGCAGCCTCACAGCAATATGTGAATACCCATTCATTTGGGTAGAAATAGCAAGTGTTTATTACTGGGAAGCAAGAGGTGCATACAAAATCATGTCAATATGCATGAATAAATTCTGATTTTTATGTGACATTAATATTAAGAAGTTGAGTGCATGTCTGAAAGTGTACCTTACTATGTATAAGCATCTGTGCTTATTCTACACAAAGCATTTGTATTGAGGACTTAAGAGGCTTTTATTACTAATGCTCTAGTTTTCAACGAAATTTTCATAATCATTTTCAAATACATAGAGTTTTAGGGGGAATTTACACATTTATATCTGTGCCTTAAAATAAAAAATATTTTCCCTGGCTTTTTAAATTTGAGAAAGCCTGAAAATCTCAGGATGTGAAAAAAGCCGTCTATCTCCATGCCCATCCTGACTTTCCCTTGTCTGTACTAACAAAAACCTAAAAACTGGGTCTGAAACTAGGATATTATCATTATTATATCCTTAATATAGGATTATTATTTTTTAAGAAGCTATAAATTGAGAATTGCACTAAAAGGGAAGTAGAACAGGGTCCCTGTGGCCATCTTTACTGCCTGGGATATGAAGGTGCCAATGACAGAAAATCTGACTCAAGCAAACATTCAACCTACTGACTTTAATTTTCTATTAATTTTAATTTTCTGTAATATATGGCTCCTTGTCTTTGAATTTTCCTTCCTCTTCCTTTTTAGTATCTACTGCACCCCTGCTATGTGCCACACATCGTGGTAGGTGGTGGAAATAAGCCATGGGCCATGCCCTCAGGAATGTGCACTCTTTAGGAGGGACGGCAAGTAAATTGATGCGAATCCTGTGGTGTGCTAAGTGTTAGTTAGAGAGGTTGTGGGTGCACTTAAGGCACAGAAAAGTGGCAGTTTATTCCTCCTGGGGGAAGGCTGGTGAAATTGTTTAGAAGAGATGATGCTTCAGTTGAATTTTGAAAAATGAGTAGGAAGTAGCTAAAGCAGGGGTTCTTAACCTGGCATCCACTGATTCCTAATAAATCCATGGATAGAGTTCAGTGGGTCTATAAACTTGGATGGGACCAAAAAAAAAAAAAAAATCACACCTTTATTTTCACTAATATTGAACCACATTTAGCATTTCCTTCAATTATAACTGTAGGAAACAAACTGGTACCAGTCACAATGTCATCAACAAAATTCACAGCCATTTTCATATCACATCCGTATCACATATTGTAGGTAATTTCAAAATATCCCTAATGTTCATCACTACCTTAAAATTATAGCAGTAGATCCTCCACTGGATCTTATTCACCCCAAAATTACAGTAATAGATCTACCAGTGGACCATATCAATATTTTAATAAAAAGTATACATATTATCATATCAGAAATTGATTTTAATGTTTAAATGATTTTAATCTTTTGAAAACTCAATCT
Source organism: Phoca vitulina (assembly GCF_004348235.1). Classification (NCBI taxonomy): domain Eukaryota; kingdom Metazoa; phylum Chordata; class Mammalia; order Carnivora; family Phocidae; genus Phoca; species Phoca vitulina. The sequence continues at coordinate 21,974,911 of NW_022589733.1, read as the reverse complement.
CAATATAAATTGGTTTCCTTTGTAATTCTATACATTTTATTTCATACGTTTAAAAGTATTATTCTGAGAAGAGGTCCATAGGCTTCAGGGCTATGGCAGTCTGGAAATAGGGTCCATGACACAGAAAAGATTAAGAACCCCTGAATAAGTAAGAAGGTTGGGGAAAGGGACAGTGGTTATTTCAGGAAGAGGACAACGTTTATGGTTGATTTTAAGTGTTTTATCTTGATATTTCAAACGATACATAATATTTCTTTAAAAGCAAATGTTGGTGGTATGAAGACTAAATATGTGCATGTCAGTTCTGTGAACTGAGTAATATATACTCATTGTGTTTTCATAGGGACATGTTCCTGGGGAGCAAAACTATTGATTAGGTATATTAATAACTCACAGAATTTCTGAGTCTAACAAGAAAGGTCTATCATGGCGTCAGACTCTGTAGCCAGTAGTGGTGTGATAAAGGCCAAAGAAAGATGCCTGAAATACTTATTTACTACCTTTTCTTGCATGAGCAGAATGCTAACAATCATTTATTTTCAACCAACGTTTGCCTTAAATGCATTTCAATGGTTGTGATAGGTGCTGGTACAGAATATGCTAAAATTTTATCAAATATTAATGGAGGCAGCTGGTAACTTAAGAAAGAGCACTTGACCAGGGGTCCATACCCCCAGGTCATTAGCCCAAGTCTGATACTCATATCTGTGTCACCTTGTTCATGTTTATTATTGGTAAAATGGAGGTAATGACTTTGCTCTAACTTATCTCATAAGTTTGCTCTAAGGGTCAAATGAGTATGTCAAGATGCTCAGAAAGGCTTGAGACATAATACATATATTTTTCTATAGAAATAATAGTGAAATATCAGTATCATTATATTTTATGTTATAAATATAGAAATAACAGTGAAATGTTTCTATCCTTGCATTAAAAATATATTGAATATAGAACCTTTTAGACAAATGGGATTGAAAAACATATATATGTATAAAATATAACAGGCATATGTAGCACATAACATATATCTATAACATAGGAGTTAAATTCTTATAAGACTGAAGACACTGAAGCTTGCTTTCCTAAGCCACTGGGTTATTCCATCATAATAATTATTTCCCTATGGCTGGTAACAAGCTTTCAAATATGACCTGTAGGAACAGTAGCACAAGACAGCAATGAATTTATGTATGTGCTATCTAGATTTAGTGGCACTAAGATCACACAGAAACACATTTAATTAGTGGAGTGCATTCAGTTCTAAAATTTAGATCACTTTCTCCAAATAAGCTTGTTCTTCACAGGAATCATGTAAGCACATGTTGACAAATATTGCAAACAATGGGAGAAAGACACGAATCTTAGGATTTTTCTTCCTAAAAAAAAATCTAGTTATTAATTATGCTTTTCGTTATAACCTAGCAGAGAAGGATTTAAGTACTGACCCGAGTCTTCTATTCTTTAGGTCAAGGTGGAAAGTTTATTTCTACAGCAAGATACACCTTTCACATTCTGAGTGTCGCCATATAAATCAAACAAAGAGAATTGCATTCCAATTCTCTCCATTACCACAGAGGCGTACAAGTTACTAACCAGAACATTCTTCCATTTTTAGCTTGAAGTATTTTTCAACCTCAAGTATGCTTAGAAACCTTCTCAAGTCAAGCCTGTTGTGATTATACCTGTTAGACTTTTATTCTGTGTAAATTATCTAAGCCAAATGGAGTCCAAAATACGGACCCTTGCCTGCCAACTGGCATAGTCCTTAACCCTCAATCATTTGCTAAAAGAGACAAATGAGCTAGATTTGAGTTCTGAAACTACCATCTCTGAACAAAAAGAAAAAAAAAAAAAAGAGCAAAGCTTAATATGCCTCTGGGAAAGACACAGTTAATGCAAATGCAAGAGAAACGTGGGGCACTACTCTAACCTGCTTATGTTCATTGCTTCCCAAGTACAGACACCTGCACAGAGATACACAGACATACACTTATTGACTCACACAAATGGACTAGGTGACTAAATATTCTGAAATGGGGAGAAGTAAAACCCAGTGAATTCTCCTCACATCCTACACAGTGCATACACACCCACCAACACACCTCCTCAACAAGAATAAGATCCTGAAGTCCTTAAATAGTTTTGTAGGCATCAATTACAAATTAATGAAACCCACTGAGGGCAGACACACAAAGATACACAGTTCAAGATATAAGCACTGAAGCAAGGCAGACACCTGATAGAAAGTCAGAAGTTCCAGAACTGAAAAGATTGTATCCTGGATATCAAACAAACGATGGGTTCAGGGTGAACAGATTTGTATCCTGGACACTAAATCCAATGGTAGGTTTAGGAAGCACAGTAAATGACTTCGAAAACCATTCTTTGTACTACTCAAATTTTAAAAAATTAAAGTCAAATGGTTTCAATCCTTTATAAGGTTGTCCTTGCAGTGGACAAAGCTTTGGTCAATGGTCTTGGTGTTTCCAGCTGGTTTCAAGGGCTCTGCCTCCAAATAGGTCCTCAGCATCCTTCCCCCCAACCCCATTCTCCTGGATAAGGGATGCTCTGGTCACCTCATGTGAGCTTAGATTTATGAGGTCCTGAGAAACAGGAGTGTGAGGGCCTTCAAATTTTTCTTCTAGATTTAACTGCAAGTGAGCCAACACAGGATCTTGGCATTGGTTAACACATTTGTGTTAAAAAGCTGTTTGTTACTGGATCCAATCTGATGCCCCAATGAAAGCAAGAACAAAGCAACAACTAAAGAAGTCTTCCCCTTACTCCCCCCCAAACAGCCCATTCCTTTCTGAGTCCAGGCTCCTGAATGCACATGAAACTGTCTAGCGTTGGCTGGGGGGAGCAGCACTCCCTCCTCAGCTGGAGGCTGCATTCAGAAAGAATAGATTTTTCCTGGCTTCTGATAGTCTGAGACATTGTGCCTGTCACTCAGAGGATGAGCAAAATAGGGTTCAGAAGAGAAAGCAGAGATGAATAAACAGATGCGAGAGTGGGAAGAGCGTACAAAGTACGGAGATGGCAGAGACTGATATCACACCTACCGTGGGATGGGCCATTCTCCCTGTGCCTGGAAGAGACTCCTAGGCTATTTTAATTATAAATATTTATATCACGGAAGCAAATTCAGAAGGATTTATATCCCAGGGGAGTGCAGATCAATAGATCTGAGCAAACATCATCTCCAGGCTGACCACTTAACACTGTTATCACCAATTAGGGCTGCCTGGCCCTCTGGGAGGGTGTCGGTTCTCCTCTTGTCCTCTGTAGGTCCACTCCATTCTTGGCCCCAAGAGGAAATCAATATCAGGAGGCAGGGATCAATACCCAGGACATCTGCTTGGCTGCAGTGGCTCACCTTAGGACCGGAGTTTGGTTAGCCCTCACCTATCCCGCAAGCTCCCTCACAACCCCTCCATCCTCCCAGGTCTGCTGGGGGCGTCCCAATTTTGATCTTTAGCTGAAATCAGCAAAAATGCTGCAGACTCTTTTGAGTAAGGAAAGAAAGACTTGGTTATCATTTGCCTCACTTCCCAAAAGTGAGGAAACTTACCAGACCTCAAGGATTGGGTAATTTCCTGCCTCATGCTTCCTGCTGCCGACTCTCTGGCCACCAAGTACCGTCGGAGCGGCTGGAGCTGGCTGGGTTTCTGTTCCAGGTCTGCCTGCGTCTCCCTATGCTTGGTCTGCAGTTGATAGATCCTCTGCTCCTGAAGCATCCAGCTATTGACCCGCCCAGGGAAAGAAAGAAAAAAAATGGAAAAAAAATCAATTAATACTAAACGGCTTAACAAAACCCTGCATAGCACAGGCCTGAAGCTCACAGGGTAGGAGTTGGGGTGGTCTCAGTGGCAACAGTGGTTGTGGGGACAGGCTCAGCTAGCTTGAAAAGCTGATGTCTCAGGGACAGGAAGCCAATATGGTAGGCGTGATCACACATACAAACACACACACATGCACAAGCGCACACACATGGCAGCTCAGTCTGACATGCCCTAGTCTGGGAGCAGAAAGGACTGTGCAGGTACACGTTCATTGTGAGCTGGTGGAGGGTGACACATACACCAAAGCAGAAGAATGGTTGCAACCAAACTCATAGAAAGGGGCGGGTATTTTTCTGTTTTCTGGGTTTTTTTAGGGGGGAGGGGAGGAGTGGAAGGGAAGGAGAGATTGTTTTGTTCTGAAAAGGTAATACCATTTATGTGTTGCAGAGAGTTACCCCAGGCATTTCTTCGTGCGGCTCCCTATCACACGACCACATGCAGACACACATGAAGCTTTTTAAAGGGGGGCAAAAAATGAGGGAGCACCATACCTCAGCTGCCAGGCCCTCTCTCTTCTGCAGGAGCTGGCTTTGAAGGTTCAGGATTTTTGCATCTCGCTGTTCCAGCTGTAAAGAGTTTACATAGGGAGGGAGCAAGGAAGGATCATGAATGTCAACCAATGAGCAATTAGCATGACAAGACTAAAGTATTGATCCACTAAAGCTCACTGCACTGCTGTAGCCCCAGAGGTAGAGCAGCTCCCCTGTCACTAACTCCGACAGTGCATTTCAGAAGCCAGTAATGGAGGGCTGGCTACTTCTGCAACCCTGACCCTTTCTCGGGGCAGGGGAGGGTGGCACCCTCATGCTGCTCATCTGCAGCTCTCATGGTGGTCCCTCTCCAGGAGCAGAAAGCTGCAGAGAAGAGCGTAAAGAACGGAAAGATTTTGGCTGTTTTACTTCATTCATTTTTTTAAATACAGCTCCCTCCCGATGGCACCAGGCAGCTCTATGTATTGATTGGAGAAGGGCTAGGGAGAAATCCTGGCCTGACAGCTGGGGCTGGAACTAGTGTGGCTTACCATTCTGCATGGTCAGGGGCAAAATGCCTTCTGTAGTACTAACTTCTGGCCAGGCCAAATACATACTTCCTGGGCACATTTTATGCATTTTGAACACTAAGGGTCAAAATGGGAAGGGAAAAGGTGCTATCTCACCAAAAAGGCATCCTTATTCCTAGGTGTAAATCTGTAATACATCAAAAGAGAAAACGATGGGTTCTGGGATTCGGCAGACACAGTGTTTTGCTACACTAGCTAGGGGAGGCATTATCCCTGCTAGTTTCTCCATTCTCCATTGATTCCTTTCCTTGTTACTCTTAACTATACACATACTAACGTTTCTTCATCATTTCTTCTACTTTTTTCCCTCATCCATCCCATGCCTTCACAAATTCACTTCTTAAATTGCTTTCCCAATTTCATTCTATACCCTCCTTTGATGATCTACTAGCAGTTTATCTCCCTGAAATCTTCCAAGTAGTGGTGATCATTTATTCTTGTGTGAGCTTCTACTATATGCCCCAAACTTTTCTCCCATGATGGGCAATACAGATATGGTCTCTATACTCAAAGAACTTAAAGAATAGCTGAATCAATGAGCTACCCATTGACAACAAAACTATCCATCCATTCTCCATCTGTCCATCTGTCCATTTGCTGATTTATTCAATCTGCGCTTGTTGAGAACTTCCTATTGTATGGGACTGCTCTTTGCTAAAAATACAATGGGGTGGCAGAGACTTGAGTGCTTGCTGATAACCATTTTCTCTTCGTCTTCCTGGGCAATTTATAGGGCGTTGTGACTGAGTTCTGGCCAAGAGAATGTGGGTGGAAGTGAGTCATGGCCTGGCCTGGCTCATAAAAGTCTTCCACTGTATTCTTTGTTCTCTTTCTCTTCCACTGCAATCTAGAAGGCAATATGTTGAAGACGGTGGTGCAACCTAGGTCTCTGGGATCCAGTTGGAAAAGAGTTGCCTGACCCATACTGGACTATGATATGAAGAATAAATATTTATGGTGTTAAGTTACTGAGGATGTTTTTGTGTTAGCACCAATGTAGCAGTTAGTGTTACTCTTACTAATAAAAATGTTAAACAAGAATAGACACAGCACCTGCCTTCACAGAGCTTGCAGTGCAGTAGGTGAGAGAAGTATTAAAAAAAAATTTCAAAAATAAATGTAAAAGCACAATGGTGATAAGTATAATAAGGGAGAGGGTATCTGAACCAATATACACATATATCAGAGGAAAGTTACCTAGACAACTGCCATTGCACAATTACGTTGAGATCTGAAGCATAAGTGAACTGGGAAGACATGAGGGTATTCCAGAAATAGGGAACAGAACTAGCAAAGTTGCTATGGTAAGAAGGAGTGAGGTACATTCTAGGAACTGAAAGAACCCTCATGTGAGTAGAACACAGAGATGAGAAGGGAAATGGTGCAACATGAGGATGGGGAAGTAGGTAAGGTTCATTCAGGGCCTTGCAGATTATGGATTTTAGTTTCCATCCTCAGATCAGTGGGAAGCCACTCCAGTGTTTTAAGTAAGACTGATAACAAAATCGTATTTGTATGTTGTATGAAAAGTTCTCTCTAGCTGCAGTATGAAGAATGAATTGGTATTTCCACTTCTAGCCATACGGTAGAACAGAAATGCTCCTTTCATCAAAAATGTTAAGATATTCCAAATAAAGTAGAACACATGTTCTTTTAAATAAATGGCTAAGTTTGCAAGGACACAAATCCCGAAATGCCAGGTACAAAGAGGGAACTGAAATGAGAGTAGTAAGCCATGGAACATGAATCTGCCTTGTGGAGTACTGCCCAGTCTCAGTGACTGCAGGGATTAGCTTTTAACATTCATGTGGGGATAGGGGCCCATGCAAGTTAGAAAGTTGGAACTGATATCCCCACATAAAACCGGGACCCTTAAAAGGATGGCTTAGGGGGAAAAAACACAACCATCTGTTGTTCCAAGGATGCTTGACTTCTCCTGCCCTATGGGTGAGAAAAAGTCTCCACTGAGAATTATGACTATGCCTTACAGGTCTGAGGATCTATCTTTACTATTCACCAAGTTCAGAGACCTCTAAGCTGAAAAATTAAAATCAAACTTGGTCTCAGGCTAGTAACATCCCCATGGCGTTTGGCAGGAGCAAACCCCAAAATACTCTGGAGGGCCACAGCTTCATATCGGTCACCTGGGATTTTCACAGAGAAAACTCTGCTGAAGATATACCCACATGTTACAAAACTAGAAACCATGCGTGAGAGTAGTAGACAAAGAAAACAGCCAATTTAGAGCTCTGAGAATTTCAGATGATAGAGCAATCTGGTAGAGACTGCAGGGTAAGTGTGCTTAAAGTGATTAAAAACATGAAAGAAGGTATCAAAATCATACAAAAATAGAGAGGCATTATGAGAAAATAGAATGAACTGGAGAGGGGTCATAGGAGTAATGCATCAGGATCAAGAATGCAACCCTCTTGCCAAATGTGCTGGACTCGGTACATATCAGGACTTAGGAAGCAGTGATTTTTATCTTTTTCTTTTGCTCCTTATATTAAGTGTGTTATTTATATAAGACAAACCTCCCTCTTGCTTTGTTAGTGACATCTAAAATATAGGGGCATAATGACTGCCCCAAAGCCAGGAAATATTTTTCATGTTTAAAACTGATGGTCAGCTCATAAGACATTCTCTGTTATGATTGTTGAAGTATCTCATAAAGGAAAATATCATCTCAGTGTGATTTCTTTGCTTCTTTGCACTCTTCAGCTCAATGGTCTCTTTCCAGCTGGGCACAAATTGAGGACACTGGCCTTTTCAATGGTGGACAAAGAACCATAATGGGAGGGAGGTGGCAAGCATCAAAGGAAAGCTCAAAATAAGAAAGGCTCATTATTTTATTGGAAACTTTTTTTTCTTGCTACTTTTTCAAAAATTATTCCTATACCTCACAAAAGAACTAGGAATAAGTAAGATAGTGACACCAAGAGGTTACCTGGTCAGCCTGAGATGGTGCTGTGGAAGAACCAATATTGCTTTACAGATCTCATGATATTCCTTTATAGACCCAGGTTCGAGTCATAATAAGAGTTTTCGGTAGTGGAAAGATTTAGATCGAATGAGATGATCCCAAGCTGGTGGGATTGGGTCCATTTCACCCACCTCTAATCTCCTGAGACACTGATCACCATCACTACCATTGTTAGTTTTTACTGAAGTTCAGCTAGTTGCCAAGCCATGTATTATTCCATTTAATTGTCAGATAACCTCTGCAGGGTGAGCATTAATATCCCCATTTCTCAGATGACAGACACAGAAAAATGTAATAATCCAAATTCTCTTATCCTATACCAGAATAAGGGGTAGGATAAATGCCCTTAAGCCTTCCTTAGTGGATTTAGAGAGAGACAAAGCCATTCATAGCCCTAAAAAGAGCAGGGGCTCATAGACAATTTCTTTTTTTGTGTACCTTTAAAGAAATTTGTGTTCTGAGCAGCCAAAATGAGACAACTGAGCTCAACTACACTGGTCTCTCTCTTCCAGTAGAAAATGCAGATTTACTCCAGTGGGACAGAGATATTTGAACAACAGTGATTTGTAGAATTTGGTGTACTAGTGGGGCTGCTTTCAATCAGAGCTGTTTATGATGAAAAGAGTCAGGTTATCTGAGCTCTTTTCTTCTTCCCTCAACCAAGTATCTCATCTATCCATGAGATAGATGTCCCTTCAGATGTGTCTAGGTGTGTCTACACCAGTACCCCAAGACCATTTTTGTCTAAGCCACCATCCTATTATCCCCAGAAACCTCCTAATGGGCCTGCCTGCCTCCACTTTTACAACTTGGGTTCTCCTCACAGCAGCCAAAACAATCTTTTACAAATTAAATCAGATACTACTGATTTAGTAGTGTTCTGATCCTAAGACACTCCAATATCCTGGGTGCTGGGCACTCAGTGCTCTTCTTTGTCTGGAAGCCTCCGTCCCCAGATCTTTACATGGCTGCTTATCCTGTTCTTTAGGTATTGGCTCAAATATCACCTTCTCAGAGACTACCCACCTCAGAGGCCACTCCCCCCATCACCTTACCCTGCTTTGCTATCTTGTTTTTGGACACTGAATCTCAATTAGCAAGCACAGTGCCTGGCATATGGACATTATTAATATTTACAAGAAGGAATAAATGAGTCCCATATCTTCACTGTCACCCATTATCTTCTAAGATAGAGGAAATGAGATACCTAATGACTAAGAAAAGTTATTAATTAGTCAACCTTGGAAAGAAAGTCTTTTGGGAATTTTCTCAAGGTAGACAATCATTTATATAGGGAAATCAGAAGGATAATTTTCTTATTAGGAATATTGTTGTGGGTGAAATTACGCTCATAAAAATAAAAGTCTGGGCTGGTGACTATTTGGATTTACTATTTACAAAGTTGCAATAATAATAATCAAATGTGCATTTATATAGTATTTTGTAGTATAAATAGTACTTTTGCACATATTAACTCATCTTTTAAAAATAACACTTTATGAAGGAAACAGGTATTATTCTCTGCATTTTACAGATAAAAAAATTGCTAGAGGCATTATAGCTAGTGAGTATCAGGTCACAACACCGTCTGGTAAATCTGAAAACCCAAAGATCCACCTTAAGAGAATATTTACACTTATAGCCTACTTTGAAAAAGGATAGATGGGATACACAGAGGAAAAACTTCTGTTTAGGGTGGTGCTTTAAGTTCCAGTAGGGTGGTATGTCCATTTCCTAGGGCTGTTGTAAAAGGTTAACCCAAACTGGGTGGCTTAAAACAGCGGAAATCTATTCTCTCACAATTTGCGAGGCTAGAAGTGTAAAATCAAGGTGTTGTCAAGGCCACACTCTTTCTGAAGTCTCTAGTGAAGGACTCTTCCTTGCCTCTTCCAGCCTCTGGTGGTTCCTAGCAATCCTTGGCATTTCTTGGCTTGTAGCAACATCACTCCAATACCTGCCTTTGTCTTCACATGACCTTCCCTCTGAGCCTGTGTATTCTCTCCTCTTCTTATAAGTAAGGATACCAGTCTTTGGATTTAGGGCCCAGATTAATCCAGTATGGCCTCAACTTAACTAATTACATCTGCAAGACCATTCTGGGATTCTGGGTGGATATGACTTTTGTGGGGGACACCATTCAAGCCACTATAGATGGGAAGTATCAAACTGTAAATGCCTCCTTTTCCTCTTCACCATCAGTTTCCATCTATTCTTTAAAAGAGTAGTTATCACATTTAATACAATACCTATCAAAATATCATCAACACTTTTCACAGAGCTGGGACAAACAATCCTAAAATTTGTATGGAACCAGAAAAGACCCCAAATAGCCAAAGGAATGTTGAAAAAGAAAATCAAAGCTGGTGGCATCACAATTATGGACTTCAAGCTATATTACAAAGCTGTCATCATCAAGACAGTATGGTACTGGCACAAAAACAGACACATAGATCAATGGAATAGAACAGAGAACCCAGAAATGGGCCCTTAACTCTATGGTCAACCAATGTTTGACAAAGCAGGAAAGAATATCCAATGGAAAAAAGAGAGTCTCTTCAACACACTGTGTTGGGAAAATGAGACAGCCACATGCAGAAGAATGAAACTGGACCATTTCCTTACACCATACACAAAAATAATCTCAAAATGGATGAAAGACCTAAATGTGAGACAGGAATCCATCAAAATCCTGGAGGAGAACACAGGCAACAACCTCTTTGACCTTGGCTGCAGCAACTTCTTGTTAGACACGTCTCCAGAGGCAAGGGAAACAAAAGCAAAAATGAGCTATTGGGACTTCATCAGGATAAAAAGCTTTTGCACATCAATGGAAACAATCAACAAAACTAAAAGGCAACCTACAGAATGGGAGAAGTTATTTGCAAATGACATACCAGATAAAGGGCTAGTATCCAAAATCTATAAAGAACTTATCAGACTCAACACCCAAAAAACAAAAAATCCAGTCAAGGGCACCTGGGTGGCTCAGTCAGTTGGTCACCAACTCAGTCGGTAGCTGAGTTGGATCCCAGGGTTCTGGGATCAATTCCTGCCTCAGGCTCCCTGCTCAGCGGGGAGCCTGCTTCTCCCTCTCCCTCTGCCTCTCCCCCCGCCTGTGCTCTCTCTCTCTCTCTCTCTCTCAAATAAATAAAATCTTTAAAAAAAATCCAGTCAAGAAATGGGCAGAAGACATGAAGAAACATTTCTCCAAAGAAGACATACAAAACGGCCAAGAGACACATGAAAAAATGCTCAACATCCCTCGCCATCATGGATATCCAAATCAAAACTACAATGAGATATCACCTCATACAGGTCAGAATGGCTAAAATTAACAACTGAGGAAACAACAGATGTTGATGAGAATGAGGAGAAAGGGGAACCCTCTTACACTGTTGGTGGGAATATAAGCTAGTACAGCTACTCTGGAAAACAGTATGGAGGTTCCTCAAAAAGTTAAAAACAGAACTACTCTATGACCCAGCAATTGCACTACTAGGTATTTATCCAAAGGATACAAACATAGTGATTTGAAGGGGCACCTGCACCCCAATGTTTATAGCAGCAATGTCCACAATAGCCAAACTATGGAAAGATATCCATCAACAGATGAATGGATATGGAAGATGTGGTATACATATACAATGGAATATTACTCAGCCATCAAAAAATGAAATCTTACCATTTGCTATGATGTGGATGGAACTAGAGGGTATTATGCTAAGCGAAATAAGTCAATCAGAGAAAAACAATTATCGTATGATTTCACTCATATGTGGAATTTAAGAAAAAAAAACAGAGGATCAAAGGGAAGGGAGGAAAAAATAAAATTTGATGAAATTAGAGAGAGAGAGACAAACCATAAGAGATTCTTAAGTATAGGAAACAAACTGGGGGTTGCTGGAGGGGAGGTGGGTGGGGGGATAGGGTAACAAGTTGATGGGCATTAAGGAGGGCATGTGATGTAATGAGCACTGGGTGTTATATGCAACTGATAAATCACTGAACTCTACCTCTGAAACTAATAATACACTATATGTTAACTAATTAAATTTAAATAAAATAAAATGAAATAAAAAAAGAGTAGGTATCCCTATATTTGCTAATTGTATTTTGTTCTCTCCTTTGCCAGTGACTCATACCCACTAGCTTTTATTCCTGTTCCTTCGCCCATCAGAAATATATCTTTAATAATCTATGCGGATTAATCTCACACACACACACACACACACACACACACACACACACTATGAATCTGTGCAATATAGAGTATTAATAGAGCCTTTCCCAGGGTGTGGATCCTAACTATGTTCCCAAAGTCAAACAATTAGTAGATTCAGACTACAAGTATGATGGCTGTTAGGTCAAATAGTAAAATAACCAGTGATTCCAGACTGTAGTAAAGGAAGGCTGGAGGAACAATTCATCAACAGCTATAACAATCATAGAATTCCTATTAATAGTTATATAACTAGGATTTTTTTCAATACAAGATTTAAGGTTTGCAGTCTTTATGGTGTTCTTCCTCATACTAAAGGAAAGTATATTTAAAAGACAATGCTCTACCCTATGATTCAATAATCACACTCCTGGGTATTTACCCTAAAAATACAGGATACAGACACCCCTATGTTTACTGCAGGATTATTTACAATAGCCAAATTATGGAAGCAGCCCAAGTGTCCATTGATAGATGAGTGGATAAAGAAGATGTGGTGTGTATATACATACAATGGAATATTATTCAGTCATAAAAACAGGAAATTTTGACATTTGCAACAACATGGATGGAGCTAGAGAGTAAAATGCTAAGCAATATAAACCAGTCAGAGAGAAAGACAAATACCATATGATTTCACTCGTATGTGGGAATTTAAGAAATAAAACAAACAAACAAAGGTAAAAAAAAGACAGACAAGCCAAAAAACAGATTCTTAACTATAGAGAACAAACAGATGGTTACCAGTGGGGGATGGGTGGGGGGTTGGATTAAATAGGTAAAGGGGATTAGGAGTGTGCTGGTCTTGATGAGCACTGAGTAATGTATGGAACTATTGGCTCACTATACTGTATACCTGAAACTAATATAGCACTATATGTTAACTATACTGGAATTAAAAAAAAAAAAAGACAATGCCTTATTTTAAAATCTCTTAGTACTGATCCATTTTGAGCCCATAAGCATTATTTCAAGTGAATGTTTACATAGTGTCTATCACCACTATCTTTATTTTTTTTTTAAAGGTTTTATTTATTTATCTGACAGAGAGAGACACAGCAAGAGAGGGAACACAAGCAGGGCGAGTGGGAGAGGGAGAAGTAGGCTTCCTGCTGAGCAGGGAGCCCGATGCGGGGCTCGATCCCAGGACCCTGAGATCATGACCTGAGCCAAAGGCAGATGCTTAATGATTGAGCCACCCAGGCACCCTCACCGCTATCTTTATGTAGCAGCATCTCACTTTCATAGATATTGTGGTATGTAAGATCTCTCCTGTCATCTAGTTCATTTCCCTGCCCTGGTTATAGAGGAGGTTCATACCTACAAAGAACCATTTGTGTTTTCTTTGCTTGCAGCTTGAACTAGCTTGTCTCACTGAATATGATTATAACTAGTTCATACTGATAGCAAGAGACTTAAATTGTTGAATGAAGATTTTTTTTGTTTTCTTTACTAAAATAAGTTTCTGGATCTCAGGACTTAAAATTCTGTCTCCCTTCTTCTTAAAAAGGAAAATTAAAGAGGCACCTGGGTAGCTCAGTCGGTTAAGCATCTGCCTTCAACCCTGGGATCTAGACAACTTTAGGGGCTCAGCGGGGAGTCTGCTTCTCCCTCTGCCCCACCCCATGCTCATGCTCTCCCTCTCTCTCTATTGCAAATAAATCTTTAAAAAAAAAAAGGGAAAATTAAAAAGAAAACATTATGAAATTATGCCCTTGCACACAGTAGGAATTCAATCAATATTGATTTCATTTGGATATTTGGAGCACTATTTTGATTCAAGTTATACCGTAGGAATAAACAGAAATGACATTTGCTCAGTAAGAAAAAAATGGTGTTGGGACAGTACCCAACACATGAACCAAAATTAATTCCAGATGAATTAAAAATATACAATAAAAGCACAAAATTACTAGAAGAAATAATGAAAGAATTAAAAAAAATAATATGGGAGTGAGAAAAGTCCTTCCTAAATATGGCACAAATTCCAGAAGTCATAATATAAGGATTCAGAACTTCATTATATTAAAATCAAAACAAATTTCTCTATGGCAAAAATCATCATTACCAAAGTAAGAGAGATATGACAGACTTGGAAATTTTACAATTCATATCATAAACAAATTGCTAATTTATATAATGTATGAAAAGCTTCTATGAATCAATGTATGAAAGTACAATAACCTAATGGGAAATAAGCAAATAGTTCATAGGAAAAGAAATAAAATGACTTTTAAACATATAAAAACAATCTCACTCACAGTAAGAAATACAAATTAAATCCTCACTGAGATACAATTTTATACTGAATACATTGTCAAAACTCCAAAATTATTGATAATACAATGTATTAGTGAAGATGTGGCAAAACAAGGTTTTCTACACATTGCTGGTGGGAGTGAAAACTGGCACACTCTCTATGGGATGCAATTTTCTAAGATCCATTAAAATAATATGCACATACCCCTTGACCTAGTAAGTCCAATTCTATGAATTTATTCTACAGATATACTTGCACACATGTGAAATGGCAATGAATTGCAACTTTGTAATAGTAAAAGATTAGCTATTACCTAAATGTCTATCAGTAGGAGACTGGTTAAATAAATAATGGTTTAGCCAACAATGGCATATCACGAAGCTGTAAAATGACTGAGGACTCTCCTACATAGAAATTCCTTCTCTGCAACCATGGCAGGAAGATGAAATAGATGACAGGAGAGGTCCAGAAAAACCATAAATACCTATAAACATTATATATATATATATATATATATATATATATTTTAAAAAGATGCAAAGCAGGATGTTTGCTATGCTATCTGTGTAAAAATGGGGAAGGGAGTATACGCAAATATGTATTTGCTTGTATATGCATAAAATATCTTTGAAAGGACACACAAAAACTTGGTAACATGGATTGCCATTGGGCAAAGGAACTGAGTAGGTGGGAGACACAGAGAAAGAGGATTTCCATTGCGTACCTTTTGTACTTTTTGAATTCTAATAATATATTCCCTATTTAATAAGTTATTCATTAGAAATATCTCTCACACAGAGACACACCCATAAGCACACACACAGATCAAACATTATTTGCTATCACACCTCAGACCTAGAAAGATAAGTAAATCCCCAGCATGCTACATTTTTGGCAACATTATCAGGCTACTGGGCCTTGGAATTTAATGACACATTATAATTAGGGTAGGTAGAACTCATCAGCCAAACATGTCCATCTCCTGAATTCCTAGCACTTATCATGCACATTCATTGAATGAAAAAATTCAAAATGAAGGATAAACTACAAGTGAAACAGTTAATGGCCTTTGTGGATAATCTCAACTATTGATAAAGTAAAAATAAACATGGTTATTATAACTGGTAAGCCTGGAGACTTGATTTCCACCACCCAGTTGTGAACTTGGTAAAGTCACTTAAATTAGGAGAGATGGCTGCCATATTAATAAATAGAGAGTGTGGACCAGATCATTTTTAATGCTTTGTCCAGGTGCATTTCTCCTAGAAGTATCCTCATTGCACATTCTTCATCAGAGTGTGTGACCAAGCTCTTTACTATAGGGTTATGTATAAGTCTCCAGCGTCTTAGACTGGTGAAGACCCCAGAGAGTTCCCCTGCATTTCAGCCTGACCCTTTTCCTCTTTGCCTTAAAATATACAAAAATCTTCCTGTTAATCCAAAAAACCTCTTGGGAGCCAATAGTTCATCTAGCTACCTTCTTGTTTCTTTCTTCCCTTTATCTGCCAAATTTCTTAAATATGGGATTTGTACCTGCTCCTCCCATGATTTAAAGCAACTGACACTTCTGTCTGTCTCTCTTATCAAGGTGAAATTCACATTACATAAAGTCAATCATAAAAGGTACAATCCAGTGGCATGTAGCACATTCACAGTGTTGTCTAACCAACACCTCCATCTAATTCTAAAATATCCTCATCACCTTCACACCAGACCTCATGCCCACTAAGTAGTCACTCCTCACTCCCTCTTCCCCTCAGCCCCTGGCAATCATTTTCTATCTTTATGTTTCTATGGACTTAACAATTCTGGATATTTCATATAAATTGAATGTAACCTATGTAAACTTTGGTGTCTGGATTATTTTACTTAGCATAATTTTTCAAGATTCATCCATTTTTTTTGTGGCTGATTAATATTCCATTGTATGCATACATCATATATCATGTTTTGTTTATCCATTCATCCATTGGTAGACATTTGGATTATCTCCACCTTTTGGTTGGCTATTGTGAATAATACTGCTATGAACACTTGTATACATGCATTTGTGTGAATACCTGTTTTTGATTCTTTTGGATATACATTTAGGAGTGGAATTGCTGGGTCATGTGATAATTCCATGTCTAAATTCTTTGAGGAACTTTTTGTGTCTCTTTTTAAAGCAGTTTTCTTAGGCTCAAGGTGGAGACATTAATTATAGTCTCATTCACTCAGTAAACAATTAGTAAGTGCCTACTAAGGTTAGGCCCTTTATTCAGACACCGGAAAATTTGAAGGTAAGATTGTTGCCCCTTTGAAGGTTCTCATGGTCTGCCAAAAAAAGATACATGGGGAAATTAATAAAATGTAAACCGGATAATGTCTTTCCTATAATGAAAACCTTCCAGGAATTCATCATTGTAACCAGAAGAATACCTAAATTCCTTACTAGGGGCTTCAAGGCTCTGTCTACACATATGACTTAATTTAATCTCCATGTAGAAAAATTCAGTCTGTTCTCTGTTTCACCCCAGCCCGTATTCATAAATTTATTTATTTATTTATAAAGAAGGCCCTTATTTAAATATTTGTGAAATAAATAAATATGTGAGTTTCATTCTGTTCTCCCCTTGGCTTCCAGGCTCCAGCCTTTGTTCTATATCTTGAATATGCTGACTCATTCCCTGCACAGGGCCTTTGTACTTCTGGGAATGCTCATTACCCTTCTGGTCCTTCTGGGAATGCTCATTACCCAGATCTTTGCATGGCTGTGTCCTTCTCATCATTCAGGTCCTGACTGCTCTGGTTAATAGATCCACCCAACCACAGTCTCTTTCACATTATCCCATCTTATTTTCTTCATTGAACTTAACCATTCCTGAAATTGTCTTGTTTACCTGCATATTTTCTTATATTCTCTCCTAAAATGTAGCTCCTGCTTGCATCATTTGCTGCTATATCACCTGAACTTGGCACATAGTAAGTGACTGTTAAATATTTCCTGACTGATGAATAATTGTACTACAGTTGTGTCAAATACTAAAATGATGGTATATTCAAGGCACAGTGTTGGCTCCAAGAAGGGAGAGATCCTGGAGGGGTTCTGTTTGAGTTTCTTGATGTTTTTGAGTGTCTGGCTTCTAGTTTTCTACTTCCATGCCCACCTTCACAGTTATCACAATCACGTCTATACCCCAAACATACTTGTGTTCCAAGCATACTCGTTTATTTCCAACTACCTAGTAGAAATTTCCAAGTTATCATTCCCCAGTCCCAGCTGATTCCTGAATTTTTTTCTGCAAACTTAGGATTTTAGGACCTGCTTTAACCACTCTATCTTCTTCATCTGTGACATCCATCCTGTCAAAACACCAGTGTCTTCAATGCTTCTACTGTTATGTTCCACCCCCTAAGAGAATCAAATGATTTATCCAGATTCCAAACACGTCAGAGTTAGCATTTTGTGATCCTTAACAAATACGGCCTCTCCTTTACCATTATGTATCCAAATTTCCCTTATACCTGTATAAGGCCTTTGCTGATCATTGCTGTTCTCATTTATTTGTCCCTCACCTGACCTCCTAAAGTCCATAATATCTGTACCTCTCTTTTTGGTACTTAACAAATATGATCTTGTTTAAATGAAATCATTCACTGATTTATCCCAATAGAATAGAAAATTCTTGAAGTGCAGGTTGTTTAAAAGTTTTAAATAATATCCACAGCCTTGTACCCAGAGTTATGTGCATATCATACATACATAAGTAATATCTTAATGAATAAATAAATATGGATATTGAGAAACTATGACAAAATCTCTCATGGACTAGGAACAGGTTTCCAGAGAGGCGAAAAATAGAGATGATTTGCATCTTTGCTTCCTATACATCTTTTTTGCAGTATTCCCAAAATTGGCTGCACATTAGAATCAGATTGGAAGCTTTACCTCATAGAGATTCTGACTTAGCTGGTCTGGTTTGGAGCATCAGTGTTGTGTGAAAACTCGCTGTGTTAATTCCAATGTATAGAACCACTGGGCAAGACTTTCAGAACCTATCATGTTCTATAAATACCTAATTATATATTTCCATGGTGTTTTTCTTTTTTTCTTGAGTTTGTGGGTTTTATGTATGACAAGTTTACGTGTTATATCAAATCACTATATGACCGACACAGTACAGTACTGCTGAAATGGGAACTTTCAGTTTAGAATAATCTCAATATGGTGTGTTTGGGGACAACAGTAAGACATCTGTTGATAATACTGAAACAACAGAAAAGGGGCAGACACTATTTGTTGGCCATTCAATAATATTTACAGCTTTTCTTCCTGGCTTACAAAGTCCAGATTTTGTTCAGGTGGCAATGTGCTCATCTTTGGAGGATGGATCATGATTGGCCTAAACCTATTTGGCAATCCCATTTTCCTTTCTTTGGTACTCACCTTCCCAGCCACTGAAGCTAAGGTAGCCGAAAAAGTCATAGACAATGATATTTTTTGGGCAAGTCTACTGGAAAACTGTTTGCTTTTTATTTTATTTTTTAAAAATATTTTATTTACATATTTGAGAGAGAGACAGAGATAGCGAGAGAGAGCACAAGCGGGGAGGAGAGGGAAACGCAGGCTCCCCTCTGAGCAGGGAGCCCAATGTGGGACTCGATCCCAGGACCCTGAGATCATGACCTGAGCTGAAGGCAGACACTTAACTGACTGAGCCACCCAGGAGCCCCAATAATTTCCTTTTTAAAAAAGAGACTGGGCTTATGTGTGCCACCTATTTTCCTTTCCTTTCCTGACTGTATACTTTCTCAGTCATTACCATAAAGTAACAAGCACAGGGACAGAAAACCAACATACTGAAGATGGCAGAACAGAAGGACAAAAGGATTTTGAGTTTGTGATACTAATATTCTTCTTGAGTTTTTGGAACTACCAACATCCTAACATTCTCTTACTGTGTGAGAGTAAATGTCTTTATTACATACTCAACTAATAAAAGTTGAGTTTTTTGTTATTTGCTGCCAGAAGCATTCCAAGTTGTCTTAGTCTGCTTGGGCTCCCATAACAAAACTATAGATCGGTGACTTAAACAACAGAAATTTATTTTCTCACAATTCTGGAGGCTAGAAGTCCCAGACCTAGTTCCAGCAGGGTCTGTTCCTTGTGAGTGAGGGTTCTCTTCCTGGCTTGAGGTGGCTGCCTTCTCACTGTATCTTCACATGGCTTTTCCTCAGTGTGTGTGTGGAGAGGGGGAACAAGCTCTCTTGTGCTTCTTCTTATAAGGACACAAATCTCATCGTGAGGAATCTACCTTTGTGACCTCATCTGAGCCCAATTACCTACCAAAGGCCCCATCTCCAAATATCATCACATTGGAGGTTAGGATTTCAACATAAGGAAGTTTGGGTCAGGGGACACAAATATTCAGTCCATATACCAACTATTAAAAGATTCCTCTGTTCACAATAGGAACACTGTTAGCCTATGAACATGCTCAAGGTAAAAGAAAAGCCATGTGTATGTTTTTAATGGCATTCTTCAGGGTTTCGTTGAAAATTACAGAATTACCATAAAGGAGGTCACATAACACATAAAATGTGGCAAAAATACAAAATATACCCCCTCAAAACTGTAAAACAATTACAAAAGTAGGAATCACCTATGTATTCGCTAAATATTCACTGAATGCCTACTGTGTGCATTGTGCATTTGGGGGATTTAAAGGTGAAAATTTCAGGGTTCCAGGCTTCTATATAATCTATTAGGAGAGATAAGAGAAACATGAGTGACTGATGAAGAAAGACTATAATACTCACTATACCTACAGAAATACAAAGTACTGCAGAAGTTCAGTGTTAGGTGAGGGAACTTCATTGAAGAGGTCAGATTTGGGATGTCCCTTAGGCTAGCAGGAGAATCTCTACAGAAACCAAATGTGAACTTCTGAAGGGAGCCACAGGAATACATTGTCTCATCTGCTCTGGGCTGCCCTCTCTCAGAACTGATTCTATCTATATCTATAGTACACCAATACTATCTAACAGTATTCCTATTGTGAACAGAGGAATCTTTTAACAGTTGGTATATGGACTGAATATTTGTGTCCCCTGCCCCAAACTTCCTTATGTTGAAATCCTAACCTCCAGTGTGATGATATTTGGAGATGGGGCCTTTGGTAGGTAATTAGGCTCAGATGAGGTCACAAAGGTAGATTCCTCATGATGAGATTTGTGTCCTTATAAGAAATTCTGAAAATGGACTGCTGATCAACTTAGTCATGAATCTGGGGCTAAGTTTTAATCCTGCCATTGCTGATGAAGAGGATTTAATAACTGCCTGAAGGAAAAGTTTAACTTTTAGCTAGGGTCCTAACATTTTTAGGATAATATTATTTAGGAACCTGGCAAAGTAATTAACCCACAGCTTGTGTTAATATACTTATAAAACATAAAACCCTTGTTTATTTTATTACCAGGTCCATCATTGGTACCCTTAACTATTGGGGACATAGGTACTTCAGTCTTTAATGAACTGTTGGGAAAACTGATGGAATTATGAAGGCCAATAAATAGTTTGGCCCTTTAAAGAGAGCTAATGGAAGGTTGTGACAATGTAGATTACACAGTCTCTTCCAAACTTTCATTCATCTCTACCATGTACACCAATGCTACTCCAGCCAGTCCACTTCTAACATTTGCAGAACCTGTGGTGAGAGCTTAAATGGAGGTCCACACACCATATGTCTAAATATTTAAAAGTTACATGTCAAATGGTTGCATAAAACAGGTTCCACCTTCCTACTCTGACAAATACGTACCTTTGTTAACATCCTGGAAGGCCAGGTTGTAGTGAGGAGTTCTCAGACTTTAGAGGAGGAATCCTGTGTGGGGAGTTAACTCACAGCCTCCAGACCCCAACCCTGCTCTTGCCACCCTGGCTTTGCCTCTCACTACGAATGATTTCATGCACACGTGTGAACATTCTGCCTACCCATCCAAAATCCATTCCCCACTCCTGTGAAGTCACCCCGTGGGCTTGCTGGATGCAGACCAAGAGGATGGCCCTGTGCAGGTCTTGGAAGTGCACTTAAAATTCTAGAGAGCTGGTTGTAGAGTGTGGTCTAGAAGTAGGAAGGGCTGATGAATGATGAGTGGGTACCCTCTCTTGATCTCATGGACTCCTCAAACAATGGGAAGGGATAAGATGCAGCCAGGATGAAGTCAGAGCAGAGAGCCCTCTAATATGCTGCACCCCAGCACTCCTTCCTCTGCTGCTTGTAAGCAGTGAGAACTTGTGTGAGTTCTTTAAACTATATGGGCCTCAGTTTCCTGATCTGTATAAGGGATCATAAAGCTGCTCCTCCTGCTACTACACCAAGGTTGTTGAAAGGCCTAAATAAATTTAACAATGTGTGTACAAGTGCTTTGCAAACGTGCTATATACTCGTAATGTATTGCTGTTTTGCTGGTCTTTGTTTGCCTGCTTGTTCTCCATTGTACCATGTACTAAATCAAAGGGCAAAGCAGCTGCCTGCTGTGCACATGCTCTCATGTTCTCATTAACATACAACCAAAGAAGCAAATATGGAGAATGGATGACAACGGAGGCAAAGGTTATTAAATATCCTTCAGATTTTATGTTTCCTAAACATGCTGCCTGAATCCTCCAGGTCCAGATTGATTTCTTTGAGACCCTGAGTTTGTGGACATGTGCTAATTTGCATGGCTGATCTAGGCTCCCAGACTGATGGCAGGTAAGGGACATTACTCTTCAGCTGTAAAGCAGGGTAACTCCTGCATTAAGCAGGAAGCAGACTGATATCTCATCCGTTCAGCCCACACAGAATATGCAGCGTACCTTTGTGGCAAAAGCAGGCTACTGAACGAGCGGGGTGTGCCGGGGAATGAATTACACCCTGAGCTTCTGCATCCATAAAAATGAGGCCGTTCTGGGGTCAGGCGGGTGGGTGATGTGTCATGGAGGCAGGTTAAACTGATTCGACCCTCCAGCTCCCTGATTTGAAGCTGACAAAAGGGGCTGTGCTGTGACTCTGGGCTCAGAATGATCTTACTTTGTCTCTGGCCATTTTGAACCAGGGAAGACTCTGGATTTCTCTTTCCTAGAATTGTGTTTTCTTTCTTCTTTAAAAATTAAAAAAAAAAAACCCATATCATTCCTATCTGTACAGAAATCCAAATCAGTGTTGTTCTCGGGGTAGAGATTTTGTTATGTTTGGGGCAAAACCCCCATAATCTTTATCCCGTTTTAGCATCTTACTAAATAGAACAAATTGTGCTATTTCTGGGTTTTTTTTTTTTTTTTTTTTTGCTTTTCAAAAGCAATTACTTTCCTGTCATTTTTAGACATGCAGGCAGAAGAGTCTGCCTTGATTACCCATCCTTCCTCCCCTCCCCCTTTCAAGTCCTTCGGCTTCTGCACTGCTAGGGAAGGATTCAATTAAATGAAGTGTCAATGGAGTTACAATGGTTTCAGGTCAGAGACGTCAGTAAAAAGCTGCCGGGCCGTGCTACCCCCATGTATGTAAATGCATATATTTATACCAGGGATGTCAACTTTCAGGACTCTCCTCCTCTGCTCTTCCCTGATCAAAGATGATTGCTGAGGCAATTACTGCAAAGGAAAAGAAAATCAGGGCCTCTCCTTCATCCTTGTGCTGTCGGAGTTTAATTGCTTGGAATAATGGAGCAGGAGTCCCTTCCCTTTGCACACGGCCACACTTAGGCACACACAAACTTTTATGCATGGCTGTGCTAGGACATAAACACACGTGATAGCAATGCAGGAAAACATGCATGTGCCCCCTAGTTCTGATGCACATCCATGTACAGGGCTGCCAGCACCGCAAAGAAAAACACTGCACTCTGGCTAATTCAAGAAAAGCAAGGCACAGTACCTGGTTCACAGTAAAAACCGTGTTTTTATCTTCTTTATGAAAGACTTAATTTTTATTCCCTTACCGAAAGAGATAGCTAAAGTTAAAAAAAAAGAGAGAGAGAGGATAGAATGAGAAGTCACAGCAACAAAATACACAAATACTTCAAACTCCTTTAGTTGTTTAATTCTCCTCTACACACAGTCACAGAAGTCCTAGGTCTCCACACAAACACTTCACATGTTAAAACCCCTCTCAGACCCTTTTTGCTTTGTGTAGGCAGTTACAAGGACAAGTTGAGTATTCCACGCTATTCACTGTGTTCTAGGCTCTTCTGTTTTGTTCTCCTAAGACATGGAGAGGGATTCTAACCTGTATCAACAAATACAAGGAATGACATTCAGATGCAGAGAATCTGAGCTTTCTCTCTAATTAGTTCTGCTGTGTGCAGGCACTGGGAGTGCATGCAGCTTCGAGCTAGGGTGAGTCCCTGGTCATGCGTAGAACACAGGCTCTAAAGCATCCATATGGCAGCTATAGTTTTTCATTTCAGGCTCCCGAGGGCTGTCAGATTTTAAATATTATTATTTGGTCTAATTGGTTCCTCCTTTGATGGCAAGAGAGTAAAGACAGGGAAAAAATACCCCCACAAACCCTGTCATCAACACAAAGACACGCTGCAGACGCTTGGCTTTGTGTTACAACCACTGAAAATTTTCCTTTTTCTTTTTATGGATTAAACTGCTGAGGCTGTATGCATGAAGCACATGTCCATCCTTCCTAGGACATTTGAGAATACACACAGCTTTTCAGAAAAAGGAATTTAGATTTTTTTCCCACAGTTGTGATTGTTGAAAGTAAGAAAAAATTATTTTCTGAAAATTTCAGAAAATGGTGGTGATAGGTAACAAAGTACAGGCTAAAAATGATCCCAAAGCACCTTATTTTATAGGTTTGGAGATAAAAATGTGACTATGTGGGAGGGCCCCCCAAATATGCCAAATGTTACAACTGAACCCCTGAGAATGTCTGATATTTTTGCTTG
Source organism: Phoca vitulina (assembly GCF_004348235.1). Taxonomy (NCBI): domain Eukaryota; kingdom Metazoa; phylum Chordata; class Mammalia; order Carnivora; family Phocidae; genus Phoca; species Phoca vitulina. Next base: position 21,950,626 of record NW_022589733.1, on the reverse strand, counting down.
TTTTCCTGGCTCTGGTTCCTAACTGAAGTCTGGGCTTGGATTTTATATTTCTGATTCCCTTCTCTAATGGCTCTCAGTGCCTCTTTACAAACGTGTGTACCTCCGGCTGCAGCCTCCGAGCTGCACTGATGCTAATGAGCTCAGACTCTGCCCAGCCCTCTATGTTAAGCCTAATAGGAGAGGCAGAAACATAAGCAGACGATTAGAATATGGGATAAAGGCCATGATAAAGGTAATGGGAGAGTACCCAGGAGGGGCAGAAAACCTATTTGGGAAGGGAGGAAAAGACATGGGATCCTGTTCTGGAGGAGATGATTCCTGGGCCAGAATTAGCCAGCAGGGTATCAGTTGTAATGCCCAAAGCAGCCAAAGTCATCTTGCACTTGAAATTAATTTTTTTCAAGTGATTTGATCTCTCTAACTGTCATTTAATGGGAAGCCCAATGCCCTTTTCCAGAATTTTGTAAACTCCTGGGTTCAAATGGCTTTTAGGCCAGTTCCTATTGCATATTTGTCATAGGCATTAAACTTCCTTTGGTCTGTTCCTTCCGTCTGGTGTGTATCAATCCCGGTGTGGTACTTGGTACTACACAAGTACTTGGCACTTGATTTGTATAAACAACCTACACAGGTATTTGTGTGAACACCTTGAATTTTGGAAGGATGGGGATTTTCCATTACCCTATTCTTAGCTCTTTCTTGATTTTCCAACTCCTTGCCTTTCTTTTCTGTAGCTCCTTCTCTCAGACTCCTCCCTCAGCAGCTCAGCTATGCTACTTCATTCTGGCAAGCAATAGAGTTCTCTATCTCCTTCCCTGCTCCAGCCTGCCTCTGTATGCCCAATGTGCATATCCACTGTCTTTTAGAAATGCACTTACATATGTGCACACACACACACACATACACTCCCTTGGCAGAGGCTTTGAAATTTTAGAATTTTCCTCCTTCTTCCTCTACTTGTCTGTGCAGAGATGGATTTCCTCATGCTGAGGATTATGGAAACTCTCCTCGTCACCTCCCCAGCAAGGTCGGGTCATTCCACAAAGTTACTATGCATCAACAGTGTGCCTGGCTCTGTTTTATAGGCACGGGGGACACAGCAGAAAATAAAAAGAGTCCTTGCCCCGACAGGGTCAGCATTAGTTTCTAATACCATTTCCTCCTGTTTTTCCAGGAGGTAAAATGTATTTAATAAATGTTTGCTGGGTGAGAGTTCTCACTCAACTTTCTTCTGCCACCTTATGTCTCTTTACTCCACTTCACCAACCTCGTGTTCCAGTCTACTGTCGACTCCCCAAAGGCCACCAGTCCATTCCTGCTGCTAGAACTTTGCAAGGGGTATTTTTAAAGCTAACATTTGGGGTGCTTGGGTGGCTCAGTCGTTAAGCGTCTGCCTTCGGCTCAGGTCATGATCCCAGGGTCCTGGGATCGAGTCCCACATCGGGCTCCCTGCTCAGCGGGAAGCCTGCCTCTCCCACTCCCCCTGCTTGTGTTCCCTCTCTCGCTGTGTCTCTCTCTGTCAAATAAATAAATAAAATCTTTAAAAAAAAAAAGCTAACATTTATTGTGTTCTTCTCATGAGCTTTGCAAAGTGCTTTATATTCATTCTTTCATGTAATCCTCACACAAACCCAATGAAGCAAATAATATTAGTTTCATTTTATAGATGAATAAACAGGAGCTTAAAGCAGTTTTTTTTGCTCAATAGCTGGTCTCTACCTGTTAAAATCCTACCCACCCTTAATATCCAATTCCAAATCACGTGCTCTCTCCCAACTTTGAAATTCCACATCACTGTGTTTCAGCTCTGACTAATTTACTAATGTATTAAAGATATATATTTTTTACTATTAGACTGTAAGCTCTTTGAGTATAAGGGGTAGATACAGATCATACTTGGATCCATTCTTTTCCTTACATAAGGAAGCATCAGTAAATTTTTTTAAAAGATTTTATTTATTTATTTGACAGAGAGAGAGAGAGCATAAACAGGGGGACCGACAGAGGGAGAGGGATAAGCAGGCTTCCCGCTGAGGCAGGGAGCCCGACGTGGGGCTTGATCCCAGGACCCTGAGATCATGACCTGAGCCAAAGGCAGATGCTTAACGACTGAGCCACCCAGGCACCCCAGTAAATATTTTTGAATTAATTTAAATTAAATAATCATAGCAAATGGCTTATCTCAAAAAGGAGCTGAAGGTCACTCAAATTATCTGTATCTATGAGAAAGTTCAAAATACTGTTTTGGATAGAGCCAGGATTTTGAAATAATTTTAAATAATATTATATAATACCTGTATAGTGAGAATTAACATGGCTCTAAACTATTTGAGACCATTCTGCTCTACGGCAGGAATAGAATAATACTGCAGAAGTTAAAAAACTAAAAACAAAAGTTAAACCAATTTCAGAATCACTAAATAATGAGGGCTTACAGCTGCTACTATAAACAACTTAATTATGTTTTAGTACAGATAAGTTTTGTACATTGCCTAGGCCAGAAAAGACTTATACCTAGAAGAGAGAACCTGTTCCAAGTACTCAAGGTCTATACTTGGTGGAGCCAAAGACAGGGGCTATTTGTGCATGTGTCTAATTTTCTTCTCTTTGTTCCCTGACAGTGAATCTATGACAAAATGTTTTCTCAAGGGTCACCAAGAACCCATGTGGAATTCCACTATAGGTAAAAGCTAGAAGGAATTACATGTGTCAAATCCATTTCTTTGGGGGTAAAGCTAAAGTCTATTTCTCCTTCATGCCACATAATCAATATTTATTTTATATAGCTACAGATAGCAGGTAGAATAAATAGATACCAATGCCTAATATAGGTGAAGATAGGAGGAAATAAAGGTAAAAAACAAAAGAGAGGCTTGACTTCTGGAATAGAAGAATATTAAACAGAAGTGGTAGAATATGGACAGTAGGACTTAATAAAGAGAATATAGTTCATTTTTACTGAGGCTATTACTCATTTCAAAAAAACGGCTTTGCCTCATTGATTTTCACTGGTCATTGAGTCATCTATTTGCTGGCTGGTACTTTGGTTCTTTTTTTTTTTAAATGTCTTTATTCAGCTGCTTTGAACCTCTGTAATTTTGTGTTATGTGTTGCACTAATCAAATGCCAAATCGAGCAATGTTTTCATTATGAAGATGTGGTTAAAACAGTATCATAAAAAGGATGTAATTTGTATGCAGTCAGGAAAAAGCTTCCATGTAAGATTTCTCAACCATACAGATGATGACCTTTATGAAGGGTACTCAAGACTTTCTAGCAAGTTTTCAGGTTATCTTAACCTCAGTGTGCTGAGTACTTTCCATTTGTCCTTCCAGATTTACTCTACATCCCTCTTCACCTGGTTTGTGCTGAGGCTGACCTTTATGAACTGTATCAACTGGCCCCCTTGCCTCTGGCTTCCATTGGTTCAGTTAAATAGGATCAGTGGGAAAAGGGAGATCCACTCCCTCTCTGAAGATCAGTTGAGGGCAGCTGTGTTCTTTGATTCAACGCTGCAACTCTTCCCAAATGTCCTCTCTATACAACTCTCTCTCCTTTCTCACCTTCAAGGTCAGGGGTGGTAACAGCTCCCCTGTTCTGATACTAACTCCAGGACACTGCACCATCCCTTGCTATTTCTTCTTCTTTTTAAATGTCTATTCATGTCTTCTGCCCATATTTTAAAAAATTCTTTACTTAAATTCAGGTTAATTAACATATACTGTACTATCAGTTACTGGGGTAGAATTTAGTGATTCATCAGTTGCATATAACACCCAGTTCTCATTATATAAAGTGCCCTCCTTAATGCCCATCAACCCAGTTACCCCTTCCCCCCACCCACCTCCCCTCCAGGAACCTTCAGTTTGTTTCCTAGAGTTCAGCATCTCTTATGGTTTGTCTCCCTCTCTATTTTCATCTTATTTTATTTTTCCTTCTTTTCCCCTATGTTCATCTGTTTTGTTTCTTAAATTCCACATATGGGGGGGTGCCTGGGTGGCTGAGTTGGTTAAGCGTCTGCCTTCGGCTCAGGTCATGATCTCAGGGTCCTGGGATCTAGCCCTGCATTGGGCTCCCTGCTCGGTGGGGAGTCTGCTTCTCCCTCTCTCTCTGCCCTTCCCCCTGCTTGTGCTCTCTCTCTCTCACTCTCTCTCAAATAAATAAATAAATAAAATCTTTTAAAAAATTTTCACATATGAGTGAAATCATATAGCATTTGTCTTTCTCTGACTAATTTCCTTTAGCATAATACTCTCTAGTTCCATCCATGTCATTGCAAATGGCAAGATTTCATTCTTTTTGAGGGCTAATATTCCTCTGTGTGTGTGTGTGTGTGCACGCGCGTGTGTGTAATTAGTGTCTTTATAAGAAAAAGAATGAGCATGTACCCAGGAAAGGTCATGTGAGCATACAATAAGAAAGTGGCTGTCTACATGCCAGGAAATATGCCCTTACCAGACACCAAATCTGCTGGCACCTTGATCTTGGACTTCCCAACCTCCAGAACTGTGAGAAATAAGTTTATATTGTTTAAGCTACCCAGTCTCTGGTATTTTGTTATACCAGCCTGAGGAGAATAAGATAACACCTCTTCCCCAATTGTGACAACCAAAAATGTCTCCAGGCATCTCCAAATGTCCTATGGGGGCAAAAACACCCCCAGTTGAGAACCACTGAATCAAAGTATCACATAAATTGTTGTCAAATTGTAAGTACGATAAGTACTTCCTGCCTTAGTAAATGGTGCTACTGAATGCCTGGGGCCATAAATCTTCTTGACTCCTCTCTTGCTTCCATACCCACATCTAATTTATCAGCAAGTCTTGATTCACCAACAAAATGTATCCTGATTCTAATTCTTTCAACCACCTCCACGGTACCATCCTAGTTTAAGCCACCATCATTTCTCACCTAGATACTATAATACCTTCCTAACTGGCATTTCTGTTTCCACTTTTGCCTCCCCTATGCTCTTTTTCCCACATAGTAGCCAGAATTGGCCTTTTATAATGTAGATCAGATAATGGCATTCTATGTTCAAAATCCTCTAATGATTCATTACTCTTGGAATAAAATATAAGTCCTTACATGGCCTGCATGGTTCTAAATGGCCCCACATTATATAGTCCCTGGCTACCTCTCTGAACTCATTTTCCACTGCTCTTCCCCTTACTGCACTTCAGCCACACCAATCTCCTTTCTGTTTCTTAAATATGCCAAGCACAGCCCCGTCTTTGAGCTTTGTACTTGCTGTTCTTTTAGCCAAATTTTTTTTTCTATGAACTGTCTGGTCACACACTTTTCCTAATTTTCTGTTGGGTTGATGGTATTTTTCCTTGGAGTATTCTATTTTGATTGAAACTGTTACTTCAAAAAAAAAAAATCATGAGGTGTATGCTGATAATCCATACTCTGGTATGCTTTCACTTCTAACACAGGTAGAGAAAGAAGACAGAAAGAGGGACAGGTGCTTGAAATACAGGCAGCCTTAAAGGAGGGAAAGAAGAGTTCTCTGATTGTTGGCAATATCTTCTGAGATTTTTTTTTTTTTTTTGCATTACTTTCATTTTTGTCATCTGATGGTTCTTTCAAACCATTTTTCCTTCTAATTCTAAAATGCTTGAATTTTGGGGTGCTTGGTAGGCTCAGTCAGTTAAGCATATGCCTTTGGCTCAGGTCATGATCCCAGGGTCCTGAGATCAAGGACTGCATCGGGCTCTCTGCTCAGCAGGGAGCCTGCTTCTCCCTCTCCCTCTTCTTGCTGCTCTGGCTGCTTGTGCTCTCTCTGTCGAATGAATAAATAAAATCTTTTAAAAAATAAATAAAATAAAATAAAAATAATAAAATGCTTGAATTTGATGAACAACTGTTATGTGAATACCACTAGGACTTGCCTTTCTGACCTCAGCTTGTACTATTCTCTCTGTGGTTCTCCCACTCCAGTCCCTGACCTCCTTCTGTTTGATGAATAGAATGATCCTGCCTCAGAATCTTTGTATTTACTGTATCCTGTGCCTGGAATGCTCTTTCTCTGACTATCTAAATAGGTGTCTTCCGTTTAATCAACTTCTAAGTGACATCTTCCCTGACCACCCTACCTAAAATTTCAATACTTCTCTACCAAAGTTTCCTATTAGTCCTTGATTTATTTCTTCTCCTTAGCACTTATTATCTAACATACTAATATTTTTACTAATTTTTCATTATATCTTTTTTTTTTTTTTTTACCTCCTTTAGAATATAAGCTCCAAGAGGGTGGGGATTTTTGCATGTTGTATTCACTGTTCTATCCCTGAAGAACAAAAACTCTTTAATGAATTAATAAATCTAAAAGTGAAAGATAGACTCTTTGACCTTCTCTGAGTTTATACTCTCACTGAAAAGAACAACTAAAAATACTCATCCAACCATATATAGAACAACTAAAGATATAGGTGTCTAGTGATGATAGACTTGGGTGCTTACAGTAACATATGGAGAGATTAGTAATTTTGCTTTGGAATTAGTTAATGGGGAGCAGTTGACTCCTGAACTGGATCTTAAGGTATTGATGAACCTGGACTAGAAGAGAGAAGTATGAAAGCATTCTAGAAAGACAGAGTAATATAAGTTGGGTTAGATATACCAATCAGGCTGTTCTGGTTGAAACAGAGGGACCGGGTAGAAACTTAAGAATTAAGTTTAGATAATACATGAGTATATCAATCAAGGTCTCAGCAAGAAACAGCTGTCATACTCAGAATAAGAATTTAAAGAGGGCTTACTTAAGCAACGACTTACAAATATTTTGGCACAGGTGCAAGAAATAGCAAGGGAGAGTCAACCAGGAAATTAAAGAAGAATTTTAAAAACACATGGAAGCAAATAAAAATGAAAACACAACAGTTCAGAACCTTTGGAATGCAGCAAAGGCAGTCCTAAGAAGGAAGTATATAGCAATACAGGCCTTCCTCAAGAAACAAGAAAAGTCTTAAATACACAGCCTAAAGGAGCTGGAAAAAGAACAACAAATAAAGCCTAAATCCAGCAGGAAAAGAGAAATAAAGATTAGAGAGAAATCAATGATATAGAAATCAAAACAAAACAGTAGAATGGATCAAGGAAACTAGGAGCTGGTTCTTTGAAAGCATTAATAAGATTGATAAACCCCTGGCCAGACTTATCAAAAAGAAAAGAGAAAGGACCCAAATAAATAAAATCATGAATGAAAGAGGAGAGATCACAACCAACACTGAAGAAGTACAAACAATTTTAAGAGAATATTTTGAGCAATTATATGCCAACAAATTAGGCAATCTGGAAGAAATGGATAAATTCCCTGAAACATGTAAATTACCAAACTGAAACAGGAAGACATAGAAAAGCTGAACAGACTCATAATAAGCAAAGAAATTGAATCAATAATAAAAAATCTCCCAACAAACAAGAGTCCAGGGCCAGATGGCCTCCCAGGAAAATTCTACCAAACATTTAAAGAAGAATTAATACCTATTCTTCTGAAGCTGTTTCAAAATATAGAAATGGAAGGAAAACTTCCAATCTCTTTCTATGAGGCCACCATTACCTTGATCCCAAAACAAACACATAGATCAATGGAACAGAATAGAGAACCCAGAAACAGACCCTCAACTCTATGGTCAAATAATCTTCGACAAAGTAGGAAGGAATGGCCAATGGAAAAGACAGTCTATTCAACAAATGGTGTTGGAAAAATGAGACAGCCACATGCAGAAGAATGAAACTGGACTATTTTCTTTTTTCTTTTTTAAAGATTTTATTTATTTATTTGAGAGAGAGAGAATGAGACACAGAGAGCACGAGAGGGAAGAGGGTCAGAGGGAGAAGCAGACTCCCTGCTGAGCAGGGAGCCCGATGTGGGACTCAATCCCGGGACTCCAGGATCATGACCTGAGCCGAAGGCAGTCGCTTAACCAACTGAGCCACCCAGGCACCCAGAAACTGGACTATTTTCTTACACCATACACAAAAATAATCTCAAAAAGGATGAAAGACCTAAATGTGAGACAGGAATCCATCAAAATCCTAGAGGAGAACACAGGCAACAGCCTCTTTGACCTTGGCTGCAGCAACCTCTTGTTAGACACGTCTCCAGAGGCAAGGGAAACAAAAGCAAAAATGAGCTACTGGGACTTCATCAGAATAAAAAGCTTTTGCACAGCAAAGGAAACAATCAACAAAACTAAAAGGCAACCTACAGAATGGGAGAAGTTATTTGCAAATGACATACCAGATAAAGGGCTAGTATCCAAAATCTATAAAGAACTTATCAAACTCAACACCCAAAAAACAAAAATTCCAATCAAGAAATGGGCAGAAGACGTGAACAGACATTTCTCCAAAGAAGACATACAAATGGCTAATAGAAACATGAAAAAATGCTCAACATCACTTGGCATCATGGCAATCCAAATCAAATCTATAATGAGATACCACCTCACACCGGTCAGAATGGCTAAAATTAACAGCTCAGAAAACAACAGATGTTGGCGAGGATGTGGAGAAAGGGGAACTCTCTTACACTGTTGGTGGGAATGTAAGCTAGTACCGCCACCCTGGAAAACAGTATGGAAGTTCCTCAAGAAGTTAAAAATAGAGTTACCCTATGACCCAGTAATTGCACTACTAGGTATTTATCCAAAGGATACAAATGTAGCGATCTGAATGGGCAACTGCACCCCGATGTTTATAGCAGCAATATCCACAATAGCCAAACTATGGAAAGAGCCTAGATGTCCATCAACAGATGAATGGATCAAGAAGATGTGGTATATATATACAATGGAATATTACAAAGCCATCAAAAAAATGAAATCTTGCCATTTGCAATGACATGGATGGAACTAGAGGGTATTATGCTAAGTGAAGTAAGTCAATCAGAGAAAGACAATTACTATATGATCTCATCGACATGTGGAATTTAAGAAACAAAACAGAGGATCATAGGAGAAGAGAGGAAAAAATAAAACAAGACAAAACCAGAGAGGGAGACAAACCATAAGAGACTCTCAATCACAGGAAACAAATTGAGGGTTGCTGGAGGGGTGGGAGGTGGAGGGATGGGGTAACTGGGTAATGGACATTAAGGAGGGCATGTGATGTAATGAGCACTGGGTATTATATAAGACTGATGAATCACAGACCTGTACTTCTAAAACTAATAATATGTTATATGTTAATTAATTGAATTTAAATTAAAAAAAGAAATAAAAAAGAAATAATGATGTAAGTATTAGGATAATTTTGAAACTTATATATGAAATATGGGATAAAGTAAATGAGTAATTATGGCTATTCTAATTCTATCATCCCATATGTCCTTGAGAACCAGAAATTATGGTCTGTAAGAAAAAAAGATGTAGGTTTAATAAAGAATATATAAATTAACCTGATAATCCTGAATTTGAATTGGAGATCTCAACATGAATTTATGAGGTATTTCATCTCTCTATAAAGTAAATATAGGCTATAAATGTATAATAAAATAATATAAATATATGTAGTTAAATATACATACATATAAAGATAAAAATATATGCTTAATTTCACACACATATATATGCATACACAAAACATATACATATATATATTTGCTAGTTTAATCCACTGAAAAGGCCTAGAAACAATTACCAATTCAGTAGCATTAAGAATCCCTTAGTGCCGACACTATATC